>NC_142421.1:8356562-8671875 GCF_059516105.1 Syngnathus floridae | reverse complement strand
ACAATTTACAGCTTATGTTTCAGCACCATTAGAGTGAAAGAGTCACAATAGATATATTTCAAATACAAATTAAGAGTTTTCCCCTTCAGTGTGGTGCCTTGCTCAAGGGCTCCTGTGTCCTCAGCTGGACTTGGACCCAGGACCGTCCACAGCTACACAAAATTGTCCCTTCTGACTCATTTTCCAAACTAACTCTCAGAATTACACTCAGATACATCAACTCAGAACCTGATAGTGCATGCAATTGTCCATGTGTTCGCTGCACTCGTTCAGACTATTATCACTCTAACTTTATGGGGGGGGGGGGGGTCAAACTCACAGTGACAGTTCAATAAATTCTAAGTAGTCTTTGTTGCTTCATTACCCCAAGCACGGACCTGAAGCAACCTCTGTGTTTTGCCTCATCCAGTTTTGTCACCCTGCACATTCTAGACAATTACCAAATAAATGAGAGCCATACTGGATACAAATGAGGAAAAATTGTCTTTGTTGAGGACCATTTGTTGTTGTAATTCTAGTTGACAGGAAAAAATGTGACTCCCCAAACAAGTCTAGTGAAAATAAGGGGAGCTTCCAACCAGGTATTTTATTGTAAAAAAATCTGTCTCGGTGAGCATTGTAGCAGAAGTAAGCATTGGACTGAGTCCTTCAACCAGAAAACAGAAAACAAAATGACTGAAATGTTCTTGAGAATAAACCTCACAAGAACTTTGGGTGATCCTCTTAATGCTAGACTATAATTTACAGTTGTGTCTGCAATTAGACTGAAAGGATTTTGTTATTATGGCAGCTTTTTCACAGCATTTAATCCCCTTGCGTTTACTTTGAGTGCTTCACAAGTGCACCCCTGCTATCCTGCAAGGTCATCTTTCTCGAGAGTTTGATTTTACCCCTGGTTGATTTAAAGTAGAGTGTGTTGACCCATCATTCATAAATGGAGTCAATATTAGAATGCTGATGAACAAATAGCCAGCTTTTATTTTTGTCTGAGGATGTCTGGAAGGCCTTGTGTTTGCCACGTTGCTGTGCCCAGCATGAGGGAAAACAAGCCCAAAGTTTATTGCCAAACACGCAGCTTCCAAATTCATCATATCCGTCATTGATCTCATAGTCTTGGAATGAAATCCTCAATGCCTTCAGGTAGTTCGATAGACAACACTGAGAGCAAACGTAATGAGCTGTAATGAATGCTAATCTTTTGGCACAGAATAAAGCTCCCCTCGCTCCACTAAATGCAGTATTAATCATTTAATTACTGGGCTCAATATAGCATTCTTGTTTTAGATATAAAAACGGGATATAGCAGTGAGAGATTGATTTTTCGACGTCCGTATTGTTTGTGTTTACCAGCGTTTTCACATCTGGCCTGTTTACCTGAGAGGCAAATAAAGGCTATTTTTTTTTTCTTAGTAAACCTTTATATGACTTCACCGGTTTCTTTTATATCAAACACATTGTTTTAGGTTCATTACCTGTCAGGTAAGTGGCGAAGTGATTAAAAAAAGGAAAAACAAGATGAACTTAGTACAATTAAACCTTTATATGTGCGGATGTTTAAAGTGACTAATTGGTGTTGTAAGTGTATGGTAAATGTTTGCAATTGTTTTATATTTTATATTGTTATCTCTGAAGGAAAATTCTGTTGACAGAGAAGCAGACCCCAAACAATGGAGAGCCCAAGCAATAAGTAGGGTTGCAAGGGGATGAGTTAGTGCCTTGCTCAAGGGCACCTCAACAGTAGTTAGGGACCAGATTGGCATTTGTTCAACAACAATTTACACGCTCAAAGTATATTTAATTTGGAGTCTGGTCTGCTGAAGAACATACAACAAAGACAAACTAAGAAAAGGCCCAAACAGACAAAGTAGCCCGTCTTTTAACATGAGCACACATTAGCAAATAAGGCTTGATTCCAGATCAAACAGCAGCTTTTGCTCATAAAGGGGGCGCATTCTTCACACCTGTCCCAGAGAATAAGTGCCCATGTAAAGAGCAGAGCTAATCTGTTTCAACGCTCAGTCACACTCTGCACACCAAAGGAAATTTCCTCTTGCCCATGAATGTCTTCTGGCACTAAGATTACATTGTCGACAGCCCAGGGAACTTGTGCCCTCTCCGGTCTTCATCCCACTATTTTATTTTAGTAGTGATGAATGCTCTTCTAAAATAGACATAGCTGTCTATCCTGTGTGTATTAACTAATGCTAGTTTATTTTGAATGCCCAAAGCTGCCGTATTAGAATTTGATTTAGTCTCAAGTGTGTTTTGGCTTTATTATTTATAAACACTGAGTGACTAAGTAGAGTAAGAACATGACTGTATCTTGACATTTTAGGGCTTGTATTTTTTTACTAAATAATTAGAGGTTTCGGATTTTACACTAAAATTGGGTGACAAAAAGGAATTCGCAATTTTGTGACCTTGATTGAATCATGCAGGTCTCCAGTCCAAGTTATTATTATTGAATTGTGTACATCAACAAAAACTACATTCTGAACTGCTAATCCCTCATTTATGGGGTTGTTTTTTTACACCTCAGATTGGCAGAACCACCGTGCTTTCATTTCCAGATTTGGTGTATTTGGATTTCTCCAATGTAACAAAGACAGCTTAAGCAGAACTGATGGCTGCAATAAAAACACACAGTGAGATGTGCCAGGAGGACTGAATGATATCAGGGGGCTGACGTGTTTTCAAAAATATGCCTCATTGAGCTGCAATGTTTCAGAACACAGAGGAGGACAGCCTTTGGAAAAATCTGCTGAGTCTATTGAGGAATTGTTTTTCACTGACAGATTTGTTTTGAGTGAGTCATCACTGTAGCATTTACCAAAGATGTTATTATGAACGTGTGTCTGACCATTCATGACTGTGCTGTAAAATACCTAATGAGCTGTGAGCTTAAATTGTTTTTTCTCGGTCATTAACACATTATTCTTGTCAGCTTTACTGCTAAATTTGGCAAATCTGTACTACACTGTGATCGCATATCCTCCTACTCCTCACCTTCAGTCTGACAATTGTGAACAGTTATATTTAGGGAATATCATCAGAATAATGTCCTGCTCCGATTAGATTGGAAAGGGAAATTGACATACGCATCTGTAAGTATCTTCAGAGAATACATTTCTAAAGGTATTCAGGGATACCTTCAATTCCTCCATGTGGTGGGAAGGTCTAAATCAAATGCCACTCAGAGATGCTGATGACATTCCCTTGTCGTTTAGTAATGAGTAATGCAAGATTTTATGGCTTTGGAAGAATTTAAAGCTTGGTTGGCAAGAGGTTTATCGGAAGGTTTTATGACGTATTTGTGTCTGATTTAAAAGGTTTTGCCTTCCTACGCTACATGAGAACAAATTCATTTTTTAGAAAATAGGCAGAAATCGTAAAACAGTTTTAAATGGCAGTGTATCGTTGAGGATGAGCAGTCAATACTATCAGGAAAATAATAATAAATTGAGATGATAAAATTTTTTTACTTTTTGTATATACTTTTTTCAGTTTCATCATTGTGTGTCGTACCATGAGATGTAAACTGTGAACTTTGGCTTCATATGTGTAGATCGTTGAATGTTCTTTTATATTTGTAGTCATTTTGCCTTGTCTCTATTGCAGCCAATCCCACGGGTGGGGGACCAAAGAGTTTCCCAGACTCCTCTGAGGTCTTCCGCGAGTCCAGCAGCACTACTGGCATGGTGGTGGGCATCGTAGCAGCTGCCGCTCTGTGCATTCTTATCCTGCTATATGCTATGTACAAGTACCGCAATCGAGACGAGGGTTCCTACCACGTGGACGAGAGTCGTAACTACATCAGCAACTCGGCTCAGTCAAACGGTTCTATTGTCAAGGAGAAAGCGGTCAACACTGCAAAGACTTGCAACAAGAACAAGAAGAACAAGGATAAGGAGTACTACGTGTGATTCTCAAAGTGCTGGTCTTAGTCAGACCAACTGGAACATTGTTGGAAAATACAAATCAAGACATTATTGTGTACAGTATGATAACAATATTGGACCTTACTTAGTCATGTTTTTTTTCCCAAGAAGACAAAGCTCTGCAAAGTATTAAGAAGATATAATGAGAAGAATCATTCTCAAGACTGTCTTGGAAAAAAACGTGGATGGACAAATGTCTCCGGCATCCAAGTGGAAGTTAACTGAAAACAACCAAATAACATAATCCATCTGTGACTGCTTTCCAATAGCGGGATGATCCCACTCCTTTGTTGGTGGCCACCACAGGAGCACACATGCACTTTGCAAAGATGGATTATGAACTTCATGGTTTGATTTTAAATTGCCTGTGTTTGTGGTGTTTGGTTTCTTGAGAACATGGCGCCATACATAAATGTTGCAAACATTTTCTTTTTGAAGAATAAGCAAGAAATTGACAGCAAATCCACAGAGGGGGAGGAAAAAAAAAAGGTCATGACAGATGTCCACAGACTCTCCAAAGTGTCTCACTTGAGCAAAACGGACCGGGAACTGAATTGACTGAAACTGCAGTGTCATTTACAAGACTTTTGTTTCCAGAAGAACAAAATGTCCATTGTGCCAGTAAGAAATCTGGAGGCCTTTGTTTCTGCATCATGTGAAATCTAAAGCAAGAAATTTCCTCAGAAGTCTCAGACGTGACCATGTGGGAGCTATGCACGCCGAATGATCCTATTCCACTCCATATGTTTATATACAGTACAACCACATCTAAATGTGCTTTCTGAACTGTGATAATGTGGTGTTTTATAGCCTGTTGTATAGATGATGCCAACCATAACTGCTCCAAAACCATTTTTGGAATAAAAATCAAAAGGACAAAAATAAAAAAGAAAGAAGATGTAAATGTTAAGTGTTGCTAGACATAGAACATTTTATGAAGAAATCTGCATCGTTGGTTTCCAGTCCCCTTCCTGTTTTTACATATTCCTTTATAGTTTTTATACAAACGCCAAGCAGGCCAGGAGTAACCCACCTAAAACTGCACAAAGGAGTTCAAACCAGGCGAGGAATGAGCACAACAGCGTACATACCATATGACTAACTTGAGTGTGCTGCAGAAAAGATTATGATGAAGTGATGAGGGCACCAATGAAGAACAATGAATTACTTTTGGGTTTTCAAGTGGCATTATGAAATTGTCCAATGTGTGCTTGATGCTGATGCAAAGATCTAAAGATTTCCACAAGTCCATTTCAACAGTTCTGTGTTTGTTCCGTCATTCTGTCCATCAGTTCTGCTTTCAAGAGACCTGTATGAGGAAAATGACCTTGAACTATAAATGATGATTATAACTTACTGCCGTCTGCACTTTTATTTCTTCTTGAATGCTTTGGGTTTCAATTATAAAATGCTATTTTATTTTTGGTATAAAAATAAATGAATGGTAAAACTTTTTAGATAAATCAACATATGTTAACGTCATTGATCATTTTTTGTCAACTAATACAGTCACTGGCTAAAATAATGAGTTCCAATACAAAGCCTGTGAAATATGATGAAATATTCAACCTCTACAAAGATTACAATGCTCAGTTTTAATTGACAATTTGATTAAATTTTCACTAGCGCAATCTGTTTGATTCAGCTTTTGCATTTGCTCTGTTTTTGCGAGTGTTTGTTATAAAATAGATAGCGAGTACTACTGTGTACAATTGGCTTTTTATGAGTGAAAGAAAGAAAAAAGCATCCATAAGATAACGATCACTTGTCTGACTAAATTAACACTCAGCTCCAAAGTTGTTCTAAATAAAGTTGAGGCAACATTCTCTCGCTATTGGCTGTCCTGATGTCAAATGTTACTATGACAATGGATCAGACGCATGACTTGAAACTGATGCATGACCTGCCACATTCAGTTTTGTGCTTTAAGCTCTGTACAAACTTCACCTTCTGACAACAAACTTCCTCACCCACATTTAATGGCACACAGTATAAACACACACACGCCGTAGATCGACATCAACTACTACAGTACACAAGGAGGCCTATTGAAGAAAGCAAAATAACACGATTCTGTTAAACGGCAAGGGACATTTATTTATATAGCTCATTTCATGCACAAGGCAACTCGATGTACTTCACGCAAGCAACCTAAAAGCATTTATACAAACAGAACAGTCAAAATTTCCAAAGCAAAACATAGAGAACAAAAACAGCCTATTCAAATCTTAAAGGACATACATTGAAAACATTTAAACGCATAAACAAACAAAATAATTAAATGCATTTAAAATAACAGGAAAAATGTTTAAAAACTAAACATAGACTGCAACAGGTGCTTATCTTGAACCCAAGTTTAATAAGCAAGCATGTATAATGCGAAGCCCCACCTGCCAAAAATTAAAGACAAAAACAGAATCCCACCATTAGGCTGGAAAAAAAAAAAATTCACATATTTCCGTTTAGTTTACTCACAAAAAGATGTTCGTTTCATATCACCTTCCCTTGTGGCCTCCCCTCGCACTTTTCCTATCCTTGCCCACACATTATCATTTTTAGAGAACATGCTCATAACCACCCACATATTGTACTGACAAAACTTTATTATCCCTAACGCCAAGTTTGTTTATCCTTTTCAATTTCCAGCTGGCTCACACATCCATATCTACATAGAAACATCAAAATAGTTTGGGAGATTTTTATTATGATGCTAAATCATAATCAGGTCATTCCTTGGTACACTTTCTTTTGAGAAGGTGTCACACACACGCTAAAATGACCAAAGTGGAACTAAAGGTGATTTCATAATTTATCTCAGAAGCATATGCATATAGAAACCATGAAAGAAACCTCTTTAACCTGTGCCGGCCACTGACACACACAATTAGTGCAAGTCACATTTTAATCATGTAACCCACATTTGATCCCGTATCAAATCATGTGTCAGCAGTTACAGTATAACATCATTTGGGAATAAAGGGCAGCAAATGTAGAGCACAACGTCATTATACGGTTAAAAGTGGTACTTGAATTTTTTTTTTTTTTTTTTGTCGTGCAAAATGTTCCCCCTTAGACCAAAGCAAGCAGCGGTCCAACTATTGGATGGCTCTAAATATTTATCATAATTTTCCTACCAATTGCAGGCTTAAAATAAAATATATTCTCATGAGTATGTGCTTTAACTTGGCCCATTTACTCTATTTTGGCCCACCTTACTCCAACGTTTCGACCACAAATATGACATTCTGGGGATTTTATGGCAACTTGCACTATCCTGAGGTATCAATTATGTGCCACTGCAGTGGCTATAAATTTAATCTTACCACCCACACCAAAAGAAACTTTTTGTTATTGCGCATGTTCAAATATATGGGGGATAACTTTCTCCCTCTGTTTCATTGTCAACACATTCATGATGCCCATATTTCACAAATTAGTTAAATTCTTTGAGCCTAGGGGCTTGTCGCTGCCTTGCTTTACAGTAATTCTACAAGGCAAAGTCTGTTTTGAAATGAGTGTATTTTTATGTTTTTCATTCGAGAGCCTCAATGATATCATTTCGCATGTTGTTTTACTTGATTTGCTCTCAGCGGGCTGATTGTTCACTTGAGTTCTTTTCCAGTAGCCAACATCTCCCACTATAGTATAGTAGCTCCCCTCCTGGGGAGCAAAGAACAGCAGAAATAATGAAATAACAATAGGAGTCTCTCAGATATCTTTCAGCGGGCATCCTCTCTGCCAGTAGAAGAACACTCATGGGGTGGAGAGGTATTTTTAGCAAAAAATATTTATCCCCTCCTGTCGTCCTCCCTCTTCTGCATCCTTGTCCCTGTCTTTTGCATTAATTTCCCCTCCCTCTCTTAGGTCTCCATCTCAGCTGGATATAGCAGACGTCCTTTTCATTCGACACACCAGTGTAATTCGTTCTCTCTATAATCATCCATTTTCCAATTTTCATGCCCTCTCCCCGAACTTGACACACGCATTGTGGATTCTATTTCACAGCAGTACACCGGAGCACACTGGTTTCCATTTCATTTGTTCAGTATTTGTTTAGAAAGCCCATGGTCATCTGCCTGAAAGCAGTAACGCTTAATCGAAGCTTCTCTGGCTGAACCATGTTTAAGAAGGATTTGAATGTGCAATTTTATATCAAGGTTCTGAATCAAAGGAAAATTCTTATTAATACTATAAATTGCTCTCTGTTCGCAAGTACCAACAGTGGAAACTCACATTTAAACATGATCAATTCTGTGACATTGGTTGCTATTAGTATGTCTATACAATTGTCCCCATCATAAAACTTTCAATCTCAAGTTTGTATTGAAAGCAATGATTTACTATTTAGAACTTTTAGAGTAAAGAACGAAAGAACCAACCATTCACCGTTGTATTGTAAATCAAAAAACTGTACTACTCACCCTTTCAAGAAACCTAATCTGTAATGAGAGAACCGAAAGCTATTGATTATGCTATTTGTTATCAACTTCTTGATAAAACCAATTTGATAGTTAATTGATTGTACTGATCATATTATATTGAGATTATATTATTATTATATCATTGTTATAAATGTATTCTCTGACATCACTTCTGTGGTACCTGTGTGCACCCTTATCAAAAAACTCACATTCACATTGTTGATTGATGTAACCCACAATAATGAAGGTCCCAGTTGTGAGATAATATACTGAAAATCAGGTATTGAATATTGCATGTTTACTTTATGATATTCGACCTTTTTTCTTAGTTGATTTAATAACCGTTGCCTTTTTTTAACCAAATGACAGGTCATAAACAGCTTAATTTGAGCACGGGTGAACCATTTAAAGCACAAATTCTGTTTCATTGTTCTGTCAACTTAAACTTGCACAAGTCAGAAATTAAGTGGAGTTTTATGTTCATTTCACTATTTATCTGTCTGATGATTTGCATAATTAACCCCTCTATGACTAGACTGGGTGACAGCACAGGAGGCAGGCAGTCTGTGAGGCTGGTGGTGACTCAACATTAACATTAACCACAAAGATGAAAGAAACAAGAGGTAAATTAATCACGTCAAAAAGGGGGGTGAAATGGGTTGTCTGCTTTCCGCTCTGAGAGAAATCATATTTTTTTTCTAAAGATGCATGATAAACGTGACTAAGAGAGACATTTGAATCAGACCTTGTGTTGGTATTAAATTCCAAAGGGAAGGTTTAGTGTTGGGAGCTCCAGGCCACCCTTTGCAGGGGGCGGAGTCAATGTGGCAAGGGCACCAAACACATTTAGGGTGCATCGGTGCCATTTATCATGTTTGACAAGTGCACCTCTCAGTGCCATTTGGCTTTATTACAGGTACATTTCTCCCCCAGATAATGATGTTTCCCTTCTCTCTTGTCCTCTGAGGCCACGAAAACCTGCAGTGGAAAAATCAAGGTGATTTATTTTTCTCCTGCAAAGTTTGTTTTTTAAAATCATCATTATTAGTATTTAATAAATGAATAATGTGAAGGATCGAATATAAAAACAAACCATTTACAGTATGATAGCACATTCCGAACCCACATATGAGTGACAACAAGCCCATTCTCTCAAACATCAGTCCTCACTTGAAACAGATCAAATGAAAGAATTGCATTGTGATTGTGTCTGTGATGTGTTTGAGGGCATTTTGATCACTGCTTGACGTGACTTCTTGCAGAAGATAGTGTGACCCAAATGACAGAATTGGCTGCGAATAAATATTAACCCTGCAGGAAGGCTTCAATTATCACACCATTCCCAGTTGTCTTGCGTGCGAGTGTCATGCAGCTGGTCATCATCTTTGTTGTGATCAAGATGATGAGTTGCTTGATTGCTTTGTGAAATACTCGGTGTTAGATGAAATTCATTTTCTGCATCTGGGATTCATCATGATGCATGAATCAATATTTCATATCCGGGAATCAATGAATGTGCTTTGTTTTAGTGTGCAGTCAAGCAATAAAGTACCACAATGCAGGCACTCCTCTTTGCTTGTGGTCGACTGATCTGCTAACATTTCTAATAGTAATTTGTCAAGGATAATCAAAGTCAACCGTGACAAAATCCACAACCCTAACCATTAATGTTCTTCCACGAATGCCGTATAGATATATTGACCTTGAATAAATAATTAGACATGGGCGGGTCCTGATACCAGCTCTCATATGGGTCTTATTTTAATAGCGGCACTAGAGGCTGCCAATACCAGCCACTCATACTGAAGACAAAATCTGACATTGTCTTGGTTAAATTTTACAAAATGAAATAAACTATAAAATTAGATCTAAGAAGCTCAATCAATTGCTATTTAGCGTTTTTGTCTGCAAAAAAACATGTGCCAAAGGGACTTAGGATGAAAATGAGTCATATCTAAGGTTCATTTACATTCTTATGAATGTCCCTGTTTATAAATACATCTTTTGAAAGTTAAATCAATAAATGAAATAGCTGAAGCTAACAGAGTTAAGGGGGCTTGTTCATGAATTAAGTGTGTCACTGCACAATATAAGAAGACAGGTGAATCATATTACTGTTACGTATACTTTTTATTATAACCACCAATACAACGGTGTTGTTTCTCTTCATGAATGATTCATTTTGTCCATGTCTTGAAAATAATCAGAGCACAGCCGGTCTGACACTATTCAACACAGACACTTCAATAATAGCAAGGTCTCCCTTTTTATGTAAACGTGGTCATGTTGGCCTCATTTAAACTCACTGAAAATTTATTTTGAACAGCTGCAGTCCAATATACAATGAGATTGATGAGATATGAGATTATTACGATCATTATATTGAGTATTATCATCATTTTATTGAGCATTAGCATTATTAAGACAATATTGGATTGTGCAAGTGTACCAAATGTTGTGGTTAGTGTCTACTCAAAAAGCTGCAGAGGAACTCTTTTTATAACATCACTTGAATTGACCTCACAGCCTCACCTTTGGATGTACTTCATTTAATGAAATACTTGACCTATTATAGGTAACAATACTAGAGCAACAATCAAGTGCTTCTACTGTGGAGTGGTAGGTCATTCTGTTGGCCCTTTGGGAACAATATAGTTGTGTGTGTGTGCATGTGTGTGTGTGTAGGTGTGTTTGTTCATGCGTGTAGATGTCGGCGCTGCTGTGAAATTTTGAAGAAAGCCCTCTGCAGCTCGTAAAATAAAAAGAGGAGATGCAGTAACACAATGAAGTGTAGTCTCAGCGTTTTGGCCAAATAAAAATGGAGAGGGATGTCAACATTGCTGACAAGTGTTTGTTTGGCAGATGCACAAGGGAAAAGTCGAAGAGGGGGGGGAGTACCTCGACAACTTAAAGTACAATGCAGTCAACATAGCAGTTGTCACTCTTGAAATACAATCACATTCTCAAGGGTTGCTAGGTTTAGAAAGAAGACTTGCTTTCTTAATTTTTAGAATAGTTTTAAGCTACTGAATGATTAAAAAGTAGAATAGAGCTTGGTAGTAAAGATTGAACGTTTAGGCAAAAATGGAAAAGCAATTATGGTGCGCTACAGTGCTGTTCGCTGAGGGTAATGACGAGATTGGTCCACGAATACCGAACAAATATAATTGATGCTCACTGAAATGCATTGGGGGGGAAAGATCGATCAATTGTTTCATTATCATCTTTTTTAATACAACACATCCCACATCCTTGAGTGAGCCAGTCCTTTCCAAGGTGAATGGAAATGTTTTACCATGGGAATAAAAAAAAAAACATGAAATACTCAAGGGCATAACTGCAAAGGGCAGAAAGGAGACAGACGTGCCAACAAAATTTGCAACTCTTTTTTATTAAACACAAACTCATAATTTACCAACTCATAATTCAAAGAAATGTGAAACTTCATAATTTAAAACCCTTTTTCGTTCTATAGTTTATTAAATTATCTATATGACAGAGACCACAATTCACTCAGATTGCGCTGAAATTCAAAAGATGATTACACAAGTCTCGATTTTACTTAATGCATAAATGTTAATAAAAAAAAAATCAGGCCTATATAGAAAGTGATTAATTAGTTAAAGCGTCCAACTTGGTGCTGCTCCAGATTAGAACTGTCTGTCCTTGTTGGAGCTCTGCGCTGTAGTGAATGTCATCCAACGCTTCTCTGTCATTGGTTGACCAAATTGAATCAAATATGTGTGTTCTCATTTGTGGCATTTAGAGGAAACATCTCTTGATACCCAATTAAACTAATGTGGCCAGTTGGATGTGACATCATCACTGTTCCTTAAGTCATTAATTTGTTTATCCTCCAAATCGCCTATTCTCACTTTTCAATGATGCAGGTTCCTCAATCAGCCTGATTGCATTGAATAATGAACTACAATTTGTATCCATTGTTCTAATTAAAACCCATGCAACATCATTTATCTTGCTAATTGATAGGATGCCTTAAGTGCAGTAAAATCTTGACCCAAATATGCCTAAATGGGATTTATTTGGAGTTGTGACACATTACATCAGATTTCCCCTGAATTTTCCATCCTTTTTCCAGTTACGACATGCCAGCAAAGTCGACTGTTCAGATTGGTTGATCACACTTGTCAAACACAGAGTAAACAAAATACAACCCTGTGCATTAAAACGAATAGATGAATAAAATTGACACGTACGTATCTTCTCTGGATGACGCAATAACACGCATGTTGCTAACAATGACATTTCGCTCATGCAGCGCAAATATGTTTGAACGGGTTCATGGCCTTTTTATGAACCCTCAATGTAGACATGATGTGGAGAATCCTGCTTCTCTGAGCTCTGGGGATCACATGCTAAGTCCATTTGAGCAATGGAATATGTATTTATCATCTGGTATAATTTAGTGAAGCCGACAGGAGTGTGTGGCCGTGGAGGTGGCAAGGAAGTGACACCTTAAGTAAAATTTTGTGTCTGGGATCTCATCAAATATTCAGGGTTCTACTCTTGTCAGCACAGTTGTAAATAGATAAGCATTATAAAAGCCGCCAAGAATATTCATACTACAGCTAGTCTTTATTGATGATGCTCGAGTTAAAGGTTGTTTGTTTTTCTCAGGAAGAGGTGCTACAGTGTGTGAGTGATGAAAAATAACAGACTGACAAAAATAAAATGCCATCCATATAGCCGTGGATGCAAATAAACAAGTCAAGCTTGAAATAAGAAAAATACTTGTGTCACTAGCTGTCACGTCAGACCAGAATTAACAATTAAGTGGGTGTGACAATGCCTCTCTATGGTTTCTGCTTTTTCTGTTATATGCACATTGAGCTATATTTAATGTTATCTCATACTGCTTATGTAAGGTAAAAATTGTTATGCACGGACTTTAAATCCATGTAAAATGTTTGATTTCAAATGTTATTTTTTTAAGGGATGGAAGAAAGTGTTGTCACCTCCTGTTTTGTTTTACAGAGCTGAATAATGCCGCCCGAAAACGTTTTTCTAGAAACCACAGACTAGTTGTGCCACAAGTCATGCATTCGATTTGATTGTTTTGAGATGTAGGTTACTATTCAAATTCTTCTTTGGTCATCATTGTAGGCCACAGAACTTCTTTTGGGCATGTACTGTGAACTGATCATCATTTTTCTGTGGGGCTTCTTTCAAAAGTTAGGGGAGGGCAAGGAATTGCAACACGTTGTATAAATCAGACTGTTAAATATCTCTTCAGACTCATTAGTCGTGGATTGTGTTACAAACAAACAAAGAGGATTTTTAGTTTTGATCCATCTCTTGACTATGCTATTCAGGCAATAAATTCTCTCTGTTTAAAAAAAATCAAGACAGTAAAATCAATAGATATAATAAACCCAGTGCTTGAATTGCTGTTGTACACCAGCATAACTTTTGATTATAAGTTGCTATTGGTTACGGAAAGCTGCAGTTTGTGATCAATAAAGCACATTTTATGTGATCACACCATTCAATTTTTAATGCGTTCTTATCTTATAGCCAGATTTTGTTTAATGGCTTGAATGAACAGAATGAGTGCAACATCTGTCAGATTCCTCAAACACGATTTTGCATGGCACCCTGAAATATCAAATATGTTTTACTTTCTGATGATTCTGATGTGTTCACTAACCCATAATGCATATCTCAATGTTTTCATCCTTTATAAACACTATTATTATGAGAAAATCTACTCATAAATCACTGGAAGACAGAGGTGGCCTAAAAGCTAATATTTCAGCTTTGGGGTTAGGGATACACTTGTTTGTAATTTCCCATGATGCAGTGTAAGGGCTTTGAGCTGGAAGGTTTGCTCCCTCTCAAATGGTCCACGCAACAGGGGGCACATGTTTACTGACAGCTCCGCAGAGGGCTGCGAACAATCACCTGCTACTGCACACTCCTTTAGAGCCCACGCTGTTACATTAATGCATGGGGCTGTTGCTCATTATTCATCGCTGTTTGACTGCAGGGGGTGGGGCTAGGAGAAGCTGGAGTTGCCACTGAGATGGAGCCACTACAGCAAATAAATACCGGGCTATCTTTTGTAGCATCCCAGGTGGTGGGAAGTCAAAAACACCGTTGAGAGAACTCTGGAGCTTTGTGTCATGCAAAATGTGAATCATTTACATAGCACCAACATCTACATCCATTGATGACTGTGTAATAGTAGCTTTCTTTCATAATTGCCTTATCTTGTGGGGACGTTGGCTGGAATGTAAAACAAGTCATTTGAGACAGCAATTAAAATGCAACATTTATTATGACTCTCAGTCTATAAATCAATAAATACATGACATACTGCTGAAGGCCTTTGAGACACTGAAGGACATTCCTTTGAAATGCAGAGAAGGTCAGTTGTTTGTTTTCGGCTGCCCTAAATGGTAACCTTTTCTTCAGAAACATAACATTTTCAGCCTTGTGTTGCCCAAATAAGCACCATAGAAAATGGCACATAAATTAAGTGATTCTGTCACCATATTGTCTGATCCATCAGAACACCTAACGAGGCGTTAGACTTGCAACGGCTTGAATTTGAAGAACCAGATGTTTTTAGATGAAGCGTCCTGTCTACAAAGATAGAGCCTGTTGTGTCAAGATTGGGAAGACTCATGAAGTACAGTATGTTTCTCATGTTCACTTTTATTTTCAGACAATCATTTTCTTGTATCTGGAATGGTCCCGTAGCGTCATGAAAGCTTAATGATTCTGTCAACAGCTACTGTACCTGCACTTAGTATATTGAATAGCGTTGCCACTCTTGTGCGTACCTAAGCTGAGGCCTTAAGCAGTATGTGCCAACACGGAAGAAAATTTCGCTCCTTTGTAGAGAAATTTAAAATATTTATTACTCTTGACTCTGGGGTAGAAATGCATAAAAACAGTGTAGCACCCGCAATCCGTCAAAAAGTGGTAGATAGAAGAAGGTAGAAATCACAGCTGCGTGGTAGACAGCACATTGTAATGTTCTTTTAAAAAAAAAAAGTCTGCTTAACTTTTAAGAGTATCTGTCAGATGAAATATTTCCTTATTTTTCTGTTTACTACAAATTTGAAATGCACTGCTTTAAGACTAAGTTAGATACTGTTGCTGTATATCTTCACCAGAAATCCAAAAAGTGAAGGTGAATGTTAAGATAAAAGAAGTTAAGCTCTAACAAAAAGCAACAAAACCTTTCAAATGCATGGTGGCACTACACCAAATTTTTGGGACACCACTGGAGTTTTCCTGCTTTGAAACATGAGTCATCTTACCTCCTCAGCCTTCCTGTGTAGATTCTTCTTCTTCTTCTGCACTACTCCCTTTTTTCTTTTTTTTTTTTTCTTAGGAACTCATTGAGGGCTGTCCTTCTCTGGAAGTACTGCAATGTAATATATAGTATAACATGTTCCATCAAACATCACCCCACCCCCCTTTCCTGCCTTGTAAGAATTTCAGACAGCTTTTCATTTCATTGATGCAAGGATTAGTGTTCTGTATGAGAACAGATGAACTAAAGACAAGACATATGATGTAATATGTAAAGTTTGTACAGGAATAACTAAACTGGAGCAAATGAAATAAGAGTAACTTTTTCACGCTAAGATAAAATAAACAAAATTCTCTCAGTTAACGCAACTGTTATACTATTCAGTTTGAAGGAGCGGTTCACCGCAGGGTTTGATTTCTGAGTGAATTTTTGTAAAGTGGATTCAGTTTCCAATAAGAAAAACATTTTTTTATTATGGAAAATGGTCACGTAAATCTGCTTCACAGTTCCACCTGAGGAGGCTCCACTTTGATTTAAAAAAGTGACGGCAAAACACTAATGTATTTATTACTGTTTTGCCCTCCTTGGCTCGTTAAAAGAACGCCAGAGACAAAGGGGTGAGGTCAATTTTTTTTATGCCTTGATTTTGAAGCAACAAGTGGTCAATTTTAAAGATATGAATACCAAATTGTAAGGTAAACACATGTACGCATGTACGCATCAGTGCAGCAAGCACAAGACATAACTTGGCTAGAGTACTTGCATACAACTTTGGCCGTGCTGTTCGTAAAACTGAGGGTGAAATAGCAATGAGGAAGAATTTATTACCACCTCAAACTCCACTGAATTATTGATGAGAATGAAAAAAAAATGACACACAAATGTGAGACAGTTGCAAATTCCATTGCATTGAAACACAAAAGAATTCTCTGTCCGAACAAAATGGTCAATGTTGTGTCTAGCACCAGCCAAACAAAAGCCTCCTTCAAATTAAGCAGCTGAGTAAATCGGTTACACTGAATTCCTGTTCATTGTGATTTACATGTTTGGCTTGTCAAAAATGGACATCCACATGCCGATTCATATTTGTCCCTACATTTTCACACCAAATAATTGTGGATTTTCATAATCCTTCTCATGTGCAAGAAAACGTTGATAGTGGAAATATTCCGTAACATTGACATAGCACCTCTTTGTCAGAACTTTCCATTATTCCTCATTATAAAGACGCAGTATTGATAGAAAGGCTGAACTTACTGGAAGAGACACAAGCTGCTTGTCAATTTACCGCTCATCAGTGGTGGTGCACGCATCTGTCTGCAATGGATGTCCAATTCCTTACTCGATATAGAACACATTGTTTTTATCCTATTCATTCGAAGGTCACACTTGTTTATCTGATTGTTTACTGCTGGGGATAAAGCGCAAAAGAACTGTGTGTGTGGGGGGGGGGACTTTCAGGTTTGGAGGTGATAAGGTAGATGGAGTTGTCCTCCCAGAGTGTATAGCCCATACTCAAGAGGTATTGTTTAGGATAGGATCAATTGCAATCCTCTTTGCCCTCGGCCTTCTTGCTCGACGTTGACAAGAGCTTAGTCTTTCATACAAGACAAGTGCCTTTCGAGAATAAGCCTCTGAGTTGTGCTCGGGTATATTTTGTAAGATGAGGGGATGCAGAAGGGGTATATTTTCAGGCAAACGGTTCAAGTGTGACTTTTCAACTAGCCAACAATCATTCATGTACTGTATGTCTGCAATTTTAATATGCAGCAAAACATCCTACTCCGCCTCCTCGAAGGGGGGGAAAAAATGAATTTTTATTACACAGTCCATCAAAAGATAATATCTTTCAACATATAGCATGACATTTTTTTTAATTGAGGAGATTATTAAATCGCTGAGCTCATACAAACAAGAAAATAATGCACACTATCGCTTGTCAAATTTCTAGGTCAAAGGTGACAAATAAAATACATAAGTGTGATATATTTACATATTTTTACTGTCAAATTGTAACCTCAACAACCATAACAAGAAAACATCAAAACTATTAAGACCTTTAGTGTACATCATTTCTTTAATTAACAAAATATAATCCATGGTTATATACTTGGTGTTGCCTTAGCGTTAAGGTTGGGATAATTCCTCAATTTACTTCGTGAAATGATAAACTACAGTCGATTTTATAATCATATGAACACAATAAATAAGTAACCAATTGTAAACAATGAAGCAATTTTGTCATTGTCACAAAAATATGAGAATTGTTCATGCAGGAGCAACACCTGTATGACTTTATGCAATCCACTACAAAAGCCTAACAATAACTACTGCCTGGCTGAGGCCCATTATGTTCGATTTATGTCAACAGTCTTGCAGGCCGGTGAAAAACTGAGACTTAGCAAAAATGCTGTTTATTCAGGCATTGTTATATTGGGTCACAATATGTTGTACAGGTTTTCATATTACACATGTACATAAATAGTAAGAACAACATAATCATGCTGCTTTTTCAAGGTTATAAATGTAGTGATGCATGATTTTAAATATTTGAACTGTGACAGGATGTATTTGTTACTATAGTGGTGTCAAACTAAATGGTGACCAGAATGGTTTAACACCAAGGGTGTGCAGAAAAAAAATGTATTATTTCAACCGTGCAGAGACAAAATTATCTGGACTATAATTATAGATTGTACGTGTGCTAAAGATTCAGAATTTTTACAAAAAAAAATGAAGAAAAAAATATTTTTTAAATTATTATTATGATTCAACCTTAAGGATTTTTTTAGGGGAGGGCAACACAGTGATTTTTAGTTAGCATGACTGACTCAAGAAGCACCTATAGAAGTAGGATGACTTTAATAAAGTGGTTTCACTGTTCATAGCCAAGCATTCCAAAAGAGCAAAGTCTGATATTCATCGTCTCAACTGAGGCTTTGTGATATTTTGCTGACAGTAGCGTGATGGTGTGGCAGGCAAAACAATGTTATGCAAGCATTGAATGCTAACCCATGCAGAAAACCTATGGGTCAGAAATGCATGAACAAAATGCCAAAGAAAGCTTTTTGCGGAGAAAATGACAGTGAATTTGATCACTCCGAGTAGGCTCATTTCTACAAATGCAAATCAATAACCAGTAGGATATCTCATTAAGTCGTTTTT
The DNA here is from genome assembly GCF_059516105.1 of Syngnathus floridae. Classification (NCBI taxonomy): domain Eukaryota; kingdom Metazoa; phylum Chordata; class Actinopteri; order Syngnathiformes; family Syngnathidae; genus Syngnathus; species Syngnathus floridae. The sequence goes on along the minus strand of NC_142421.1, from coordinate 8,653,066 downwards.
TCTATAATTCACTTGATTCCGGGCTTTTTTTTTTATAGAAAAGAAACAACACAGTAAAGACAACATCCTTGTTTGTTGTTTTCGTTGTTTTATCGTCACATCTTAGTCAGCCTCGTGATGGATGTGTCAGAACACTCAATGTCACAAATGTATAGGCGGCCTTGGTACAGTCAGGGTTCTTTTTTTAACCTGTCAGTTCACATGTAGTGCCCTGCTGTCTGCAGTTTTTTCTTCACATCATCTTTTTATTTTTTCATTTTTGCCAGAGTATTATAGTTTGTTTTAAGCAAAAAGGTAAATGTGTAATATGTATTAGCTGCAGGCTGCTCTTAGAGGAAGACGCCACCCTGCAGCACTATTTATTGAGTCGACAATTCAGCCTCTCTCCGAAGCGATGTATCTTTTTGCTCAGCTGTCACCTCTCTTATACGTTCCTTTTCAAAGTACACTGAATCGCACTTTATACCTCTCACGGTAACATATTAAAGTGCAAGAATTTTCTTTTAGCACCAAAATCTTTGAGTTACCCAGCTAAGAGGTGCTCTGGGAAATCAGCCTTGGAATGTTACAGAAGCTTTGAGAGACTATAAGAATCTTCAAGGCCAAAGATTTGACAGTGGCATTGTAATAAAATATGAGTTTCAATGAAACCACCACCGAGTATCTAAAATATTCAATTGTTATAGGGTTTATTTGATGTCTCAGAATCATTCAACATTAATTTTTTATGTTAATTTAAATCAAAAATAAAGTAGAGGGTACAGAAGCTTGTTGGCTTGGCCCTCAGCAAGTGTTCCAGTTTCTCACATGGGCCCTGTGCAAAATTGATTGCCCACCCCTGTTCTATATTGTCCAGAGGTATGAATGTTCGTGCAATTGGTTGTTCTTGTATCTGTGTCCAGTAATTGGCTGGCAACCAGTAGAGTTTATAACTCAGCGTAGGTCAGCTGCGATAAGGTCCAGCTTACCCGTGGCCTTAATGAGGACACCACTAGAGAAAATGGATGGAGGAGTCAAAAATATCTCCCCCAAACATTGCCCACTGGTAGAACTCATTGTGTGCATGTGGTGAGGAGTAGCCATCTTTATTTTATTTATTTTTTGGCTTCTTCTTGAAACACAAAAAAGAAGGCTACATTCTAGATGTAGTTTTTTTTTTTTAAACAGTACACAGAAAATATGTAGTAACAGAAGTAACCCGGGCTACACATACGTTTAGCCTGCAGTCTCGGGACAACCAGCTCAGGACGACCAGGAGTGCCGTAAAAACTACTAAATAGCTTTTTTATTAAAACTTAGATGATATAGTAGCAGTTTTATGGGAAGTGTCGGGCACCTTTCCAAAATGTTATTAGACGTAATGCATCAGTGGCATGTGAGTGCAGCACAGTACAGTATTAAACCTTAAGGATATAAAAAGTGATGATGCATAAAGAGGCAAGGTTTTTGCCAATCGTTCTACCTCCACCCACGTTATTTATTTACAATCACAATGACACTCTCAGCACGAGTTGATTGCTGTGCTACAAGATACAGTGATAATGTTGTAATTAGAATGCACCGCCTCTGCTTGACAGTAAATAAATAGATAACACGTACACCAAAACAGTGAGCTTGTCCTTCCTTATATAAAAGTCCGTCTAGGTTCAATGTGTATGTATAAAATGTTATAATGTAAATTAAACATCGCTCGCTTGAAGTTAATTTAATATTGTTTGTTCCACTACCTTTGTTCACTTGGCTGAAATAAAAGCTGGACTTCTGAACTTTAAACATGTCGATGGAAGGAGGGGGGAGAATTAACAACTACTTGATATATAAGTTATATCTTGCAAAGTTGGATCCGGAATGTAATTATCAGACGTCTTTTGGGGGGGGTTATGAATGATTACATGACTGAAAGCATGTGCAGATATCAGAAGATCAAAAGAGAGTCTTTAGTTTGATGAATCCTAAAACTGTCGGTTGTGGATGAGCCAACCAAGAGGGAAAACAGTGAAACTATTGCCAAGGATTCTCAAAGGGCAGCTGATATTTTAGACATTATGAAGTTTTGGTTCAAATGTAATCATTAAAAGTGGAAAATGAATCTGAGGTCAACTGACATTGGATTATTGACTCATCTGTTACTTGTATGTTTTTTTTACAGTGTGACTCAATTAAGAGAAGTCTGTAACAGCCAATAATTCATTCTCCATCCCTCATTAGTCAAATGACTTCCACTCCCACATTCTACTCAGGTGTGTTTATCGGTCAAGGACATGACTTCCTCCCTAAGACACTCTTTTTGATGCATATGACCTAAGATCAGCTCTGCATGAACAGCTGGAGCCAGACTCGAACTTGCAGTCAAGGTCAAAATCTCAGGAATGTGCAACAGAAATGTGCCACTTGAGGTAAAACTTGGAGCTTTACTGTTACATGTGCCCACTTGGCAGACTTTAATGTATTGTACAATTACTGGGTACAAAACTAGGTAATTTGGACCATACTGTTTTTGTCTCCCTTTACAATGGCAATTATGCATGGTGTGTTTACTCAAATGTACCCATTCATCTATACATTCGCTAGATTAGGGCTTTGTAAATGTGGGAAGAATCCAAAGTTACCGGATAAAAGATACACAAGCACAGGGACAACTTCCAAACAACAGATGACAAGTAAAGCATACAAGTAGTATATAATAGGATGTGCTTATATGATGCAATTGCTGCAGTTTTCCAAAGATTAAACGTGATGTGTGGGCTGGTGTCCACCATTTTACTGGCTACTTTGCACGACAGGACACAATGAGGGAAACAAAATACTCCATCTAGAAGGACTCAGTGAAGGAACACTCGCATGTATTAAATATTAATGGGGTGCGGCTTTCCATAACTACCCAAATGTATCCGTGATCAGTCTTTTTTCGAAGCAGAGTGTCGGATGTCTCTGTGGAATCTGAGGAACTTGGTCTGATAGATTTTTATCTGAAAAGTAGTAGGAGAAAAGCAGAAATCAATAATGGAGGTTATTTTCCAGCTACATTTAGAATAGAGGGTGACTGGCAAAAACAAGATCTTGACCACCGGATGAGGTCAAATAAGCAAATAATCTGTCTCCTTTTATTTTGGGGTGTCATCATAACAAGCTAATCCTTTCTGTTTTCCCCCCCTCTGGAGTAATATTAGACAAGATGTTCATTGCAGTTCATTACTTTCTAGATGACTAATGACAAAGCTGACTCATTTTCCTAAAACCCCTGGAAATGTATATGCTGTGTCTTCACTTTTTTAAATGGAAGCAACAAAAAAACATATATATCAAGGGGTAAAGAAATAAGGTGAGACACTAGTCCTTGAATGCATACAATCCATTAAATTCCAATGAAAATTATATAGAATATTCTACCTTCACATAGATAATAATGCTCAGTTTTGATTGACACTGTAAGGAGGGTTAGTTTTTATTTCCCTATAAAGCATAAACACACTGTAAATGTTCACTGAATTTCACTAACCACAGGGGAGTGTTTTTAAAACCCCTGCTAAATTTGTATGGTAAAAATATTGATGTTAAATGAAGTGCAAACGTTTTGATCACTAGTGGCTGAAAGACTGTGTAAATTGGGTCACGGCTGTTTTATTATGCGGAAGAAGTAGTAGGTCGACGTAGGGTGAAAGTAGCACAGTAATGGTTGCTGAGCATTCCCATGGCCCTTGGGGGTGAAGTGAGAAGAAAGCTGATGAGTGTATCCTCTGCCACCTGCTGCGTGCTGTCCAGTGAGTCTTCACACACACACACACACACACACACGTACACACACACTCACACACACACTACCCCCATGAAAAGTGACGTCCAGTGGAGATGACAGGTGCCAGGACCGCACTGCACCAGGATCCGGCAAGACAAGGTAGAGTTTTCTTTTTTTTTTTTTTTTTTTCAAAGTCACCACACCTGTGCATTACTGTGCCACTGTAGTGTAAGTTAAGGTGATTATTTTAAAGCTGACAGGTGATACATCATCCAGCAGTCAGCCTGAGAATTGTGCTTTCAGCAGAATAATGACAGGCCTGATGACAGTCACATCAGAATAATAGCAAGGTGTTAATGTCAGACTATATGCATGGCTAATTAAAGCATGAAGAGTGTCCTTGACAGAAGATGTCAGATTCTTCTGAGAAGAATCTGCTTCCGTGTGACAATTCCCTCAAATTGACATTATTGTTGATCAACAAAACTTGTCTATTTTGTAAAAGGGGAGCCAAGGACGAGTTTATATTTTATTGCAATTGCTCAATAAAATGCATTTAACAATTAAAACGGGCACATGCAGGTGAATGTTGGTTCTCATTTAAATTGAGAATTTGTAGACTTAATCTGTGTTTTTACAGTAGTCATTTGCTTTTGATTACAGTATTTCCAAAAGAACTGTAGACTCCAGCTAATTAATTCACAGTTGGAGTTTGTTTTAATGTGGCATATTTATCTGGTTCCTCGCATATGCATATAAATACCTCAGCTGCTCACACAAAATTGTCACCATGTACATCAAATGGTTCTTTAGATTCCATTGTCTGTTTCTGCTAATCATCTCCTCTATGCACAGCAGGTCCAAAACACATTCTGAAAGTAAGTATTAAGCTTCTCTAAACTTCCTGAAACATGCATGTGTCAATTTTGCCTAATCTACGTTGAATTACTTACAAAGTGAATGTCTCTCAATTTGTATGACAGCAGTGTAATATTTGAGAAATCTTCTCAACAAGTCAGTTGTTTCAATGCTACTTTGCATAAGAGCTTTGGGAAAAAGGATTAACATCAACAAATTACTAAAATTACTCAAATTAGAGCATCATGGACCAAATAATACACAGTGAAAAATTCAGATTCTAGGCCAAGTTTCACTCTCACTACGAGACACCAGAATCTGTCTCCACTCGGACCAGCGGGACTTTGTTTTGCAATTCACTCACATGACTCATTTGCTCATCAACAACTTATGAAAGAAAAATAATGCAAATACATGCCAGGCAAAGCTAGTATGAAGCTTTCAACAAAACAATTTGCATTTGCAGATGCAGCCATTGACTTAACTTGTACTACCCTTTTCCCCACCTCTTTGAATAGACTACAACAGGCATGATTGCACTGTGGCGCTCCACATGCCCACTCGTTCCTCTTCAAACAGACGATCCATAATGTTCACATCTTTTTTTCCTTGCCGTTGCCAGGTCCAAAAAACCCTTTTATGTTTATTCACAGTCTTTTTCAATATCATGGTTTCACTTTGATCTTATTGATTTATCATTGCATCAGGGCACGTTCATCTACAGCTCACTGCATGAGTGCACAGGGTTCATGATTTTTTTTTTCCCCCCCCTCTCTATCATATTACTGTCAAATGTATTGTAACTCCTGTGAAGCTTAAGGATTTGGACCTGGTCCACAGGCTTTAATACACAATTCTTGACTAACCTCCATTGCAAAATTTTGCAGTTGCACTGGCCATCCAACTAACAGTTGTCACTCCCCTACCCATGTTTTTTGTTCAATGACACATTTTCAGCTATGATACATGAAAGATGTGCACCCATGAACAATATCAATGTTATGGAGGTTGGAGGGAGGAGAGTGCGTTAAAAATAGTACGCATTCATTCTCACTGAGCATATTGTTTAGAGGATGTGTTGATGACTCAGCCTGTCTTTAGTTACCATAGAAACTTGGCAATATTCTATCATTATGATGTGTATATACGTATGAACAATATTTATATGTTAATTGTCAGTCATATGGAGAATGGTTGCATGGGAAGTCTAACAAAACAAGAATCTGAAATTTGAATTTTGTTGCCTCGTTTTAAAACGGTCCTTTCTATTTAATTTCAATGAACTTTTGGCATTTAACAAACTTTGTTGCATATTCAGTAAAATCCAATTATGTATTTTGTGGAACCATACAGGTTCAATGAAATCATTGCGTAATCAGTTGTGCTTTATTTGGATCAGTTTAGATTTTGCTTATCACCTTAGATCTCAATCAAGCATTGAAAATTTGTGATTACAGTCATTCATATAATATGAAATTCTGTGTGGATGTTACAAATTTGAAACCCAAGACATAATTTGAATATTGATTATTCAACATTGTGACAACGTGGATCTAGCTGTTATCACAAATGTTTGCAATCCAAAATTCTTTGCAGGTATTGTGAATATTTTCAATGGATTAAGACAATACATGACCTCACAAATCTAGTGTTGATGTTAATGAAGCAAACAAAGATGCGTAATCCATTGCGGGAATTTGCACTGTGTAAATAGCTTAGCCATCAGCATGTTTCCATTCACTCAACAACCCTGGTGTAAAACAAATACACAGACTCTGATGAGTAGTACGTCTGCTTCCTTCCCCCTTCTCAAATCAAGTGTTGGAAAGCCCCGATTGCCTTAATCATCTTCATCTTGCTACTTATAAGCAAACTCAGAAATGCATTTCAATGTCCCCACTGTAGAGATTGTCCAATTACTGACAACCTCCAGGGAAAAACAATACGCAGCATATGAAGGGCAACCAGAGAGGGACCAGTTCCCTTTCTCACTCAGTTTGATGTAAATATTGAGACCACCAATGTCTTGAATAAAAGGCTCTAAAAATATCATCAATAAGAGATTACTGCAAGCTAGACTACTTATCAGATGCTGCTGTAGTCTGTTTGCATAGCCCAGTAAAGGCTGGTATGATAATTTGATGATTTGTTTGCACAAACGATTAGCATTTCAAATGATGAAATATAAACAAACACAACGAAAAGAAAAAGTCAAGTTGTTTTTGTCAGTTTAAGGCATGCTTGACCTGGTAGCAGATTGTTTTAGGCTGGAACATGTGTCTGCAAATTTATAACAAATAGTGTCAATGTCAACAATCCTGAAGAGTGACTGTCAACACTTCTGTTGACACTGTGTGTTTAGTTTAAAGAAATTTAACAATTAACACTCTACATGATCTATTTTATCATTATAAGGATATTTCAGGGGGTCTGCAATACCAAAGAAAATCTTCTAAAAATCATAATAAAGAATTTGTTATGCGTTGTGTGGAAATGTGGACAAAAAAAAATCCCAATAGTCAATTATCTGGCCTGGAACCTATGGGTTCCAAGCATATTTCTGGGGGTGTTAGTGCCCCCCCCCCCCCCCCCCCTTCCCCCATCTCACCACATACTTAAAATAAACAGGAAAACTTTGTGAGGAAACTGTGATGGGCTGCTGGATGGCTTTTATATGTGAAACATCCACTGCCATGTGTCCCACTTCGGAAATGGGTCATGGCAGCGTAAAATGAAAAAATATCCAATCGGGTGTCTTCAGATCAGAATCCAGTCTCTTTTCAAAATGGACGTTAATCAAACATCCCTCATCTGCTATGTTCCATGAATGGATAGATCATATAGATGCTTCAATTCAAAACAATACACCCAACTAAAATATGTATGCCCACAAGGATGGTGTCCCCAAGAATATGTATCTGAATCAAAATGGAAACTATGGACCGAGGCATGGAATCTGAATAGGACATAGCTGCAGTATAAATCTATGCTACAGTTTTGCTCCCATTATTTACATATGTACGGCCATAAAAGTTACGTTGATCATTTTCATTTCCTTTTCATCTAGTACAATATACAGCAGCGGAGTACATTTTCATCCTCCTAATCGTTTGCTCATATCAACGCTTGCCCTTCCATTTGTAAGAGACTGCTGCTCCCAACATTTTCCCCGAAGTTGTTCGTAAATTGCTCTTTGCCGAACCAATTATATTATGATTGACGCCAACACCGACTTAGGCTCAAGTCCGCAAGGGCCCACTTTTTAACCAAGCTGCATCAAATTCACGGAGGCTCAAGAAACAAAGAGAAAGCAGTAATTTTGCCTATAATGAGCACGAGAAAATACCGAGCAGCAGGCACTTAAAAGGAGCTATTGAGACAAAAATGAAGACACAAGCTGCTTGGTCTAGTGTAAAATGAAGGCCCCTTTTCAAGTTGTCATGAGACAGAGAAAAAGACCATTGGACAGTCTCTGCGGGAGAAAATATAATAGCTACAGCTTTAGCATAAAAACATCCACACATTCAGTGTCTTGTGTAGAAAGAAACTGACTTGCAATACCGTATGTACGATTTGCACTTTCTACTGATCTATTCCAAAGCAGATGGCGATGTCAGAAATAATTACCACGATCATATACCTGAGCGATTACAATCACCAAAAAAAAGTTATTTATTTACGAGTGATGTCATCTATATACAGTATTGTTTCCTCTTGGACTTTCTTTCCTCCGGGTGCTGCTGTTGTCTTTCACAGGGGGTAATTGAGGTAAACCGAAGAATGATGGCAGTTTAACGTGCGCAAATGAATGTGAAATGGGATATCTGTGCATCCGCCGTATCTATAATTGGACAAGTAATTCATTAGCACGCGCCTTTGCCTTCACCTTCTTGTTGGTCAGACTGTGGGCCTAATAAAGAGATAGGATGGATGATGAAGAGAGACAAAGAAGGTCAAGCCCGTGTTGTGGACTTGTTTTTCTGCAGAGTTTAGAGTACATACAAATGCAGAATAGTCTTCTGCCTGTGAGTTCACAGTAAATTGAATGGATAATTGGAACACATAATTTGAAATGTAGATACATAGAAAAGGAAAAGGTATGCTATATATTCTGCCACAAATTTAAGGCGATGTGGATTGAAATGCAAGCATGCACATTCTAATGTTACATTACTTTGTTTGTTTGTTTGTTTGTTTGTTTGTTTGTTTGTTTGTTTGTTTGTTTGTTTGTTTGTTTGTTTGTTTGTTTGTTTTGTGCCGCCAGGCTTTTCGTGAAGAACATTTCTCCTTACCACAGCCTGAACTGACTGAACAGTTCAATGAAGAATTATGAAGTCGCATAGTGATTGGCTTTATTTTGCAAACTTTGATCATTGTGCAATAAATTATGTGAGTGAAGTTATGCTCTTGTAAACAAGAACGGCAAAATCAGTGCTTCGGGCGTTGAAGTTGTCCCTTGAGACGACTGACTGAATGATTGGCAACTGCAAATTAAACCGTGAGTAATATTTTCCGCTAGGGAAGGTGACTTGTTTCATGCTGCTTTATGTCACATTGTTATAATTCATGACAACATTATGCTTTAACATGTAAAATAAATTAGCTTTGGCGGGATTTTATTTGACTGCACAGCACAAATCTGATTTAAAATTTATCCTGCAGTGGCTCTTAAACAAGATGAATTACGCCCTGCCGGGCTACTTGTCCAGCATCTTCATTGCCGAAGCTTTTGCTAATCCTGAAAGTGAAACGGTGTCTGTCATAGCTGTCAAAATGTAGTTCCGTGTAGCCTTTTGAGTGAAGGGGTTTAAAAAGTGTTAATCGGGATATTTAGTAGAACACGTCAACGTCAGGCCCTTTCACTGGAAGTCAGTTGGAATAGGTTCTAGCTCACCAATCAACCTGAACAGACAAAAGAAAGACAAATGGGTGGATGGATATCAACAAGGCACTCATAAATTTTGTGACAAATACAAAACATAAATATTGTTTCATAAAATGTCAGTGTGAAACATAGGGTTTGTATTTTCTGCATTACCACCCTAAATAGCGGTAATCCTGAAAGTAGAGATAAAACAAAGCCAACTAACCAACAAACTGGATTTAAAGTCCAACAGAGTCCAACAGAGCTATACATCATCGTGAATCATGTGGCATGTGAAACATATTGTACCTATACACTTTCTACCTTTCTTCCTCCAGGTCTATTTTAAGTGAAGTGTTGCCATGGTTACCTTAGCTGCAGATATTACTTGTTGAAAGTGAATATTAAAGTCTGGCTGGGTAAAAATAAGATAAAATAAGAAAGAAAACTCAAATGGTGCGTGTCGGTAAGAACGTGTCTACAGTGTTTAAAGATCGGTTGGAGCCAGGTGAAGATGAGCGAGAGCAAAATGTGGCTCAATATAGGCAAAGTGGAAACTACTTTCATAAAAAAATGATGCTGCTTATCATTAAGGGTATTTCTTAGAGCTGTTTTTTTTTTTCCATATAAGTGCTGCGCAAAACCAAATTCAATATTTTAAAGCTGTAGATTGAAATTGAGAGGGGGAGTGCACGTTTGACTTACAGATTAAATTTAGACTGAAACCAACAAAACAAGCAAACCTATTTCTTTAAAACAAAAATAAATATCTTGTCTAGCTATTCAAATGAATATAGGTTGAAAAGGATTTGCAAATCATTTTATTTATTTCAATTGGTGTCTGCATAGTTGTCGCGTTTCATGTTGTTATATTTAGTAGACTGACTATTGTGGGTGGATGCTATTGTTTTTCTTTGTTGTGCATTTTGCTATGCTAATCCAGCCAATTGCCAAATCTCTGCATTTGTCCCGCTGGAAATCCATCACTTCATAGGTATGGGATCATCGTTTTGTTTTATACCAGAGTAATTTTATCCCTCTTCTCTTTCTACTTGTCTTCCCTTTTCACTGCAAGCCCGCAGAGGTATTAATCTAAACACGCTGTCTCTTTATTGCACCCTAATAAGTGAAGAGTGAATGCATGACTGCCTTCATCGCAATGAGACCTTCAATTCCATTACCACAAGGTTGTTAATTCATGAATTCACCCTTGCCCCTTCTCCTCACAGTCCAACTTCTTTTTCTACAGTTGAAGCAGGAAACCAACATTCTTTTTTTGGAGTGCTGCCAGTGAACTAAATGTCAAATTTGTTTATTTTTTCCAACATTCAATAAGCCCCTACTGCTAACAAAAGGTTGACCTAAACTTTATAAAAATACAAATCAGCTTTTATGTCTGTTATCTATTCAAAGTTCCACCAGATAAACTTTATAAAAACCCAAATAAGCTTTTTTGTCTGCTATCTATTCAAAGTTCCACCAGATCAAGGTAATTGCAAGTCACTAAGCATTAACGCTCGTATTTTTATGGTCGGTAAATAAATCTGAGTTAATTTACTAAGCAATTAAGACTGGTGAATTCTTACAACAAAAAACATCTTGTTTTCATCATTACATTCTTATATGAGGGTACCTTGAACTCGGACTCAAGTTAATGCAAATTACAGTTGGCAGAAATCTAAATCAATGATTGCCATCAAGGTTAAGGAACATTAAGGGTGTTGTAATAAATTGTCAAATTCTACTTAACGCATCTGAAAATTACTCTGGTCAACAAAGTAATTTAACATTTTCTATTGATTTTTTAATGTTTTTTTTAGACGCTGCCCTTGATTTTTTCTCTTCACTGTAGTCTTATTACACAAGCTTTAAAGGTTTTAAATGTCAAACTATAAAATAAAAATGCTTCAAAAATCCATGTGCTAGTGGAAAAAAAGTAAAACCATTTTTAAAAATAAAAATAGTTACACTTAATTAAAAAAATAAAAAAAACACACATCATCCCATGCAGAGGTAATCGTACCACGGATGACAGCTGTCTTGGTTATCCTAACATGAAGGCTGAAAATATGCCGGCACAGCTGGCCTGGCACTGGCCAAAGATACCAAAAGTGCCTCAACAGGCACACAAAGCTAGACGTGGAGATTTTTTTTATGGCAGAGATTCTGATGGGCAGATTGTACTAAAATATTTAGAAGTGAGAGATTTTCTCACCACCTGACATCCTCTTCTACTTTGTATTACAGTTTGGAAGATGTAAAACATATGTGTAACCCTGAAAATAAAATAACACATGAATGTGCTCGTTGCAGCCCCCGCCAATCATATCAAAGTCAAAGTCAGCTTTATTGTCAATTTCTCCACATGCCAAAGACACACAAAGGGTTAGGCTAGGTTAGGTTTGTGTTAGGCTTAGGCTTGCTTTTGCTGTGCTGAGGCTTAGGGTTAGGCTTGCTCTTGCTGTACTTAGGGTTAGGGTTAGGGTTTGTGTTAGGCTTAGGCTTGCTTTTGCTGTGCTGAGGCTTAGGGTTAGGCTTGCACTTGCTGTGCTTAGGGTTAGGGTTAGGGTTTGTGTTAGGCTTAGGCTTGCTTTTGCTGTGCTGAGGCTTAGGGTTAGGCTTGCTCTTGCTGTGCTTAGGGTTAGGGTTAGGGTTTGTGTTAGGCTTAGGCTTGCTTTTGCTGTGCTGAGGCTTAGGGTTAGGCTTGCTCTTGCTGTGCTTAGGGTTAGGGTTAGGGTTTGTGTTAGGCTTAGGCTTGCTTTTGCTGTGCTGAGGCTTAGGGTTAGGCTTGCTCTTGCTGTGCTTAGGGTTAGGGTTTGTGTTAGGCTTAGGCTTGCTTTTGCTGTGCTGAGGCTTCGGGTTAGGCTTGCTCTTGCTGTGTTTAGGGTTAGGGTTAGGGTTTGTGTTAGGCTTAGGCTTGCTTTTGCTGTGCTGAGGCTTAGGGTTAGGCTTGCTCTTGCTGTGCTTAGGGTTAGGGTTAGGGTTTGTGTTAGGCTTAGGCTTGCTTTTGCTGTGCTGAGGCTTCGGGTTAGGCTTGCTCTTGCTGTGCTTAGGGTTAGGGTTAGGGTTTGTGTTAGGCTTAGGCTTGCTTTTGCTGTGCTTAGGGTTAGGGTTAGGGTTTGTGTTAGGCTTAGGCTTGGTCTTGCTGTGCTTAGGGTTAGGGTTAGGGTTTGTGTTAGGCTTAGGCTTGCTTTTGCTGTGCTGAGGCTTAGGGTTAGGCTTGCTCTTGCTGTGCTTAGGGTTAGGGTTAGGGTTTGTGTTAGGCTTAGGCTTGCTTTTGCTGTGCTGAGGCTTCGGGTTAGGCTTGCTCTTGCTGTGCTTAGGGTTAGGGTTAGGGTTTGTGTTAGGCTTAGGCTTGCTTTTGCTGTGCTGAGGCTTAGGGTTAGGCTTGCACTTGCTGTGCTTAGGGTTAGGGTTAGGGTTTGTGTTAGGCTTAGGCTTGCTTTTGCTGTGCTGAGGCTTAGGGTTAGGCTTGCTCTTGCTGTGCTTAGGGTTAGGGTTTGTGTTAGGCTTAGGCTTGCTTTTGCTGTGCTGAGGCTTCGGGTTAGGCTTGCTCTTGCTGTGCTTAGGGTTAGGGTTTGTGTTAGGCTTAGGCTTGCTTTTGCTGTGCTTAGGGTTAGGGTTAGGGTTTGTGTTAGGCTTAGGCTTGGTCTTGCTGTGCTTAGGGTTAGGGTTTGTGTTAGGCTTAGGCTTGCTTTTGCTGTGCTGAGGCTTAGGGTTAGGCTTGCTCTTGCTGTGCTTAGGGTTAGGGTTTGTGTTAGGCTTAGGCTTGCTTTTGCTGTGCTGAGGCTTAGGGTTAGGCTTGCTCTTGCTGTGCTTAGGGTTAGGGTTAGGGTTTGTGTTAGGCTTGGGCTTGCTTTTGCTGTGCTGAGGCTTCGGGTTAGGCTTGCTCTTGCTGTGCTTAGGGTTAGGGTTAGGGTTTGTGTTAGGCTTAGGCTTGCTTTTGCTGTGCTGAGGCTTAGGGTTAGGCTTGCTCTTGCTGTGCTTAGGGTTAGGGTTAGGGTTTGTGTTAGGCTTAGGCTTGCTTTTGCTGTGCTGAGGCTTAGGGTTAGGCTTGCTCTTGCTGTGCTTAGGGTTAGGGTTAGGGTTTGTGTTAGGCTTGGGCTTGCTTTTGCTGTGCTGAGGCTTAGGGTTAGGCTTGCTCTTGCTGTGCTTAGGGTTAGGGTTAGGGTTTGTGTTAGGCTTAGGCTTGCTTTTGCTGTGCTGAGGCTTAGGGTTAGGCTTGCTCTTGCTGTGCTTAGGGTTAGGGTTAGGGTTTGTGTTAGGCTTAGGCTTGCTTTTGCTGTGCTGAGGCTTAGGGTTAGGCTTGCTCTTGCTGTGCTTAGGGTTAGGGTTTGTGTTAGGCTTAGGCTTGCTTTTGCTGTGCTGAGGCTTAGGGTTAGGCTTGCTCTTGCTGTGCTTAGGGTTAGGGTTAGGGTTTGTGTTAGGCTTAGGCTTGCTTTTGCTGTGCTGAGGCTTAGGGTTAGGCTTGCTCTTGCTGTGCTTAGGGTTAGGGTTAGGGTTTGTGTTAGGCTTAGGCTTGCTTTTGCTGTGCTGAGGCTTAGGGTTAGGCTTGCTCTTGCTGTGCTTAGGGTTAGGGTTAGGGTTTGTGTTAGGCTTAGGCTTGCTTTTGCTGTGCTGAGGCTTAGGGTTAGGCTTGCTCTTGCTGTGCTTAGGGTTAGGGTTTGTGTTAGGCTTAGGCTTGCTTTTGCTGTGCCGAGGCTTCGGGTTAGGCTTGCTCTTGCTGTGCTTAGGGTTAGGGTTAGGGTTTGTGTTAGGCTTAGGCTTGCTTTTGCTGTGCTGAGGCTTAGGGTTAGGCTTGGTCTTGCTGTGCTTAGGGTTAGGGTTAGGGTTTGTGTTAGGCTTAGGCTTGCTTTTGCTGTGCTGAGGCTTAGGGTTAGGCTTGCTCTTGCTGTGCTTAGGGTTAGGGTTTGTGTTAGGCTTAGGCTTGCTTTTGCTGTGCTGAGGCTTAGGGTTAGGCTTGCTCTTGCTGTGCTTAGGGTTAGGGTTAGGGTTTGTGTTAGGCTAATTTAAACCATCATTACGTATGTTTGTATTTAACTCAATGTTATATTATTTCATTTAAGTTTCTGGCCAAGTTTATCAGCATAATTGGAGGTCTGCCTGTAGTCCAATTGTGATGTAAAACCCTTTAAACCATTATATCCACGTAATTAATATTATTTTATCAAAGGGACTGTGTTCGTATCATCCGTTTATCTGACGGATAACATCTACACTATGTAGATGTAGGTCTTTGTGCAGTCACGGACATAATTTGAAGGCCCAGTATTCATTTGGAAAGGCGGCACTGGTTAGCACGTCCGCCTCACAGTTAGGGGAGTGCGGGTTTGAATCCACCTCCGTGGGTTTTCTCCAAGCACTCCGGTTTCCTCCCATATCCCAAAAACATGCTCGGTAGGCAAATTGAACACGCCAAATTGCCCCTAGGTGTGAGTGCGAGTGCAGATGGTTGTTCGTCTCTGTGTGCCCTGCGATTGGCTGGCAACCGGTTCAGGGTGTCACCCGCCTACTGCCCGATGACTGCTGCGATAGGCTCCAACACGCCCGGGACCCCCATGGGGACAAAGCGTTACAGAAAATGGATGGATGGATATGCATTTGGAGAGCTCATTTTACATTGCTATACATAATCTTGCAAGGCTGGCCCACATGGACTGGACTTGTTAAAATGTGCCATAAATAAGTCCTGCAACCGAGACTCTTGCCTCCGGGGAGCCCGAAGAGGCTAACAAGCACATTAGGCATGTCAGCTATGTGGTGCACATTGTTTACAACCCTACTAGCTCACACGCACACTAATATGTAAAGCTAAAACGAAATGGTCGTAGGTGAATGAAGAGCTCGACTATATTTATACTATAGGCCCTATCAGAACACAATGGAACTTCCAAATTCAAATTCCTTAGAATTTGGAGTTCAACCAAATGATTCTGGAAATCATGATTCTGACTGAGTTTGCCTGCTGACTTAGGAACGCCAATGTGTGACCTCAAGTGCAAGAAAACGGATGAATGTTTGGTCGGAAAAATACTTTGAATTTTTTTGTTTGTTAGGTTTGTTGTTCAAATAGAGGACTTGCATACTCCCCCTCTCTCTCTCCATTTCTTTTGCCTGACTTCTCTGTATCGCGGCTGCAATGGAAGAAAATCTGATTCCTCAGATGGGCAATTTTTCTCCCACTGAGAGATTATTTCAATAAAAAAAATAAAAAAAAACAGTCTTACCCCCTCGAGGCATTATAACAGTCAAATGGTCCACTCAGAGAATGGAGCTTTGAAAAAATGAATTATGCATGTTCATTGGAGAGAGTCTTGCTTGGGAAAAAAAAAACAACATTATTCCTGATGATCTGGAAACTGTTAAACCATCAAATAATTGAAGTATGCTTTTTTTTGTTTGCATAATAAATGTGTGTTGATTGTGAAACTTAGACAGCAGAAGTCTGACTAATGATTATTTTGCATAAAAAGAATCTCCTTGCTCGTATTATTCTTCCCATATCTTTCCACAATTATTTTATTTAGAATTAATATTAAACGACACAATAATGTCTTCAGATACAAGTTTAATTTGTTCTGTGACCATGCTCGCAATTGTCAAATACCTTTCCCTAATGAAATGAATGAGAATGCTATTAATCTAATCCATACTTCCAAAGGTTTCTCGATATGTTCCAAAATAAGTAATTAAAATAGTAACTGGTGTAGCCATTTACAAATAACAGTTGATAGGGGAAAGTAATTAGGTATTAGTTTAAGAAAAGTGTTTTAGTTTAAAAAGCGATTTACATTATGCAGTGCAAAATATCCATCGAACAAATATGACTAATATGTTTGTGTTGTATCTCTTTCTCAGACTTTTATTTGCAACCCAATTCCTCCCCTGCAAGAATTTTCATTTGACATCTGATCTTAAATATTTTAAATATTTTAGTGAAAGCCCAAAATCATTTTGTACTCCACAGACTGTTGAATACTTTTCCAAAAGTCCTTTAGCTCCAGTCAAATGTTGGCACTGCCCGGGTCAGATGTTTAACAGAGAAAAAAACTGTGAGAAGACAATTGTTTCCTAAGGGAATTCATGAATATTGTAGTTTAAGTTTGTGTTCTACAGCAAACTTGACTCACTATTGAAAACAAATTATTATTCTCAGAACTGTTTTTCTTCCAAACACCACACATTCACAGAATTCTGTCATTCAGGTAGAAAAAAAGAAAATAAACTAAAATAATTAATAATAAAAGTTACCAGTCAAACAACTCTATGAAATATACCTAAAACAAACCATTTGACTAATCAAGACTACATCAGTGTTATCACAACTAACCACTCAATTTCTTATGCAGAGCCTTTGGAATTGTATTTCACATCTCCCATCTTTTCGCCACTCATCTAGGTTTCAATTAATCCAAGAGAAGGGAAACTGATTTCTGGATTGGGTTTAAAATGTGGTCTGATTGTAAACGAAGGGGACACAATCTGCCTGTGTGGGGAAAAAAAAGCCAGGGATGCTACAGTTCACACATAATATATGTGTGTGTGTGTGGGGGGGGGGGGGGGGGGGGGGGGGGGCATCTGCAGACTCTTCAAGCGCCTTGAGGGCTTTGTTAAGACAAGCCCCACTCTATAGCAGATAACAACATCAGTGGGTTGACTTAAAAGGGTTTGATGGACGCACTGAGCGGCTGTTGTCTCCACAGCCATAAAACTGTCAGAGATACAGTAGGTCGACGAAAGTATCAACACACACTTCTAAATCTTTGAATGATTCAAGCAGAAGATGGTAGTGTTGGCTCGTGAGTGAACAATTCGTTCAAATTAACGAATCTTTTCAGTGAACGAGAGTGAACGAATCACTTTAGGAAGTGATTCGTTCGTTTTTCAGTTCATATGACTTCAACCAGTAGGTGTCGGTAATGCGCGTTGAAGCCACCTCGCCGTAAAACAAAACGAAGAAGAAAATGACGTAACTTTCCGTTCACGAACGAGTCAGTAAATTGCATTTTCCGTTCACCAACTGAACGGAACTGTGAGTGAACGAGTCAGTGAGTGAGTGATTTGCATTTCCAGTTCATCGCGAGAACGGATCAGTGAGGGAACGAATCCTGACTTTCCCGTTCGCGAAAGAGTCAATGGGTGAACTGCCTTCCCATGCATCAACGGATCAGTCAGTGAACGTGTTGCGTCTCCTGGCGTGAACTATGTAAGCATATATATGCCTAAACATTGTTATCCAATATATCTACTGCAATTTCACATTAGATTGCTGGTTTGAAATTTACTTTTAATATGATGATGACGACGACAATGATTGTTTTTAATAAACATTTATGTTAAAACTTGTCTGGTGTTTTATGCCTTGTTTTTATATTCGCCAATTAAAACATACAAATCAGACATTTGGTTAACTGCTTTATATGACAATATGTGTTTTACGTTGTTATATGAGTTGGTGTCCCCCAAAATAACAAATGTCGGCATAACGGATTTTTTTTCAACCTTTTATTCAAACAGAAACACATTCGGTATTATAACACCATCAACTACAATGGAACAAATACAAAATTAAAACATCAATGTCGGCATAACGTGTGTCGGCTGGCATAGCAGCAACACTGTCTGTCAGTCACTCGTGAATCTTTGCGAACGAACCTGAAAATTGCGGTGTACCTAATAGAGTGCTCGAATGACGTCCCAGATCAAACAGCCAATCAGAAAGTGGGGGTGAGGGCGGGTGTGGCACTTTTTACTTTCATTTAAGCTTTGTCCATGATTTTTCCGTAATAAAGTGGCCTGTGATTAGGTACACCTCATGGACACTTCAATAGGTAGACTATACGAGGTAAAAATAAATAAATCAATAAATAAATAAGTGTAGCGAACGATTTGGTGAACGATGATTTTGAACAAATCTTTTGAGTGAACCGATTCTAAAGATTCAGTTCCCCTAAAACTGGAATGCACATCACTAGTACAAAAGATTGCAGACGGCTAAGGGTTTCCAGGTTGAAATAGTGAACTGGTTAGTGACATGGGCTCTCGCTCGGTGGATATCTAGTTCGAGCCCAAGCGTAAGCATATACCTAAATGTGCTTTTAGAATAGGAATCTTGCTTTGTATGCGTATGCAAACACATGGAAGTATTTATGTGTAAATACATAAGTGGCCCCGCCCCCAAGTTGGCGGAGCAAACCAATGGACATTTTGGAAACAAATTGGAACGCGACCCCGAGGACTAGAGCTTGACTCCTGTGACCTTTGACCGTGATATTTCCCTAATAAAGTGGCCTGTTATTAGGTACACATGAAAATGGCAGTGTACCTAATGGAGTGTCTGTGTGAGTCCCTCGTTAAGTGCACCTGCGTGAAAAGTTTTAGCTCCTGCAGAACGTGAAAATGACCAAAATCTTTTCACACAGGTGTGTTTAACGAGGGTAACTTGGAAAACATATTGGAACGTGGCCCCGAGGACCAGCGCTTGACACCTGTGACCTTTGACCATGATATTTCCCTAATAAAGTGGCCTGTTATTAGGTACACATGAAAATGGCAGTGTACCTAATGGAGTGTCTGAGTGAGTCCTTCGTTAAGTGCACCTGTGTGAAAAGTTTTAGCTCCTGCAGAACGTGAAAATGACCAAAATCTTTTCACGCAGGTGTGTTTAACGAGGGTAACTTGGAAAACATATTGGAACGCGGCCCGAGGACTAGAGCTTGACACCTGTGACCTTTGACCATGATATTTCCCTAATAAAGTGGCCTGTTATTAGGTACACTTGAAAATGGCGGTGTACCTAATGGAGTGTCCGTGTGATTCCCTCGTTAAGTGCACCTGCGTGAAAAGTTTTAGCTCCTGCAGAACGTGAAAGGAGCTAAAACTTTTCACGCAGGTGCACTTAACGAGGGAATCTTGGAAAACATGTTGGAATGCGGCCCCGAGGACTAGAGCTTGACACCTGTGACCTTTGACCATGATATTTCCCTAATAAAGTGGCCTGTGATTAGGTACACCTCATGGACACTACAATAGGTACACTACACGAGGTAAAAAAAAAAAAAAGAATGAATAAATACGAAAGTGTAGTGAACGATTCGTTGAGTGATTCTTTTGAACAAACATTTTGAGCGAACTGAGTCTAAAGATTCAGTTCACTTTAACTGGAATGCACATCACTAGAACAAATCAGTGCAGACAACAATGGTAGGCCAGGTTTAAATAGCCGACTGGTTAATGGCTTGTGCTCTTGCTCTGCACGGAGTTGGTTCGATCCTAGGTCTTAAAATAAACTTAAATGAGCTTTTTTGTTGCGCAATTAACTCTTTATTTATTTGTTCTTTTTTTTTTTTTAACCTCGTGTAGTGTACCTATTGAAGTGTCCATGAGGTGTACCTACACATATTGTCATGTAAAGCAGTTAACCAAATGTCTGATTTTTATGTTTTAATTGGCGAATATAAAAACAAGGAATAAAACACCAGAGAAGTTTTAACATGAATGTTTATTAAAAATAATAATATTATTAAAAGTAAATTTCAAACCAGCAATCCAATGTGAAATTGCAGTAGATATATTGGATAATAATATTTAGGCGTATATATGCATACACGTTATTTTAAGTGTTATAAAATCAAGATTACCCAAAGAGAAGCATAATCTCCCCGTTGTTGTATAACGGCGCATCCCTTCGTGCAATAAAGTTAGCCGTTATCTTGGAGAAAACGCGCATAAAGGAAGTGCTGTTTCAGTGAGTGGTTCTTTCTTTCCAAATCGTAAATCGACATTCTGGCTTACATAGTTCACGCCAGGAGGGAGACGCAACACGTTCATTGACTGATCCGTTGATGCACGGGAAGGAAGGAAGGCTGATGACCCATTGACTCGTTCGCGAACGGGAAAGTCACGATTGGTTCCCTCACTGATCTGTTCTCGCGATGAACTGGAAATGCGAATCACTCACTCACTGATTCGTTCGTTGGTGAACGGGAAATGCAATTCACGACTCGTTCGTGAACGGGAAGTTACGTCATTTTTTTCTTCGTTTTGTTTTACGGCGAGGTGGCACCAGTTTCAATGGGCATTACTGACATCTACTGGTTGAAGTCATATGAACTGAAAAAAGAACGAATCACTTTAGGAAGTGATTCGGTCACTCCCGTTCACCAAAAAGATTCGTTCTTTTGAACGAATAGTTCACTCACGAGCCAACACTAGTGTAGGTGTTGTATTATAGAAAGAAATGTGTGAATAACCGAGCCAATTATTATTATTATTATTATATGTAAAAAAAAAAAATTGGGGGGGTGTAGTTGTATTGTTTGACGTATATGTTGTTTCCACGGGATGTTGTAAATGTGTGCGTTGCCGTTGTCGACATTACGTTGTGTTGACTTGATTGTTTTTTTTGTCTGGTGTATTGCTTAGTTGTGTGTGTTATTGAAGTTAAAAAAAAAAAGGATCAGTGTGTGTGGGGGGGTAGTGTTGGCTCGTGAGTGAACGATTTGTTGAACGATTTGTTTGAACAAATCTAAAGATTCAGTTCACTTAAACGAACTGGAATACACATCACTAGAAGATGGCCATGTTCAAAGTCAAAGTCTGCTTTATTGTCAAAGTTGTAAAATATAGTAAATAGGAGTCTAATAAATTAGTTTTGAAAGCACAGTGTTAATTTGGATCTGTGAACTATGGAGATTATTATTATTATTATTATTATTATTATTATTATTATTATTATTATTATTATTATTATTATTATTATTATTATTATTATTATATGAAAAGAAATTGAAATATCTTCAGATCGCAGGAGAATACAGTACTATATTGTACAATCCGTTAAACCTCGCCTCTTATGGCAGATTGTAATTTTCTATTTCAACAACTGAAACTGAATTGACAAACGGAAATTTCATTACCAGTTTTGATTGAGGAGGAATTTCCGACTGGCAACCGCATTCTTTGTTGGAGAAAAGGGGGGATGTACTGGTGAGCTCATTTGAATGCAGTTAATTAGGCAGGTTGATTGATTTGATGGCGGGGGTGGAGTGGGATAGCAGAGTGCACCCGTCTGTGAAGGAGTCCACACGTACGTAGGTCAATATTGTCCTCCTTCCAGGGAAGCTTTGATAACAACATGAAAGGAGGGAGCCCTTTCTCACTTTTGTGTTTGACTTCCAGGATGACACTTGTGATTGCATGAATCATACCGGTCAAAGTTTGCTCTCCCCATGACTGGAGCACACACATTAAGAAAATGCAAGTGATTGCATTGCTTGACTTGATTTAATGATAGTCAAGTGTATGAGCCTTGGAAATCAAGAGCTGCTTCAAATGTGCTATTCACAATAATGACTCAAAAATACTTGAATTTCTGCTATATTCATCATTATGTTGTGTATAACAGTATCCTGGTAAACTCTCTTGTTCCTCTGCATTCAGTACACAATAAATCATATTCTTTAAATCATGTAAAACTTTAATCTTTAAGTAAGTGATGTAAGTGGTTACTTTTTAATGTAATATAATAAATCCCTCTGTGAAGCTCTTGAATTTCCAGATTAAAAAAAGATAAGAACCGCATAATAGATATTAAAACGGGGGTATTTTCGAATGTTAATCACTGTAAATCTAGTCATAATTGTAATCTCTGATGTGCATACAGTAGGTTCTTTTATGAGCACATTTAAAAAAAATTATACTGTTTTCTACAAAACTTTCAAAGTGACCTTCCAAGGGGACAAGAAAGTTAAAAGTTTTCATAAAATTCTAATAATGTGTCTATGAAGTTATTCTTATTTATTATTGTTGAAATTCAAATCCACAATAGTGGTCATCTCCAGCCTTACTTTAAAACATACATCGCCTCCAATGTGTCCTAAACCAAAACAGTGGGGGATACATTTTTTGTCAGGTTCAAAACTGTCTTGTTATTTTCAAGTTGCTTGACATGGCCTTCTTTAGGCCACCCAACCTTCCACCCAACAGTAAAATGACAAGAAAAATGTCAGAAAAACTATGCGATTGTTGGGTATGTCTCCAACTCAAATAGTCTCCGATATTCATGATTTCTGCATGATTCTTGTCTACTTCTCCATCTTAGTGTTCAGAACAGAACTGTTCCCACAAGACACTCGGTAAGACAAGAGACAGCCTGGACAGTAGTGGTGAAACACACCATGACTGCCTGATACCTTTTGTAGATTTACCAAATCAAATGTGTGTGAGCACTGTAGCTAAGACAGTCTTTCATCTTCCGTTGTTGAGCTTTCTCTATTTCCTTCCAAGGAAACATCGACGGCTAAGATCATTTTAGAGGGAGAAGACATCAAGTCAAGTGTGTGTGAGTGTAGCCATGGTATCCACCGCCAACAGCATCTGCGGCGAGATCGCACTCCATCGGTATATAAAATATTCATCCGTTATTCTAATGTATCGAGTATGAAGACTGTTATTCCAGCAGGAGCACTGCTTCTTGTAGAATATAAATATCTTATTGTCATGTCCGCACTGCCGCATCGGCTCACAGTGGAATCTATTAAGTCGAATGCCCTAATAGTAGTACAAAGTAGAGTTTAAGCATTTTCAAGACATTAAAAAAATCTGGGGAGCCTTTTGATCACTGAGCAACTAAAGAATCAACTGATTCACTTTTTTTTTTTTTTTTTAGGTCATTCAATCCTTTAAATCGCTTTTCTATTGTATGAGTTGTCTATTTGTTTCATGAATATTTTAATGGTAGTAATCTGAGCCTGGAATTTATTAATCTATCCTTTTTTTTCTATAGCACTAGTTAGTCCTCATTTAAACCCGGGGTGAGCTGGAACCTATCCCAGCTGACTTTGGGCAAAAGGCCAAACAAGCAGCCACACACATTTACATCTGTGGACGCTTCCAAACCAAATGTGGACATTTTTTGCAATATGGAAGCAAGCCAGATTGCCTGCAGAATCCCCACACAACCACAAACTCCACATTGGAGAGCTTCTGTTGAGATTTTAACCCAGAGCTCTTGCACTCTGAGGCAGACATAACTCCTCACAAAAGAGGAGGCAACACAAGAAAAATCACTAATGTGAGGGACACATTAGAAGATCCTAATTAAATTTCATGTCCCTCTTCCGGCAATCTCATCCCCGTGACCCCAGTTCTTTCTAGACAGCTGATTGTCAGACCAGCAGCCTTGGGCTTACTTACCATTTTTTTATGTGATCATTGGAATTTGTGTTCCTCAGAATAATAGAGGACATCGACAGCCGTCCCCTTAACCCCCAGCTCCAATCATTTAGAGTCTGAGGTGGACTGCAAGTTAATGACTTGGCCTTATGTTGCACTTGACTGCATTTCCATAGCTAATTATGGTCTTATTGTCACCGAAAAGAATTCGCCCTCACCATTATAACCATGATAAACCGCCCCAGTCCGCCAGCCCTTCCCGCAGGTATGCAAAAGCCCATAATATCTTTTGTGTATTTGATCTCTCACCATGAAGGCCCAGAAAAGAGAAGGTAATTAAAATGTAGCTGCAGCATGGAAATGAATTGTCATGTAGGCAATTGCCTGTTTGTGTTCTGGATTAGGAAGACAGAGACCAAGATGGCCAGTGCGGGTACAGAGAGTTTGTGAATGTGACCAATGATCATGATCAATTAAAGTTGTTGTGTGTTTTTGCAGGACTAACAGCTGTGCCCACATTGTGCATCTGGAGTAAAAGTGTTTGGTCTGTCTGATGAGCTCATCCCGAAAAGGAAAACACCAAGCAAAGGGGGGAGCTTTATCCCTGAAGACATTACAGACAAAGTAAAATCACAGCAGTAAGTGGAAAAATATTAGACATTAGCATCTGCCGTTGGAATAAGTATACTAAAAAATAAGTCAATATTTGAATGATTCACCAAATATAATGTCCTGCATCTTCAAAGCTGCAAGCTCTCGTGGGACTTTTTGTGGTTGGTTGTCAAGGTGATAAGAGAGAGAGAGGGGCAATTTGTTTTGCTACCACTTTCATCTTTTTATCAGTATTCATACAGCACAGGTACTCTTGTTTATTTGCAAGATGGTACTTGATGGTCACTCTTATTGATCTGCCCAGCTGTTCTTCTGCTTGCTGTGAGTGTGATATGTCATCACACTCCACATGTGCTTTCTCCTATTTCCTTACAAAACCACTTTTATTTCATCATAAATTCATTAACTACATGTATGACTCAAGCTGGCTGTACTTCATCTATTCATATCACATGAAATATGTCCACAGAACTATGACAACCACTTCAGTTTATGAGAAACCCTTCTGACATCTACTGGTCGTCATGTGAACTACTGAACTGAAACATTAGCAGTCATCCAAATTATATTTATTCACTCACTCTAATGAAAAATAATCAGTAAGGGTAGCAGTATGGTGTTTATAATGTAGTATTGTTACAATTCAATTTCATGAGGGAATATTTTTGTTTGCAGTGGTTAATGTTGCAAATCAGAATGTTTTTGTTTTTGTCATTCTCCTTCAATTCACCTGTAAACAGAACATCATAGCTTATAAAATCGTATTTTTTTCTGTTTTACACAAAAAGGTTTCTTTAAGAGAGAAAACAAAAATCTGCTAATTCATTGTTTTGAGATTATCCGTGAGTCCACATTTTTCTTATATAAGAATGGAGATATTTTATGAGCAGGTGTTGACTTGATTTACATATTTGTTTCCAACAGTTTGCTGTGTTTTGTCTACAAATCTCCACGCAGATGTTGTGTTCTGGGGGAACGCAAGTGTTTAAGCAAATTTAATCAGTAAATGTTTTGTTTCCAAGTTGAGAGGTCTTTCTAAACTGCTATCATAAAACTCCAGCCTCGTAACTATGACCTGCTTGGTTTCGTTACAGACACTGACATTGAAATACATACACTCATATACATACATCATCATGATTCATTCATCTCAGCCATCTTGTTGCCAGTTTAGCGATTTACAAAAACTAAACTGGTGTTGAGGTTATTCACATAGCGGATGCTGCAGAGGGAGTGTGAGGGTATGATGGGCCCACTCTGGCAGCTTAATCTTATCGTTGACAGGGCAGTGTCTTGGAGAAAGCCTACAATCAATGCTCTTTCACCACCAGACTAGATATCATAAGCGCCAACATCACTCATCTCCACGTCTTGGCAAATCCGGATTGATTGCTGCACTTTCACACTCCTACTGCGTGGACTGAGGAGTGATGCGAGTTGCTCGCTTTGAAAACTGCTGCTATACTTTTTTTTTTTAAATATATGTCTTTGATGCTAAGGTGAATCCTGCCTCAATGTTGTAATTTTAAGTCTATAACTCATGTGAGGACAGGATGTGGAAGCATGGAATGTCCTGCTGTAAGTTCACATTCAAGCAAACCTTTGTTTGTTTTTCCTTCAAAAGTATATATTACTTTGACTGTATACTGTAAATATTAAACATGTGGCCTCACCCTTGAAAACATTATTCACCAGTTCAATAATAGATTTAAAATGCTCAAAATAGAATAAAGATTAGATTTTTGTCAATAAATCGGGATTTTTAAAGGTGTTTACAACATCTATTAGGCCAATCACTCGGGTGCCGTTACCTGCTAAAATGTATTCACACACTCAAAAAAAATCTATTCAAAAGCAATTGAACCTGTGATTAGCATTTGATTGATTGGATTATCAACCTTTTTATTGTGCGACTATTTAACCTGCGAGGCTGAATTTGTGTTCCTCCATGAGAGAATTAGACTTGAATCGATTCCTGAACAGAGTTGACAAGTGTGTTCTTCTATTCAATACAAGTGAAATGGAGAACA
The DNA here is from genome assembly GCF_059516105.1 of Syngnathus floridae. Lineage (NCBI taxonomy): Eukaryota > Metazoa > Chordata > Actinopteri > Syngnathiformes > Syngnathidae > Syngnathus > Syngnathus floridae. Next base: position 8,626,791 of record NC_142421.1, on the reverse strand, counting down.
TTTGTTCTCATTGTGGTATTGTCTTCTTTGACACTGACTGATTTTTAGAGCGCCATGATTAGCATTCTTTCTTTGCCAATTTCCAAAAGCATGTAGTTAAATCTGCCCACATGATAGACATCTCTCCAAATTGAATCCCCTCCCCTGTCCTCTCGGGAGTCTCATGGTCATCACCTCTCCCTACAATTTTTACCAACAAGGGTAATTGTGAGTTTATCCTTGCTTCTTAATAACATTCCATGACACATTGTCACTGGAAGGGGTTCAGTTCGGAGATGTTAAAAGGAGGTAAATACACTACAATTGTTGATGTGGATTTAATTTAAAGTATAAAAGGACCATCTTATAGTCAGATGGCTGCAGGTGAAGCTGAAAGGAAGAAGAGGAAAGCATGTCTCTCAGACGGTAGCTTGCTTTAATGTGTTGTGCAACTCAACCAATATCAGTGTTTGCTGACTAAAGTGGATTAGTGGTTTTAATCGGGTGAAGATCTGTGATGCTGTACAGAAAAGAGCTTTATTGCTACACTTGGCAGGAGCAGAAGTGCGGGACATCTACTTCACAAGAGATGAGGCCAGCTGGGAAGGTTTAGTAACAAAACTGAAAAAATATTTTGCATGTCAGAAATACATTCACAGATAACAATAGATTGACAATTTTCTGGCTTAAAGCAAAAAACTAAACTTTATGCCTGCTGGAGGGAGGTCGAAGTTGTGGTAAAGGTGGTTTAACACAATTTTGGTGAATTTCATCCAAGGCAAGGATGTCATCATTCATAAAAGTTGCAGCAGCATACAATTAACCCTCTGATTTATTCTAGAGATCGCTTAATTATGATCATTTTTGACTGCGGCACAGCTCTGAGGTGGTTGGTTTCACATATAGACATGTAACATCAGGTTGGATGGTGGTCTCCAAGTGCTCACTTCACAGCGATGATCTGTGATTGCCCTGGGCAACTTTACATCATCCACTCGGGGAGGTCTACCTGCAACGCTTTGATCTTCTGCATGGACTCCAGTGAGGCTATTTCTGCTTCCACAATGCCAAAGACTGTGTGCTTCTAACACACTGATTTTAAAGGGAATGAGAGGAGCCGCTTCCATCAGTTGGAAGGCAAAATGACTGTGCTCACACCCACAACGGCGCAAGTGGCTGTTTCTAACTGCATACATCTTCCAAAATAAAAAAAGAAAGAAAACTCCAACCATGTCGTATAGCCAAATGGTCAGTACAGAAAGGTAACATGTTTCCTTTGTGGTTGAGTGCAGTATGATGTACAGTTTCTGCATGGCAAATTAAGGATCTGTCTGCAGGACCTCTCACCACCTTAATGAGCTGTATCGAAACAGGTGACTGGAGTAAATGTGAGACTGCTTATCAAGCTGTAAAAGTGAACTTTCCACAGAGGGAATAATGGTGTTCAGGTGGACTGGCATTGTTATTCCCCCGGGGGAATAACAGTACGGTACAGGATGCTTATGGTAGCACATGAAGGACATCAGGGAATAGTCAAAACAAAAAAGAACCTGAGAACACAAATGTGGCAGTCTGGTGTTAATTGAGAAGCAAAATAGTTAGTAGGATCATGTCAGTTTAACAGCTCTATTTCCCAGGATGATCCTATCACGAGAAGGGAACTCCTACCTAAAACATGACAGAAACCAGCAATAGACATGAGTGGACCATTCCCCTCAGGACATCTATTAGTGCTGACTGAGTACTACTCCAGATGGGTGAGTGTTGATGTCCCACTTTTGTAAACATAATAAAATGTCTGAGACCCTCATTTTGGAATACATGGCATTCCACAGATGATATAACCCAGAACAGCTCTAGTTCTACCTTAATCAAATGGTGAAGTTAAGGCAAAAAATAATAAGCCATAATGTACGTAGCTTATATATACGCTCCATCACACCAGAAACTGCATCAAACAAGCTTCCTGAGTATTACAAATAAACTGCCGCACAAGAATAAGATGGACATTCCTGTCCACCAATATATCCCCAAGTGCTAAACGCCTACAAAACTCAGATTGTGGCTTCAGACATCCCTCACAGTTTGTCTCGGCAAATCATCACATCTTATCATCTGGACGAACACCGAAACCCCCAAAGACAAAAATGCATTTAGCCAAGACTCCCACACTTTCTCCCTCTCAATTACAATTCACACAAGCGGACATACAATGAAAAACACACATATACACACACACACAGCGGATCCCACCACTGTTGCAGTCCAACTGGCTCGGAAATGGATGTTTTGATGTTGAGGAGCAAAGAAAGTTTTCTACTTTAAGAGTTGAAACTGGCTAGCTGAGTCATGCCAGCAGTAAATATATTTGAGAGTTAAAAGACAGAGAGGAGACAACCAAAACAAAAACAAACACTTACCGAAATGCAGTGTAGAGTTAAGAGGAAGCTTCACCCTGCAGACAGCAGAGCATCCTGAACAAAATTATATTACCTGTTGAATTTAGTAAGTAGCCACTACATCAAATACGGATTTAATCTCAACTTTCTGAAATAGCTATAATGTCAACTTTCAATGTTTATTTGTCAACAGTGATTTGTGTCCGGTGGTGAACGTGTTAATGCTCCAAACAATGTCCAAGGATTTTTAGATTCCTTATTTGATAAGCTCAAATCAAGATAATGTGTATAGCACTGAATCACAAAGGTTGTGTCAAAGGTTCTGAATGTGATAAGAATTATTGCCCCTCCTAAATGCAACACGACTCCCACTACTGCATCAACTGGTGTTTTATTTTAATACACTGCCACATCTCAAGTGAGCTCTTAAGAGTTTTCAAGTCTCCTAATAGGTTCATTGTGATTGTGATTTGATGCTCAGGTCCAATTCACTGTGCAATAAAACACCAAAGTCAAACAACACGCGCGGTGGCCTTTTTGCCAGTTACTGCAAACGCCTCACTGATGTTCGTTGGCTTTCAAGCTCCCCGCTGGCTGAAAATGACCCTTTCGGTGGAAATAGTAAGAAAACAGGACATGACAGCAAATTGCTTCTTCCACCACTTTCAGTAATGGACCGCAGGGCCTCTCAATTCTAACACTTTGCGAGGAAGTTTGTTGTTCCCTTGTTTTCCGCAACGTTTTGTTATACCTCGTCTACCATTGCTCCAAAAACTGTTGCCACATCTTGTCAGATCAGCAAGTTAACACCAGGTCAATAGCTCCCACTAAGAAATATAAAAGATCAAAAAATAGAACGTCAGACAGCAACCAACAACAAAAGGGTGAAGGTGAGTGTGTACGGTGAGATGAGATCACACCTACTGCCGGCTATTATTTGAGACAAAAACAATTCACCATCATCTCTGTCAAGTGACAGGACCTCACTGGGTTTCTTGACAGGCATCGAATGGTCACAGTTATAATGGATGAAAAGTCATTGGGGCCACACTGAAAAGAGGAAGAAAAAAAAGAGAGAGAATAAAGTCACAGTATTGTAGGAAAAAAGTTGTAAATCTTTTTATAAACCATTTTGCGGTAATTTTATTACTCCAAAGAGAAGTTCGTTTCAATATTGTGCTGTGTATATTTTTGTTATTGTTGTTGCAGTCCACATACAAGCCATCATCGAAGGAGTGATGTCATAGTAATGGATGAGTACCTCAAGAGTAGTCACAATGCCCACTACAGTAGGATTGCTGGAAAAAAAATTATGCACAGAATAAACACACAACTCTCATCACTTGTATCCCTTTCATGACTTTATTTGCACAGCTTAGGTTTTTTTCCCATGTAAGTTTGGCTTACTTTTTTAAGATTACATTTTTGTCCTTGTCATGTTCCTATATTCATAATATGAATCTATCATCATAATCTAATTAGCCTTTATTCAAATTTATCTATCTATCTATCTATCTATCTATCTATCTATCTATCTATCTATCTATCTATCTATCTATCTATCTATCTATCTATCTATCATATCAATATTTAATATCTATTTAATGTTGATTTTTTTTCTCTTGATATCATAACTTTATTATTCCTACAATAATATATGTGTGTCAAGTAAATGATTGTAATTGGTCCTCAATTCTCTCCATTTTTTTTTTCAACATGTGCAATTGTCAAAGTGGTTTTACGCCACAGAGGCTTTGTTGATTTTGTGTTACGTCTCGATCAATTTTCCCCAGGTCAACTTGCCATCATCCTCTTGAGAGGTTTTCAAGTGGAAGAGACAACTAAAGCACCCTGCGTGGGTGTCATCCTTCACCCCTGTCATCTAGGTCATGCAAAAAGTCATCTTGAACTTGACCTTTTCAATGCAAATTAAAGTCCTGCTAATCCGCAATGGTAAATAATTATGTGTGTATCTCATTTTAACCTTTTTTTGAAGAAAGACTTTTCAGAAATACTTTTATAAGTCAACAATTTGATTGCTATGTGTAGCGGTAATAGTGGTAGTAATGGTGATTATATTTTTTAAAAAGGACATATTGTGTTATTTTGTGCAGACATACAGTACATAATGCAATATAACAAGCTTTTAACCATTTTCCAGAATGTTATTCTAATGTAATGAAGCAACGATAGTGAGCTATCCTGATCTCCACCCACTCAACGTCACAAGTACTCCACTTTTCGGGCAACTCCTCCAGGCAAGCAGGCAAGTCACATACACGTGAGTACATCAAGGCAACACCACTGCTGATACTTAAAAGAAGGAAAGATATTCACCTTTTTTTTATTGCAGTTTAGGATTGGAATATTACATTTATTTTAATTAGTAGTTGGGATTTTTGTAAGAAAGTTTTTTTCATTTTTCATTTCACAAATGACCTCCCAGGTGCTCTGGGTTGTGGTTGCATTTTCCAGCATCCTCAGTGTGACCTCCTATGAGATGTTCAAGTGTCCAAAAATTTGCCACTGCACAGCCTCCAGCTTCCAATGCAGCAATGACACTCAAGTGGCTTCTGAAAGTGACACCACATCCATGTAAGTATTTAAGTATATAAGTTCTCCTTCTTTGTGGTTATTCTCAAGCTTTTATGTTGTCACTTTTGGGACATTCTGCTGTAACATTTCTGCTGGACAAAGCAGAGGGAAAACTGTAAATTAAACCATTTCCATTCTCACATATTTAACAGAGTTCTCAAACACCTGGATCTCAAAGAACTTCCAACTCATGCCTTCAAAGAACTGATCAACATAAAACTGATGTAAGTTATTGCATATAATATACCGTATATTAAAGAATATCTTCTTAGGTTGAGTTCAGCAGAGTAGCATGAATATTGATGTTTGTATCAAGTTCTAGCAGGAACAACAGCTGAATTAGAGATCAAGTTAGAATTGTTATTGTCGTCCTAATAAATACAACATAATTTGATTGTTTTTTTGTTTTTGTTTAGTAGTAATCCATTTGCACTATTTGGCTTCTTGTACACATTAAATGTTTGGGTTTTGTTCTGGTCAAAAATAAATAACGCTGGCTGTGTGTATTGATTACAGAACTCAGGTTGTAATAATCTTCCTTGACACCGTTAATAATATTGTTTAAAATGTATTAAATTATTTCAAATCACTATCATACCCACAACAACAAGCATGTTCCATGCACAGCTCTCAACAGTGTTGATAAAACATTTTTGCTTTGACTGTTATATTTGGTGCCAGTAACTGTTTACGTGTATGAACATAATAGTGGTAACAAAAGGAAAGAGGTCAGGTATGCGTCTATCAATAAACAAAACATTCAGGGACAAATCTAGAAGTGTGTTTACCATTCAGTGTCTTTGTTTAGACGTCATACTTTTTCAAGATTTTCATTTGGCCGAGATCAGGTGTTACAAATCTTCTTGAAAACTACTGCTTGCATACCAATTAATGGAAGTTTGTAACCCTAACCATTTCAAATTAATATAATTTATCAACTCATCCATCTATTTACATGGTAGTTGCTGTCCTTCTTCCTATGATGATGAGTTCTGGCCTAGATTTCAAGACACAAAAAGTGAAATGTGTTTGTGTCGCAGATGATTACAATGTCATATGAAATGTATTAATCCAAGAATTTGTTTGTGGCACGAGGTTCTGTCACAGCACACCAGTAGAGTACTAATTTGTTTACTATTTTATTATTTTCCGTATACATGTTGTTTTTTGCTTTGTTGACCTCTTAAATACCATTGAAATTTTTATACTTAGACGTAAGATCCTTCAGTTATTATTTATTTAGTCCCTCAGCATATGTCTAAACCTAATGTACAATGTGTGTGTGTGTGCCACAGTATGATTTACTACAGCACCGCAACCCGGATACAGAAGCACGCCTTTCTCTCCATCCCCGGCTTAAGAGAAATGTATGTATATAGCGTTCATGTCAAAACAAGACTCCTGCATTTTCCACTTTAATTTTCACCGAATCAAACAATCACACTTGCCCTCAAAAGTACTGGAACAGTGAGGACAATTGTTATAAATTTCCTTTTGACAGAAACATTTGGGTTTATATGAAAATATTAATGTAAGTCAAGTTTTGAGTTGAAGTTGTTGTTCAACTTAACATTTTTATATGGATAAAGAACAATCTATTTTTATTTATCACAAATAACAAATACTGTATATTCTAAGTTATGTATCCAATTTTGATGTAATTTATTTTCAAATAAAAGCTGAATTGCTAAACGTTTGTCTCATTTAAGATAAACTTCCTTAAAAAAAGGGGGTATTGGTCTCACTGTTCCAATTGTTTTGGAGGGGAGTGTACATGACTGATTACGCTTCAGCTGTACTATTATGCAAAAGTCCTCCACAAAGAATGTTTGGGGTTTCTTTGTTATATAACCTTCTTCAAAGCAATCGTTTGACATAGAACATCAGTCAAATACTTGGACACACATATGTACTAGTGATGTTGAGCAAGAAACTGTCCAAACTTTTAATTGTTGCTGTAGTAAAACTGAAAAATAAAAAATAAAAATTCCATTTCTTTCTGTATTCGTATGCCCGCAGCACTCTTAAAAACATGAAACATTTAAGGACAATTGAAAACGGTGCCTTCACTGATCTGCCTGATTTGAATTATTTGTAAGTATTTCTTCTTTTGGATAATTATATCATTATTTCAGATTGTCTTTGTCAGTATGTAAACAGCTGCCATATTTAGTTATAGCATCTAGTTGATGAAGCTTATATTCAGGCTGACAACCTTTGGGATGACAACAACAAAACATTAAGTCAAGAGTACTAATGCAAAAAATATTTTGTTCATGTTGCAACATGGAGATTAAAGAGTACCTTCAAAGTAGGCCCTCATCATGTAAATAATATTTTTTACAGATGCATCTTTGGCACTGGGGTGATTCACTTCCCCGACTTATCCACTATATCTTCCTTGGCCTTCCCCTTCAGCCTGTAAGTAATCCCATTCAAACTTAATAAAGTGGCTGTCAACATCTTATTTGTGTGGTGCGCTTACATTTTTGCCTTTTTTGTATAGCAATGAATGCCCACCAACATCAGCATACATACATCAAGCTGTATTCACATTATTTTGTCCGAATAGTTAGCAAAACCTTTTCTATCAAATTTTGCAGAAAAATGCAAGAAAACATGGCCATAGAAAATATCCCTGCCAATTCTTTCAATGGTATGACAAAGATGCCCAGTGACATGTGAGTAGATCATATTACCCAAATATGGTTCAGCAGTAGTTTAAGAATGCTTTTTTTTTTTGTCATTTATTTTGCTTCTCAAATGTGCTTAAGTAACTGAATGTTCACTGTGACCTGGACCACTGGATTTGTTGACAGTAAATTTTGACCTTGACAGAAGCCTGATTGGAAGCGGTTTTAAGGAAATCAACCCACATGCATTTAATGGAACCTTCATCAGAACGCTGTAAGTCTTCCATTGGTGATTTTTGAAGGTTGATGTATTTTCCTTGTCATTTTCCAGAACGGTGGATAATTTTAATAGCTTTCTCTTTCTAATCATCAAATAGAGCAAACAAATGGTATTCAAGACGAAACAAAGACTGGTTGTCCCTTTGTTTTCTTGCCCTTCCACACACTGCTAGATGTTGATGGGTAGAAATGCCCACTCTACACACAAATAGATAAAATGAGCCTCAAAAGTTGAACAGCCAAAATCTTGTACAATTTGGAGTTCAATCTAAATGATAGCATATTTTGGCCTCAAAAGTATTTAAAAAAAACAACACATATGTGATGTCAGCTCAATGGGCGGATATTGGTCACTCAAGATATCTTTGTTCAGTACAATTTTTTGCATCAACTTATTCCTCGGTTACATACAAAAATTTGTTTTGGCAAGCAATTGGTGTGCTAAGCATTTCCTTACTGATGGAAAAAAAAAAACAGCTGAGCTCACTGCCAAATTCTGCCAGAATAGATTTGTGTCGAAAATAAAACAATGGATTGTAAAATTGCATTTAAACTTCAAACTGCTCACTTTAAATGTAGCTAATTTTCTTCCTTTGTAGGGATTTAAGGCACAACAGACATCTGTGCAACATTCCAGAAGATGCTTTCGAAGGAGCCTTGGGCCCGCTTTATCTGTGAGTTTTAAAAATACACTCACCCAATAAAATAGGTCAAAATTCTGCCAGTCAGTTTTTAGGGGGTTACAAATCAATTTTGAAAGGCATAGTAGACTAATAATTGTTTTAATTTAGCAGTAAACGCACAACTGATGAAAAAAGACGACTATCATTAACCCCCCACAGACCATATTAGACCATTGTTTGTTTGTTTGATTTTGTTATAGCTGTCATATTTCCTCTATTAGTGACCAGCATTGTTTTTACTCAAGGGCAGACATCCTCCAATGCCTATCCGAAAGGAATTTCTTTCTTCCGTGGGTAATCAGGGTGATAGTTAGGAGTAACCTGTTCTATATGTGTGATTCAGGGATGTGTCCTCCACAGCATTGAGCTCCCTCCCTCGGAAAGGGTTGGAGCAGGTAAAGCGCCTGAAAGCCAAATCTGCTTATGCACTGAAGCGCCTTCCTCCATTAGACAGCCTGGCCGAGCTGGGGGTGGCCGAACTGACTTATGCAAGCCAGTGCTGTGCTTTCCACTTGTGGTACAGCAAGCATAGGTAAACAATACTCTCTTATTGGTGTAATGTGAAATAATATGACAAATATGAATGCAAACTATCAAAAGTTTGATGTTGACCACACTTAACACCTGATTTTATATTTACAGACAAGAAGCCCTCGAGAATCCATCGCCGTTTTGTGAATCGATTCACACGTAAGTTGTTAAAATACAACACAGCCTACTTGTCAACACATAGACGCTAGAATCTGATTGGACAATAAAAAAAAATATCCACGAGAAGCTGCAAAATCACACAACACACGCGATGAAATGAAGAGAAAAAAATAGGCACAATTTCATATAGTTTGTGAATGTAGGTCAATGCTTTTGACTGCATGCAACTGTTGCAAAAACATATCTACTACTACTTGTAGACTTGTTTTCATGGTTGGAAAAAATAACCTCCATGTATACAGTGTAAAAAAGACAAAAGGGAGGAACTAAATTGTTTGAAATCTTGGGGTCAAGGCAGAAAAAAGAAGAATAGCAGCTAACACGGAAAACCTTCGACCAGGGAGCATTACACAATGGTTTTGAAAAAAAAAAAAAATTCAGTTGGTACTTTCTTATTAAGTCCTTGAGCTGAATCAGTATTACTTTTACCGACTTTTCAGGAGTAAGTCAACAACAATTGTATAATTTTATATTTTACCAAACAGTCGGTTCCTTCACCTATTGTGTTGGAAAACATCCATCTCTGTTGGCACCTCCTCTTCACGCTGGTGTTCTCCTCCTCAGTAGGAGTTTTCAGCCAATCTGACTGTGATGGTTACTCTAGCGCAAACAAAAGCACACCCAAGCAGACCCCAATGGTGCTCAATTTTGTCAAGGTCAAGACTGTTGGCAGGTCACTCTATTCTTTCCAAAAACAAATTCCAGTGGTAATATTTAATAAATTCTGATATGTGTGGGTAGCAATAATGCCTCACAGTTCTGAGGATGAGTTTGAACCTGGATACTATGAGGAGTGAATTTTCTCAGACTCCCTTTCACGTTCCAAAATCATTTCTCTTGGAATATTTGACCATGTACTACATTTCTTGATAAGGAGGGAAATGCAGCACTACAGATGTATCATATAATGGACATCATTCATCAGAGAAGTCATTTTTTTAAAATAACTCAAATTTCTTTGGTCCTCCAGAAATTTAGGTCGAGGCACTGACCTCTACAACGACCATCCACATTTGGAACATATTTGTCCCAGCAACCCCGGCATCCAGTGCACGCCGGAACCAGATCCTTTTAACCCTTGTGAGGACCTCCTGGGTCCCATCCTGGGCAACGTCACCTGGATAATCGCTTTTTTAACCATTGTTGCTAACCTCACTGTGCTGGCCATCTTGCTTTTTACCAGTCGCAAGTTAACCATCTCCCGGTTTCTCATATGTAACCTAGCCCTGGCAGACCTGTGCATGGGGTTTTACCTGATGCTCATTGCCCGCATGGACTGCCACTCTCGCCACGAGTACTATAACCACGCCACGGAATGGCAGACGGGCCCAGGATGCGACATGTCAGGCTTCCTGACGATGTTTTCAAGCGAGCTATCAGTTTATACGCTCACTGTGATCAGTTTTGAACGCTGGTACACTATCATCAATGCCATTGATCTGAACAAAAGGCTTAGCATGCACCATGTGGTGGCCATCATGGTCGCAGGTTGGGCCTTCTCCCTGCTAGTTGCTCTGCTGCCCCTAGTGGGAGTCAGCAGCTATGGCAAGGTGAGCGTCTGTCTCCCAATGGATATCGATACACGGGCTGCTCAGGCATACGTGATGATTGTGCTCTCGCTTAATGTTGTCGCATTTCTGGGGGTGTGTTTCTGCTACGTGTGCATCTACCAGAGTGTCCGCAAGCCGGCGCCCGCCAATCGCTACAATGACGCAAAGCTCGCCAAGCGCATGGCAGTGCTCATTTTCACCGACTTCCTTTGCATGGCACCAATCTCCTTCTTTGCAATCTCTGCAACCCTGCACATGCCCCTTATCACCATGTCTGACTCCAAGATTCTTCTTATCATTTTTTATCCTATCAATTCTCTCTGCAACCCTTTTTTGTACACCATCTTCACTCGGGGCTTTAGGAAAGAGGTGCGGCTTCTGTTCCAACGTTGGGGGGGTACTCTTATAGCGTTCAAAGGTAAAGGCCCACAGTTCCCAATTTACCTGCCTCCAAATAATGTCCAGCAGGAAACCACGCTTTAGCTTCTCACGTGAATGAGAGGTCGAAGGAAGAATTCATCATCTGCCTAACCTATACATTTCTTCAAAAACTTGGTCCACGATGGAGAGAGCTTAGCGTGTACCCTGCCTTTCACTCCAAGTAAGCGCAGATAGACTCCAGATCACCCATGACTCTCAAGAGGACAAACTGAAAAGTAAATGGATGGTTGGATGGACAGATGTTCCAGCATGTACACAACAAAAACAATAAGGTATCATCCTGTGAGAACATTCAGACATTTTAGATGTTGTAGCGCTCTCAATGGCATTGAACCACAAATTACTCTTCATGAGATTGTTTTTGTTGTTTTAGAAATTTATTTGAGGTTTGCACCTTTACCTTTGCACTTTTATGTCCAAAACTAAACCTTTTCTGGTTCTTTGGGCAAATAAGTTAAGAAATGATACATTCACTAAAAAAAAAGTTAAAGCAAATATAATTTTAGTTTTGGACATTGAATACATTTGTATATGCTTCATTTCCAACCTTAGCCTGGTACTGACAGCAGATTGTGTTTGCACAGTCTGAACCACAGTCATGTTTTTGTTTCAACTCATTAAAGAAAAAGACAATTCAAGCAATTTTCTCTCGCATTTAAGATTGTAAGGTGATAAGCAGCACCTGGATACTAGTGTGAATGGAATGGGTGAAACTAATGAGAATGTCAAAATGCCACAGGGTAACACCTCGAAGCAGGTGTTAAAATCCAGTCCCAGATCATTTATAATAGCTATTATGACATAAAACTAAAAGTCACTTTCTCAAGATTTATTCATTGACACAGCATGGTAAATGCATTGGGAAAAAAAACATTACATGTTTTGTTTGAATACAACTCTTTAAACAAAATACAGAACATAAACTCATACATTGTGAAATCAAATTTCATATACAATAAATTAAAGTCATTGTGTCAATTTTTCTTTTATCACACTGATGACTATAAATTTTATCTATATTCGCATCATGTCCTATGTAGTAATGTTTTTTCCCTGCGTCATCAGTACCAGTCCCAGTGATTGACTGGAGACTAGTTCAGCGCCATATCTTGTCAGCTGGGATGAGTTGCCCTGACTTGCCCTAACCCTAATGATGAAAAGCAATTTGAAAAAAAAAATGGATGGGCAAGTAGCAGCACATTACCATTCTGCTTCCCCAACAGCTTTAGAGAACACATAATCCCTCCCACCATAACACATGACCCCATCTTTCAAATGAAACTTCCAGCGGTTCTTACTGCGGTGAATCTGCAAAGCAGAAAGAACACAAAGACGTTGCGGCATAAAGAATGAAAGCTCAGAATTTTCATTTGCTGAGAGGCCACGTACTAACTTTGTCATATTGGCAAACAATAACGTTCTCCGAGTCAAAGAGATCTGGGATGTCTTGTTCAAACACATCGTCACCTGAATTCAATGGATCCTGTTGAACAGAAGAGTGAGGCTTCGAATTCAATCATTTCAACTACTCAAATTTTTTTCATCATTTGGAATAAAGGAGAAAATAATTTTATTTGTTTCATTACCTACATTAGTTAAGAGGCTGCTTTTCAAGCTACAGTGCATCTCTTGCATGCTACAGCGGGCAGTGGGACAATGCCTATAAAATGGAACCCATACCTCATCTTCTATTTGTTCCTCAACTGCTTCACTGTCACTACTGGAGGAGGTGCTGTTGCCATCACTGCTCACGCCTGCTTGCAGAGCCTTGAGGGCCTCTGCATTGATCATACCTAGGAATTCATTCTCCTCCAGCGGCACGTCTTCCTCGTCTGGATCCGAATTGTCTGCCGCACCGTCCAGTTGGACGATGTCTGACAGTTCATTGTAGTTGTACTCCAGGTCCAGCTTGTGGATGACGGTGATGATGAACAGAAAGGAAAGAAAATTTTGATGGAATAGAGATGGAAGTTTTACAACAAAAAAGTTTCCAATGTCAGTGCTGAGGATAAAAATGATTGCCAAGTGAAAAAAATCTTACAATTACTTTTGATTTTTCATCTGTAGGTTGTAATTAGAATTAGTTGCAAAGCCTACCAACATAAATTACAATTGTGATATAGGCCTACCATGGATTCGTACCCACTTTAACAAGAGATAAATTATCCAATTTCACTTAATTGGCCCAAAAATTCTCTAACACAGAACACATCAAATTGCAAACATTGTGTTGGCAAAAATTGCGCCATTTTCATGATGAATAAAGTGTATTAAAGATTTAAAATTGTGAATCGTATCGTAGACCCTGATCTGTTAGATTGAAATTACCCCCAGAATGGATTCAGGCTGGTCATAAGAGTTGGTGTGAGCCAAGTTTCTCGCTCTTGCCGCTTTTTCTCGCTCCTCTTCAATGACCACTTTGAGGATGTCGTCAATGTCGCTGCTCTTAAACCGAGTTGTGTCTGTGAAAACCTCCTCGCTGCCGATCTGGAACTCAAACAAATGGATGACTTGAGTTTTCGTTCCCAGGCTCGGGAAGCAAATGGCTCTCTGGACCAATCGGGGTGGAGACATGATGGCGATGATGATTTGATACCTCAATTTGTGGGTACTCTGGCATAGCGTCTTGCTGGAGGACACTGCTCTCTTGACTGGGCGGTAAAAGAGAATCTCGCGGTGGTGGTGGCGGGATGCCCGAGGTTGGTACAGGCAGTGGCATCGGTCCATGTGGAAGTGTTTTGCCGGGTTGTAATGAAGTCTGTGGCGCATCAGGAGCCTCTTTTTGCTCAGTGACATTCTGCGGCTGTTGCGATGTTTGCTGACCTGCTGGGGCCTGAGTGACTACAACAGGAACATTGACCTTGTAAAGTTGACCTTTGAGTAATAAAGGGAGAGAGTGATTCAAACCAATCAGTTTAGCAGAACTTATAACAATTAACAAAATAAAAGTAAAAATAAATTGACAGCTGATATGATAACTCATCTCATACCAGAAGCTGTTTGTAGAGTGACTCCAGCAGGTATCTGCACTGGGTAAGATAGACCAGTAGGAAGTGAGAAGGTGGTAAGAGCCTCACAGTTGTTCTGCAATTAAATATTTGCTACAGGTTATTGTAACTATACACACAAGGAGCTCATTATACTGAAATACATCCATTGGCAGGTAGCCCAGAATCTTTTGTGGTCAATAGATACACAAGTTTGATGAGTTTGGTAAATAACGCTCTCCAAAATTATTGACAATATTTAAATGAATCGCAAAACATACTTGCCTGGACATGGAAATTGTGAATATTCTGACTTGGGGGGATCATTACCGAAGCTGTCATAAGAGAATAGCAAAATAGAACTCAATTCACATCACATAGTAAATATGACAGGTACAGCCGATGTGAATGATAACCGATAAGCAAAGTCTTCATGCCTTGGTGCTACCTGGGGGTTCTGCATCATTACGGCTGTAGTTGGGTGGAAGCTGCAGCACAAAGTTTGGAGAGTTTATGTTGTTCTTCCTGAAGTCCTCCATGGCCTTTGACTCCATCATCTTTGTCTCCCAAAGCTGCACGGCAGAAGAGGCTGATATTTTTTCTCTCATTCGTTTGCCAAAGCCGGCTGGAATAAAACAGTACACTGAAGACTTACATGTCGTAAATCATCCAGGATGCAGTCTTCAAGGCCCTCATCCGAGAACAGCTCCCTCATGCTCTCGATCACATCATCAATTATTGACAGATAGAGCTTTACCTGCAATCATTTCCCAGAAAAGTCTAATAAATCAATACAGGCCTTGTCACTAGTGAGAATCATGGGAAAGTGCAATAAATCGTTCTAAAACTAATTAATACGTCTGAGTATCAAAGTTAGCAGACTCATGATTATAGAAGGCTGCTTATATGAACTACAGTACACTATATAGGCTGATATGAGGAGTCCACATTAGCTATGTTATATTATGCTACAAATGAACTCTTTCAGCCTACAAAGTTCATTTGGGCTCAGCACAGGACTTGAAACAAAGTCCTCCATTGCAATTTGGATGAAATATGTCCTTAGATGTCATACATTACACACTATAATACTCTGTGTCACATTTTCACTAGAGGCCAAATAAGACGAACTGCACACCCAAAAACAAACCACACCAATTAATGGCTAGAAAGCTCCACTGAGATAGCCTACAATATATATATATATATTTTTTTTACAAATGATCCTGTCCATACTCCAAACTTTGCTGGCAAAAGCAGCTCTTACCACCGCTGGGCCTGAGTTGGTCAGCATGATTGAAGGGAAATAAAAATGGAGCCACAGGACACTTTCATCAGAATTAATGTTCTCCACAGTCACTCTCAGGTGATTGTAATGAGCCTCAAAATAGGGGGTGTGATTTGAACTGAGCTGGCATGAAGAGCCTTTCTTCTTGTATTTCCTTGTTTACTTTTACTCAATGAATACTCCCTTAGAAATGGACTGTAGAAATTTCACCTTTTATTTTGTGTCAACTGGAACTTTGTGAGTGCACCACAGAGGGATTATCTTATCTCTGGGGAGCCATTCAAGGCTTCGCCAGTAGGTCACCGAAGGCGCTGTCTGTCACAAACACCAAACCAGCCATCTGAAGATTAACATTTCAGTTACCACTTTGACCTTAAGATATTCTTATCATGCGTAGAGTGTGTGCACTAGATGTATCACTTGCAGTGCACACAACCAAGTTCTTTGTGCAGCATGGCTTGGGAAAACAATATCCAGTATGCAGAGGGTTCAGTTTTGCTTCAAGGCCAAAGAGCCGAAGGTAAATTTTTTTAACTTTGAATAATGTGTGTGTAAGCATAGACAGATAGTGGGATACACAAACAAAGGAACCATTGAGAGTTTTAAAAGTCATATAGGTTTATTTCCCATTTTACTTTGGTAGGACAGGATTTGGGTAGCGCATACTGCTTATCAGTCTTAAATGAAGGCCTCTGAGTTCATTGTGACCAGGCTGAACAGTTAAATACAAAGCATAAGATTTGATTCAATGAAAGCACATTCCGCCAGAACTGAACTTTGATAAAGACTTAAAGGCAAACGGAAGCAGCACATGGGATGAGATGGATGCAGAAAAAAAAATGGGTTTCATTAAAACTGCCTTGGCAGTATGTTAAATAGTTATGCGTAATTTAAGACTATGAGTGTTAGTCGTGGGACTTTGCAGCAGCAGTTGTGCACAGACATAAGATGCATAATTAAATACACAATTTGCCAATTCCCTGTGTAAAACATTTGTTACGCTTTGACTGTGTAATCATTTGGCAATTTGTAAGACCAATGCAAAAAAAAATGTCAACCAGCTTTGTCATTACAACTAAAATTCATTTGGTTCAGTCAAACGAGTCCAAGTTATAGACAAAATGAAGCAGCTAGTTGCATCACTGTGATAGATTAAATCATTCTTCCACGAGGTGTTTCCGTTTTCATGTTATTTCTTCTGGATGATGTCAAGCATTTGCCATATTTTAGTGCAAGTTAATTGACTTACTTGTCCTCTGAGCAATGTGGAATGAAAGATGCTTAGAGCATGAGTCAAAACTTTTGATTAACATGAACTATAATTAATTCAAGTGTGCAACACGGGGCGTAATTGCAAACCCGACGGAAATCTACTTATCCCAAACAGCGAATACTGCTCATTAATAATCTCAGCCTATTCATTTATTTAGGCTGAAAATGATCTAGAGGGCAGTGCAGATGATAGAAATGCAAGCCTAAACACAGTTCTCATACATGTTATTTCATTTTTAACAATTACATGTAAAGTGCAAGTGTTACGATGATTACACATGCAGTCTTAGTTATAGGACTGAACCTTCATGAGCAATACTGGTAATACCAAGCAATGTGAAATTAGTTAAGTATGACATGAAATATTAGGAATAAAGTCCCTTGTCACCCGTCTTAAATTCATATTTAAAAAAGGAGTTTCTTTGATCATCACTGTGTCATACAGCTGGATTCCTTCTTTGACTCGATTTCAATCCATTTCTTCTCCACTTCCACCTGGGAGGAAAAACCACACAAATTGGTGAGATTATAATTGGAACATTAATTTTCCAAAGGCAAGGCAGCAGATTTGATTTTATTTCATACACAAGGTAACTTGAGCCACCGAAGCCACGCCCCCACCACTCGAGCCATTTTACCTGACAATGATAGCGTGTCCAGCTAGTCACGCGTTTCTGTGGCTGGATGTCGTTGACTGTGCCCAGTGACTTGACTGAAGTCTGTGACACGACAGCACCCATGATCTCACATTCCATTGTGATGAACGGATACCAGTCGCTTGGAATTTCCTGATCAGATCCCAACTCTAACTTGCAGGAGAATGAATGAGGGTGGTCGATTGCTGCAAGGGAACAAACAAAGTCAGGGGCTCAACTCATTCTACGGCAAACATTGGCACTTTCCGATGCAATGATCTCCATTGAAGTTATTGTATTCAAGTACTGTAATTATTGCCATTGCATTTATATGGGTCATTGTGGACAAAACAGATTCGTCAAGCATACGGTGTGCGTTACCTGTGTTCTTTGCCGGGAGCCTGTCGATCTTCCAGACGACAGCCGAATAGACATTCTCGTACTTGACGCTGCCGACCGATACCTGCATGACAGGCTGAGACTGTGCATTGCTGAAGGAACCCAAGCGGGCATTTCTGTTCATGCGGGCCTTTAGTGACTTCTGCCGCAGCAAGGCCGCAGTTTGTGTCACTTTGACCCATTCACCTGGCACCGGCACGCGCAATTCTACATTCTCACACAGTGGATACGTGTCCGACACCCCCGTGGCGGAGAGGAATGTTCCTGACATGTTAAGAAAGGCCTGTAGCTCAACATAGGCACCTTGAACGGTGACCACAGCTTTTATCGAGAAAGGAATTTCTGTGCAACCCAAATACATGGTCTTGTACCGCATCAGCTCCACTCGACAAGCATCAGGAGGATTGAACTTTATCAGTCTGGACATGTGAAACTCGGTCTCATTCACACACTTGTGGAGGTGGCAGTCTGTGATCTCCATCCAGAGCTCATTGTCATCTTCAGATCCATAACTCGCATTTGAACGCAACAGGCCTAGGTCGTTTAGAGCGAGAAAGCAATCGCCGACTCCATTCAGGAAAGCAAGACAGTGAACCTGAGTGAAGGCAGTCCGCTCCATGACTCCTCCAAACTTATCTTGTTGTATCCAGATGTGGTCAGTGATCTGCAGCGACAGCTCCTGCTCCTCGTAACTCCGCCTAGGCTGGTGGGGTAGTGGCATCTTAAAGATCTCCTCTTCCATGGAGACCACCAGGTCCTCCATGTCTTTGTGTATAGTGGAGCCAAACTTGAGGAGTTGTTCCACTTCTGCTTCATGATTCACCTCCAGCTTGGGGTGGTAGCGTTTCTTTTCGGTGTAGGTGAAATGTTCGACTTTCACTGTGAGAACTTTGCGAGGCTCGCTGTAACTTTCTAGCTTGAGGTCCGAGAGCCGACACTGAGGCAGGAGCTGGAACTCTTTGAAGGGTTTCTCAAGACCTTTCTCATAATACATCTGCAGGACACCTCCTGGTAACAAACGGAGGTAGATGGGCCCCCACTGCCTTGATGACATGCGATTCTTTTTTTCTGGAATCCTGAGCATCACAGGCCAACCATCCCTCCTGTGGCTACGAAACAAGCCCCGGGGGACAAACTGAGAAGGTCCCTCGCTTATCACCTCACATTTTGAACTGAGTGACCGCTCATCTCTCTTGTAGCTTTCTGTCTCACCGTTATTGTCCGATTCTGCTCGGAGGCCTTCCATTTTGTTGCAAACAAAAGACAAAGTGTTCTGGAGGTGATCACGTGGAGGCTCATGGCCATCTTTGGTCCGTATAAAGAAACGTGGTAGACTGTTGTCAGGCTCTGAGTCTGAGGAGGAGCTGCCCGCATCAATGCTGTGTCCAGAGCTGTCCCAGAAAGGGTTCAAGTGTCCTGACTTCGCTTGGTAAGTAGGGAAGGGGTTTGATCCATCTGAACTCAGTCTCGGGGTTTCTGGTGCAGGAGAGGGAGTAGAAGTGGGAGATGTGCTGTTGAAGCGCTGGAAGAAGTTGCTTTCCTCTCTGGAGTTGGAGCGAAATGGAGACGCGAGTCTTGAAACACCACTCACGGGGGTGTGTAGGGGCGTGTTACTCAAAACACATGAACTTCCACTGACACTTGATTGGCTTTGAGGAGATTCCAGGGAGCTGTTCAGGCTCCAGGAAGTGTCTCTGATAGGAGGAAGCACTAATTTGAGACCATTGGGGCGTGGTAGTGCCGCTTTGATACACCCTGTTGATTGTCGGGGCTTCTGTGGTGAGGAAAATGCTGTGTTGTCATCTTCAAATGTAACCCAGTTCGAGTGATTGGTGGAACACATGACTGATAGCACTTCAAAACAAAAGCTCCTGCTTTGCTTTGACGACGCAGAATGAGTCTTATCTGCAAGAAGGGGAGATTACAGAAAACAGTTAGAAAATCATGGAAGAGATTTCATTGGATAAGGTGGATTTGCTTGAACAAGGTGAGCTCAAGTCAATGTATTGAAATGAAATGCAGGATATATGTCAAAGCGTTTGCACATGTACAAGTGTTCAAGTCTGGGGTTCCCTCTGTAAAGTTATGTAATATTTGGAAGGCAACAACTTTAAAGAAGCCTCAATTCCGTTTTACGGGACCAATGAGCACCCTTGATCCAACCTCAGAAAAGCAGATGATTTTGGTCGTACGGACGGACAGATAGGGTGGAATAAATTTAGCTAAAAACAAAAGTCAAAAGACAAGTACAGGCTTTTCCATGAGCTCCTCCCTTCCTCTACATTTCAATATTTTTTGGGACAGAACTCCTGTTCCCTAAGCAGAACAGAAAAGAGAAGCTTCTAAATATTTACAGAACAAAAGAATAAATTCCATACATTCTTTTTGGACAAACAGACATGCACTCATGTGGCAATGCGCTCTCATTTGTCTGCACATACAACAAATATTACCTAAACGCAAGATCAACTTGAAAAACACACGCGAAATGTGATGAGCCCATTGTAAATAGGACTACCTATAAAATGCAAACTATTTCTGAGTCATATCAGCCCAACAAGCTAGAACACATAACAGACTGATAACCAGACAGAGTTGACTGAGTCAAACGGGTTGTAAAATGCGCCATTCTGTTTCATAATGAGGCCACGCCGTTTTAGGACATCACAGTCATCAAAGCTGGTTTATAAAAACTAAGAGCATCATGTACGGATAGATGAGCAATTCCAACATGCTCAATCATGTGGAGAGTTACATCATGCCTTGAAAATACAATGAGTTCAAAAACAGTAATTCTATGTTAAAAACAACAAAAAACCCAATTAGACTTGCATTTGATGGTTGGTTTGACCACAGTCACTGTTATCAAGTGCAGAGAATGCGATGACCCATTTCCAGAGGCAAAGTGTCGACTCATCAGTAAGCGAGCAGAAGAGAAACTGCTGCTCAGCACACACACTGGAAACACAACGTGCAACAAGCATCACTCGTTAGCCATTATTAACTTTTATTCCATGGACCCCAGCTCTTTCCCAACCATAATAGAACAATAAGTGGAATATAATAACATGGGAGTCATTTTAAAACAGTACTTTTTTTCCTCTGGAGTTTTTATTTCATAGTATGAAATATACCAGCAGTATCTAGTGAGATCTTATACAAGAGCTGTGTCAGTGATTCTGCTTTCACAATAGTACAGCATTGGCCTGTGTAGTCCATATTTGGGGGTGCTGAAGTACCCCAAAAGTAGATCAAGGCACCCCAAAGTGCCAAAGTTTTCAGCACCCCTTAACTTAGAATCGCCCCTGCACTACACTACTGAAATGCAGTTTTGGTGACTATGGTTAGAAAGGTACTTGAACAATAAAGTGCATATGCCAACCACCATAATTTATAGCAAAATACATTAAAGAAAATTGGCAATCGTGGTTTTACTTTAAACTTTGCATGCTCAGTTAGAGAATTAAGTATAACTCTTGTTATTAGATTGTGCAGGTGTACCTTTTGTTGTGACCACTTGGTGTGCTTACATTATGAAAGTTAGGAGAGGTTGGCGATGTCGTGCTCTCCAGAGTGGAGGGATTTACAGTAAATGTTAGGAAAGATGCCGATCACTTCACTTCCCCTGCTCAGTGCATCCAAGCGGAGCTTCAGCCGCGGACACCCACGACAGCGTCGCCCGAGCTCTCGTGTCCCGAACACGCAGGCCCGCTCACCGGATTCGCAGCTTATCACGATTGTTTTGACTTAGTGAACTTAATAGTATGTTTAGTCACACGCTCAACACACGACTGAACAGCAAACGCCCTTAACTCAACTACTACGATTGACAACATTGCAAAAACACAAGCCTAACTTCTTAAAAAAACGGACTTTTCGGCGTACTGGAACGTCGCACAAACTATCACAACTCCACTGAAAGCAGGCAGTAATTGAGCTAAAGGCAAGATAAACTTACAAAATCACATAGATGGTTCACTCGTTGAGGTCATCACTTAATTTGATGGACAAAGATGACAGCAGGTCGGTTCGGTTCTCTTCAAAATGGCAGTGAATCCCGGGAGTGTTAACTCTGTCCGACCGTCCTCCGACGGGACATTGCAGGAAAAAAACACACACAACCGCGTTGCGTTCAGGAATGTGGGAAAGGAAACACTTCAACTTCTCTTCGTTGTTGGGACTGACTGTGTACAACTGAAAACGATCGTTTACTCGTCATATCATAGATTTAATCACAGATTATGTAACAAATGTTAATAGTTTGTGCAACTATTGTTGAATTTGTTTTAAAAGGGGCTCCTGCAGTATTTCAGCATTTTTAAAAGTGAAGAGACTGTACAGAAGAGACAAGTACAGAATTGTTCAAGAAAAATCTTAATATGCTACTAATTAATCAAGGATTAGGCCAGAATACTTAGGTTCATTCCCTTTTGAAAATGGTTGCATAATTGGATAACTTTGCTGGCCTGTGCGCTTTCAACACAAAGAACTAGAACAACCCTTGATATCATCAGCCATATACGTCTATTTATTTTGAATGTGAGAATAAGTTGGAGTGCACGCGGAAAACTCACGCAAGCACATAGAGAACATCAAACCCTACACAGGAAGGCTGAAGCTGAGATTCAACATAAGAACCATTTGTTACCATGATGCTCTCTAAATTAAATGATAGGGGCTTTGAGATCCTGAGCTGAACTCATGACCTCTGACCTTTTTACAGGTTTCGATAGATTTATGAACTTTCCAAAATTGTGTTAAATTTCACATAAAAGTGAAAGATGCTTCATCAGCAAAGGGGAAAACTAATTCATATTTGCTCTATTTTCACTTCCTTGTACCTGATGTTTAGAGTGAACCACAAGCTCACACTTGCATTAAATTCCCTTTCAAATAGTCATCCTTGTGAATTTTAAAGCAACATTTTTTTAGGACTGCATTCTCATTTTTTGCCAAAGAAAGTGACATCATTAAATAATAATGTTGAAACAGTTATGTCAAATTAAATGGCGCCGCCTTATTTCTCAGTGGTAAAGGGTGGGTCTGGTTTAAAACAAAATCTTAAAAAATGTAGAAAACAACGTTAAGGATCATACAAAGCTGTCTCATTCTAAAGACAAATATCTCTTTATTCTGATTTGCACGCACATTGTTGGGCTTTCAATGTTACACTGTGATGATACTAGCACAGTACTTTTCCATCGTGTGGCTACAGTTAGCAAATCCATGTGAACCGAGTGAAGACTACTAGCAAGCAAACCAGTGAGAGGCTACGTTGCCTTACCTCATCATGTCACAACAAGCCAGGAGTAAAATTGCAGCTGCACACTGCACGCTGCGTGAACCAGCTTGTCGAAGCAACAGTTCAAAAGTCCAGGCAACGCCGCATCCCCATTATACAAACTTTGAGACACACCCAAAATTAAGTCGGTACAGACTTCACATTGTGTGAGAAACATTTGCACAGTCATAAATGGATATATTGTGGAACATACAATGTTTCAATGCATATAATAAATGTATGGTGAAAAATAATTCTCATCTACAATAAATTTTGAGGCTGTAACGTACTAAACAGGAGGGTATATCCACACTTTAGTGCATAAAAAAAAGAAGATCAGACTCATTCGGGACGGGACACTTTACAAGCTACAACTTGTCCATTGTAGACTTTTTTTCCCATGTAAACAGTTAAGCAGTCAGAGATTCTTGGCAGACATCATTGTTGTCCTATTAAGAGGACTCTCCAAAAGAAGGGATGGATTCAAGTGTTACATTGTTGATCGTTGGAAACCCTTCTTAAGCTTATGCAAGGGCTATACATTAAAGGTGTGAAACAATCTGAGCATGTAAAAACAGCCGCACTCACATTTTGTGTTCAATACGCAGCAGGAGCAGTGTCGTTTCTCGCTCACATACACAGAAACAGGAAAACAAAAAGGCTGCTTGATTAACAGGATTTGGTCGTCAAGTCAGCAAACTTTATCCATTTCCTGCATTCCATTTGGAAGGAAAGTGGTTTCTCTCTTATTCTACTCTGGCCTAAAGGTCAAACAGCTTCCGGCAGAATTTATGGGATTCTGTTATGAGGACAAAAAATTGGCCTCTTCCGTCAGTTGACTATTTGTATTGCCACAATGTAAAATGTAGAAGTTTCTGAGGCTTTGCTTGTGATCCGGTTTTGGTGACATGGTGGTATTAGTACCAGGATGACACACAGGGTGTGTCGGGGGTTGGTCGGGGCTCCACATTGTCTGCAAGGTGCTCTCATGATCCCAAATGGAGCCATTATTTTTTGGGAGAGGGGAACTGCTAGCGACCTTTGTTCTTCTTGGCATTTGCCTGTGGAAGATATATTCATAAGACAACTCACTTTAGGATATTTTGCTCACACACACTAGTCATCATAAATTCCAAGTTTCTCCATATCACATGTGTACAAAAGAGGACGTCTATAACAATCCATTACCCTCAATTCAATCAATGAAGTCTAGTTTTTGCAAACAGAGAGGCCCTAGTTTAAAAAAGCAGTCATTCTTGCCAAGTGACTTTGCCGAGCCCTCTGGTAATGATTTTTCAAAACGCAGCTAGTGACTCTGATTCAATTTCACGCTAAGAAACAGACATGAGCAAAAAAAAAAAAAAATCATTTTCAGATTGATTTGCGTATGAAATCATGATTGTGCAGAACACTGCCAAAGATATGGTGTGCATTATATGTGAAAGCAGTGATTTGGACACGTTAGAAACCCGTAAAATGAACTTTCACGACAAATAATTTTCATAGGTCCTCTTGCCTCGACTGTATAACCCTACTGGATGTAAAAAGACATAAAAAGAAAAGTAACAGCCCTGATTTGCGTGAGATTCAAGCTGGTAAACTAATAGCTCAGGTTTACTTTGCATTCCTTTGAAAATCTAGGAAACATGCTGCGTCTGGTTTCTGTCCTTAAGGAGAAAACCAGCACCTTCAGATCCCACACATGTTCTGTCCTGCCATTTGGCAACCTGCTCTTGGCAGGCCGCACACACTTAAGAGTGGACCTCTTACAACTCAAACCTAACGCCTTTTTCAGATGGTGCGTTTCCTATCAGAACACACACCGCTACCACTGACCTCTGCGTCCACCTTGTAATTGGCAGAATCTTTACAACACCACGGCACACAGTCTGAAAACATAAGTTCATGCCTCGAGAGACACTTGAGTTTTGTCATTGGAGCTTCCAGTTTTCTTTTGACTTGGCTCACCCATATATACATGTAAATAAAAACTAAATATGGCCTGCTCTGACTGGCAACCATATAGAGCTTCAAATATAAGAAATAAAAAAGAAGTTTGGTCCTCTGTGTACCTTGCTCCCCAGTTTGAGTGTGTCGATCTCCTCTTTCTGTTTGCTCAGCGTCTCGTTCATACTACAC
The DNA here is from genome assembly GCF_059516105.1 of Syngnathus floridae. Lineage (NCBI taxonomy): Eukaryota > Metazoa > Chordata > Actinopteri > Syngnathiformes > Syngnathidae > Syngnathus > Syngnathus floridae. The sequence continues at coordinate 8,601,520 of NC_142421.1, read as the reverse complement.
AAATGGTCACTCATCATGCTAAGCTGGTCTTCATAGCTCCTCTTGGTCGTGCTCAATTCATCCTGCACAACGCATGACAATTTTAACGGAGGGAACTGGAACTAAAGAGGTCTGTGATGCTTTTCTTGGAAGATCCACAAACCTGCAAGTGTGTGATGTTCTGACTGGCCCGTTTCATCTCTTCGACAATCGTCTCACGTGATTTCTCTGCAATGGCTAATCTCTTGGCCAAAGCACGGCACTAGAAAGATGAAGTGATTACGTTTTACTAAAAGCAAAAAAAACCAACAATATAGCATGCCTTAATTTGAAGACACTATGAAAAGTTAAAATATAGATTGAAGTAGGGACATTTTTGACACATAATAAGGATTACCCCGACCCCGATCTTCCACTCCTTATCCTTCAAATATTTAGAAGTGTTGTTATATTTACGTGTACTACTCTGTAAGAGTCATTGCAAAGATGACTTACAATACTAAATGGCTAAGAGGTTATTTCCTCAAAAGCACTACAATTGTTTTTCAGAAAGACTTTGAAGGGAAGGCTTCACCTCAGAATGGAAGTGCACCGCTTTGCTGTCTGACACCTGGAGCTGAGTGGTGAGCTCTCCCACTCTGGTCATGTAGTGAGTTTTTATCAGCTGCTCCCTGGATTCCTCGTCTCCCACCTGCAAAACACACGCAACATCCTGCAATGTTACTCACACCGGATTTATCGATTGGGAACACGCTGCTTTGAACCTTTTCATGCAAATGCATGGCCACTCACATGCTCGACAACGGGTACGGTACACAACATGCCAACCTGGAGGGAGGAGACAAACACAGCTGTTGAGTAAACTGCAATAATAAATTCAGGCCTGACCAGTTCTGGATTATAGGGGCACATTAAACCTATAATATTCTTCTATTGCGCTGCATCAGCAAATTTAGATGTCTGAGGCAAATTTAGATGTCAGAGTTTTATCTTACAAAAAAGCGTGGGAAGAACAGGAACAGACAATAATAGTTACAGAAAATCAGACCACGAGGAGGAATGTTCCTCCGCAAGATAAAATTAAGAGGTGACTGTACCAGGCTGGTGCACATAGTTTCTTTCGCAGTGGTTTTCAAAGGCGTCTCAACTTCCTCGTGGTTCTGTGTCAGCGAGCTGACCACAGTCGTCTGAGAGTTCCGACCTTCCCCAAGAGCCATGGCGAGCTGTGCTTCCAGGTCTGAAATACGCTGGTTCTCCTTTTCCAGTCGCACCTTCCCCAGCTGAGCTTCAAGGAGCCAGTGTTCCTTTTCCTGCTCAAGGCGTGCAATCTTCTCCTGACTCTGCTGCACCTACAGGAGGCCAGCAGGGCACAAATATTAAGAAGCAAACTAAGGGAGCAAAGCAATTCTCAAACGGAATACATAAACATTTTAATCCAGCTAGCATGATCTCCTTTTGCAGCAATTTCTGAAACGATGAACTACCTGTATTCAACTTGAATTGGCATTTTGTCCAATCAGCCTCATACAAGAGAGTCACATAATACTGACACAAAATGAAAGTGACCTACGGAGGAAGCACCATCATACCTGTTGAGTGAGACCTTCTCTACTCTCAGTGGAGCTCGTGAGTATCCGGCGATTGGCCAGTGCTTCCCTGTATGGAACGGACTGTGGCCTGGGCTAAACACAAGTAGGCACAACCTAAAAACTTTATAGGAGGTTACATCTGCCTAAATAGGTTAAGTAATGCTCATAAATAATGCTATAATAAGTTGAATGTAAATATTTGTAAATATAGATCTATACTGGATCACCATATGGTGAAAACTCAGACTAAATGAGAAGAGGCTGGGAACATTTACCCTTTTGAGAGCTTGAATGTAAGCAGCTGCTTTCTTTTTGTTGGAAAGCATAATCTCGGCTTGTAAAGGGTTAAGGGCCACTGTATTTCCTCTGGGACCATAGCCCGACGACGTGAAGAAATCCAAGTTGTTGCTGAAGAATGTAGCAAGCTGCAAGAAACCACAGATATTGAGCCTCATAAAATTCAAACTTTAGTAGCTACTTGAGATAGAAGGCAACAGTGATGGATAAAATAAATGCGCAGTTAGGATTTCACACATCGTGCACCAGCATGTGTGCAGCGGGTCTCCCATCACTCACGTCTTTATTCAAAAAGAGAAACCGTTTATCAGTCACTCTGGCAGGGGAGCAGCTGCAAAAACTGTGATTTTGACAGTCGCTTTGAAAATTTAACTACCGGCCACCTGAGTTCCGACTAAAGTGGCAATTTAGCATCATGATACCAACTGCTGACAAATCTCTACTGTGCCTTAGAAGGGATATTGTGTGGTGCGTGACAGATGAGTGGGGAACGTGGCTGCTGATCGCCCCCTATTGGTCATACCTTGCCTGTGCTGCTGGTCAGTGAGCCAAGGGAACCCAGCAGACATTCTGTGGTGGTGAATAGTTTCTCTGTGGCAGTGGGGAGGTCTTGCTCTAAACTTGCCTTCTGGTTGTAGTGCTTTGACATTTCTGTGCGCACACACAAAGCGAGAAACAGATGCAGAAAAGTAAGAAATGCAAGACAGGTTTCTATATTGTATGGATTTTGAATCGTATTTTGAAACGAATGCTGTTGAAAAAAGGACACCTATGGGATGTGTTGATAAAAGTGCCTTGTTATGTGAAGTCAGTGTCACAATGAAACCAAGTAATGATGACACAAGAAGCATCCATTGTTTGGTTATATGTTGACCTGCACTGCTGGCACTAACAGCATGGTGGCTATGAGCAAAGAGGGGATAGTTCAACAAAAGTTAAGTTTGTGCTGTCAAATTTGTGATTTGATTGCGATATTTAATGACTCTTCTGACCCCTCAAGTGACTACTTTTTCAAAAGTCGTTGTTAGTTATCACATTTTATCTTGCCACTACATGTCAGTGTCTTTCAAATTCTAGCACGGATGTTTAAAGAATGGGATCAGAGATTAGATAGAGGAAACACAGTTGAATTTGTGGTGGATTTGTCGAATTGTGAATAGTCAGCACTTCATTTTTTATTCTAGGCTTTTATATAAATGCTTTATAATGGATTATGGAAAAGAATAAGGAAAACTAATTCTGATTGTCATTAGCTCATTAATTAGCTGTTATACTTTTATTAGCTCTAATGCTTGTGAGAGGTTACAGCTGGGGTTGGTTGACACATTAACAACCAAACACTAAATCATGCAAGGCCAGATTACGTACGATTCCTTTCTCTCTTTATACTAAAGAAAAACATGCATTCTCTGAATCGTTATCAAAAATATTCCAAGATGGCAATACCAGGATTCATAAGGCTATAAAAGTCAGTGGTTCAGATAATTATATGACTGAAACAGCGGTTTACCTTTAACGGCATCATTAAGACTGTGCAAGCAAGCTGACAATTGGGTGAAGACAGCAGAGGTATTACTTTGCGGCATACCATCCTGACGAACACCTAAGACAAAAAATATATATATTTATGCGTATTAAAAACAGCATAGGCAAAAATCCTAAAACAGGTTTGAATAATTCATGTTAACTTACTGGGAAAAGTCAACAGGCTAATGTAGTTCTGTAGTTTGTCAAACACTAATGTCACTCTCTTCACATCATTCTGCAGTTCTCGGTTCTTTAATGTGAGGGCAGTAGTGCAAAGTGGTGTTTGGCACTCCTCCTCTAGGCTGAGAGGAGAAGACAGTAAAAAAAAAAAAAAAAAAAAATCCTCCTCCACTCTTTGCCCTTATTACACACATGCATGAACACTGCTGACCTTTTTAGTTGATAAGGGAGAAGCTTTTGTAGGAAACGGCAATATGTGGAGAAAATGTCACTAAAGTTCTTCAGCTTGTCCACAGTCTCCTACAATTCATCAGCAAGGTAAAATTGATTTTGGTTGGATACAAAGACAGGGGAAACATGTCTTTTTTGAAGAACCTCTCACCAGCACTGTAACCGTGTCCTCCGTGATACTTTGGTGTAACTGCAGAAAACTCTCCTCTAGGGGGCGTACATATACCGCATTCTCATGCAGATACTGAGAGAACTGGCAGGAGACAAAGTTTGTAAGCCTATGTACGCAAGTCTTCATTCTTATTAAAGTTGTGCTTGTCAGTCTACTAACCTTCTGATTCAAAGGAGAAATGGACTCAATAGAAGAGTCCAGTGGATAGATGTGGACTCTCTGCTCAGTATATGAATGGAAGTTCAACAGACCAGCCACCAGGTCCTGAATGAAGCTAAAGGCTTGACCTGCCAAATCCCGAGCTTTAAGCTGAATTAAAAAAATAATAATAACAATTACTTAAAACTACAGTGTGTAGAATTGTTGATGTTTGAAATGCAAATTGAATCGAACAAACGGCGCACTACAGACGAGAACGTCCTCTAAACACCCACCTGATGTCTTCGATTGTGTGACGGGACATTCAGACTGTTGTAATCACTAAATTCTAGAAGATGAGAGAGACAAGGAAGATGTTTCACTGAGCAAAACTTTTTCCTAGAATTTTAGCATAGGGTAATAATTAATTTCAGCACGCTCTCTGACTCTCAAACTCATGTTATGTCATAAACTGAGAAGCCCTTGTACATACGTACTTAGTAGCAAAATGATGTATTTCTATTGCATTCATGACAAAGAAATCTCATGGTATAATTTCCTGTTTGAATGCAAAACACTCACGGGTGTCGTTAAAGGGCACTTTCTCCTGGATAACGCTGCTGCTTTGTTTCAGTTGTCTGTTAAGTTCTGACTGGCATCGTCTTAACTGCTGCTGACTGCACACAGAAAAAAAAAATCGCAACAGGACAATTTGTTATTCATTTCTGATCACGTGATGCAGCCTTGATGGAAAAAAAAAAAGACATACCACTCCTCTGCTCTCAATCGGCAATCTTTTCCCTCCCTCTCCAGAGTCTGTGTTTTAACCTAAAAAAAAAGAAAAGAAAACCGCACAGACCAAATACAACCAAGTCATCTTATAATCCATCATCCCCTTGGCTTCCTTGTTCAAGGTCATTCTCACCTCCAGTCGTGCCTTGTCACTCTGCAGCCTCTCGATGGTTTCTGAGTACTTGGCAGTGAGTCCATCCACGACAGCTTGATGATGTTGAGAGCTTCGCTCCAACTCTTCCAGACGTGACCTCATCTCAGCCTCCTCCTTCTTGTGCTGCTCGTCTGCCTCGTAAAACTAAAAAAATCCCAAAAAGAATAACAAATGCAGTTTTCTATAACAAATACCGTTCTATACTGCTCAGCATCTTTAGCCTAAAAAAATAATAATTGTGCATTACCTGAATGTGAAGCCTCTCATTTTCTTCAATCTTTTTTTGCAGGTCCTCATCAAAAACACTTTGTGTCCGCCCACCATGGTGTGAAGGAGAATCTCCTTTATTCTGACAGTGGAAAAACAAGAGTATTTAATCATACCATCAAAATACACGCAGTCAAATTGTTGTCAGTGTTTCCTGATTTCCTGAACATTTATACTCAAGCAACAGGTTTGGGACTACAGCTTTAGAAGAATTGAACAATGATCACCTTCCCCCTTTTGCTCTTTGCTTCATTAGCAGCTAGCTCCTCTTGAAGAAGCTCCACCCTCTTGGCCAGCTGCTGGTTCCGAAAGCTGAGGCTGTCCATCTCCTGCTCTTGCTTCCTCAGGCTCTGATCCCTTTGCTTCAGTTGCTCCTGAAAAACAAAAAAAACAAGCAATAAAAAAAGGAGTGATGGTGGTGCAAGAATCACCAGACTCTTTTATACGGAGATCACACTGAATTTCTAAATTTCTCTGTGCAGAAGGAACTTTTGTTAGAATTGGTCTCTGAACTGTTAAATATTTCAGCAGACAAAAAAACCCCTCAAAGATGCAGAGTAGGGCTGCGTGATTTATTTAAAAGTCACTTTACTTTGAGAGAAGCCGAGTTGGCCTGTTCATCGACAACTGCCTTCTTCAGCACCTGGTTCTGGGCACGAAGCTGTGAAAATATACACAACAGTGGTATAAATGTGTATTAAAACATCAGCTGTTGAGATTATACTTGTTTAAATAATTTTCATTTTAACAGGGCACAATTGTTTAAACCCCTGAACTTTACTAGCATAAGCGTGTGTCAGAGACAACTACATCGTCAGCACTTCCTGACTGAGATACAGCAGTTCTCTAACTTGGTGATCAAACAGGAAATAGCAGATACTGACTGACCAATGGCCAAGGACTCAGCTGACATAGAAACAAAGGGCACATTGAGGAAAAAACAGTCATTAGCGCCGTTACGAACCAGTTTACCATATGCAGTTTTGAAAGCGAACAACCACGTGACATTGTGAGCATTTCAGTGTCTAATTGTAGACCCACATGAAATGTCAATCAAACAAATGAGTTTGGTTAACAAGTTTTGTATGATATTTTATTTAAGAATAAGAGTTTGAAAATTTGTTCCAAATAATAAGAACGAGAAGTGTTTTTTCAGAGACAATCTTATGCAAGTCAATAAAATAACAGATTCAATTCAATATCAGCAGTCATAAATTTAAGTGAAAACATAAGCAGGAATAGTTGTATCACATTCCTTTCCATTGTCTTAAAACTGACACGTGGCACACTTGATTCCTATTATTATATCAAGATGCATTTGTATGCTGAGGGTTATTGCTAAATAAGCTTTATGATGTGGGGCATAATGTCATGTCTTCACAGTGGGGATGTAATGTTGAAATAACCCATTTAATCATTTCGTACTGACTCGACATGGTAAAAAGCAAATTATTAGTAGGTAATAGTTGGGGAAGGGGGTGTGGGGGTACATAATCACATCTCAAGTAGTCCTTTAGTGACAGTCTACGTATGTACGTTCGTATGAAATATCATAAGCTATGTGATATTAAGGGTTACTTTACCTTGGAGTACTCCTGTGCCAACCTGCTGTATTTGGTCTGCAGATCCGTGACATTAGCCATAGTTATCGGAAACTTTGTCGCGTCCAAGCGATGAGACCTTCTTCTGCGTACGAAATGATTTCCAATGAACTTGAGCAAAACTCTCCACTCAGCTTGACGGACGCTGCGAATATGAACCCTGGCTAGCTCAGGTTGCGTTTTTGCGAGATGATTGTTGCACTACGATAAATCATTGGCGGTGCACACATCGCCTAAAAGGAGCCACTGGTTTTGGACAACGTAAACGGTGTTCAGCAGATTTACGCAATGACGCAAATGCGGATGTTATTCGGACTTGAAAGCGGTGTGATGAAGTTAGCATTATCAGCGATGGCAGCGCATAGCAGGCTAACGAGTTAGCAAAGTAGCAAAACACAACCCGGTCGTGTCAAAAAGCACATCAATAAACCCCTTGCGGAGTGGTCCGACACAATATTCTCTACGAATACTCTCAAAAAGGAAGAGTGGCTGTTGTTACGTTGGCAAGCAAAGGCTTGACAAGTCAGTCATCGTCTACAATACTTTCGTTTTATTATTATTCCTCGGCGAGCCAGCCAGACACAAGCTCAGAGGTCAGAGTTCAAGGAAAAATAGAACTGCTGAGCAGCTTTATTGCGCTTTCTAGCGGCTGGAGGTATATGGTGAACGCTACAAACAACAAATTCTTGCAAGAAAAACCTTAAATATTTCAAGTATAAGGTTTTCACTGTTATGATAGCCCTCTGGAAAGCTCTCAACAAAACTACGTTTGCAATCTGTGGACGTGACTGAGCAGCACAAATGTATGTGACCTAATGAGAATGAAAAATTTCCATTCCTGTTTTTTGGGTTGTTGGGGGGGTTTTTTGCAGAAGAGTGAATTTAAGTTTTTGGGTGATATATTTTGGCAGTGCATACTTCTTATTTTTCACACAAATGAAATGAATTAATTAATTTAAATTGATTGATTTACTCAGATGTAGTGGTGCCCAAACTCAAGTCAAAGCACTATGACTATCATTTTAATGTCTGGCACCAGTGACAAGTATATCAAGTGATTCAAAAGAAAATGTGACATGGAGACAGTGGAGGAAAAAATGGTGGTCTCTTAATTTGAAAGGAATGTACATTAATATTATTCTACTACATTTATCATTTCATTAATTGATCCAGTTCTAGTTATAATTACTTTCATGTCAGTGATTAACTTTCCAATTAATAACTCATTGAAGGTGTTGTTGAACATTGAAAGATACATTAATATTTACATGACCTCATTTTGACTAGAAGTAAAATGGCATGTTGTCAAAGCATCCAACAGTGCTGAAATCCTTGACAATTCATTTCCCCCTAATCCATAATAATCTCTTTATATGGTCACGACATATTAACAGCTCTACAATTTCAATCTCAGTGTATGCTTCACAAGTAGTCACATAAAGAAGTGAATATTCTTCACCAACATAAGAAGCATCATTTGCCACTTTTGTACGTGGAAAACTCAACACACACTGCAGCCAGTGGCTCCAGCATTGTCTGGTTGCCTGGCAACTGTCGGCGTGGCGTGGTTGCTAAGGCCATGTGGGAGGGGGGGAGGTGATGCTGCTCTGATTTCCAGCTGAATTGAGGCAGTCAGTAGGGAGAAGCCCCCACCTCCCAACTTCCAGTCCACACACAGGACTCTATTGAACAATAGTGCAGCACCAATGGGCCTGAGGCTCTTGTACAGTACTAGGTCACCGCCGTGCTCATCCCTCAGTCTTCTATGACAAATCAACTTATAGCAAAGAATGTGTTGAGGACATATGATGATATAGGCATCTCCGGCACGGTCCGCATTAATGCGAGGTGCAATTCTGGCAGTCTGCCATGTTGGAAGAGTGAAAAAGACAAGTAGGATGAAGGCGGCAGTGTGTGGCGGAGGAGTCACACACGTGGTGCTGATCACAGATTGTGCAGTCAAAACACGACTAAAACAGCCAGACTTGGTGGGAAATATTTGCCAGCTGTGACATGCTAATGTGAAAACTGAAAAGCCTACCACATGAATGAGTAGTTATAGTTGAATAATGGGCTATGATTAGCTTCTACGAGTGCTCTGGTAACCACAGCAGGTGGTAACATTGATCAGAAATGTAGGAAGTGTAGACTGACTATTAATACACTGGTGGTGAACCAGAATAAAAAAATTAAAAAAAAGTGCTCACAGTGCTAAGAAGAACAGGTTTTTATTAATAGTTTTGTAATACCATATATAATGCAATTGCATATCTTTGGCGAAAATAAATCTTATAAACATTTTATCAACAGAGGTTAGCATACAAAAACCAAAAATGTGCGCCGGTCCGAAAGCCATGGCAGACACAAACTGATACTGGGCTGGCAGTTTTTTTGTTGTGTTTCTTTTTTTCTTTTTTTAAACCAAGGCAACTTAATCATACCCATACAGAGCTGCAACATAATTCAGAGAACCACATGACCGATATTTAATAAAAGCTGACAAGCAACAGAGCAACCGGTGTCATGAGTGGCGTTAAATTTGTGGCGGCCCAACATGGTGTATTGTTTTACTGAGAGCAACAGAACCTTCTTTTGACAAGTGCTACAAAAAGAATGAGTGAGAACTCTATCGGGATGGGGAACCTTTTTGTGCTCAGAGGCCAAATCAGGTTTTACAGTATCCTCCAAGGGCCATATCAAATTCAAGAATAAAACTGATCTTAAAATCAAACAAATGTTTCTTATCATATAGCACAATATAAATGATCTATTATTTGGATTGTGGGTTAAATGTTATGGGCTTCGTCTGAGGCCTTAATTGCTCTCGGACCGGATCCCCAGTCCTCAAAACGGGCTGAGGGTCTGCAACTACACAAGCAGCCTGGGGGACCGCATGGGTCTGCTCCAATTTTCCAGTGACAATCATAATTATTCACAAGTCTTGGAAGCATGACTAATGAGTGGCAGTAGTTTTTTTTTGTAGTTAGCTCAAGTTTAAAAAAAAAAGTACACATAAAGACAAAAATGTAAAATGATTAAATCAGAAATTCAACAACACAAGAGGGAAATGTGACATTTTGCACCACCCCAGTTTGTACATCAATTTTGGCAGCAAAAGAAAGGTTCTGTATGAATGTTGATCAACATTTTCTATCCAGGCTAACAAAAAGCAAAGAAAATCTGGCAGTCATAGTTAAATTTCCAAAATAAACAAAAATAAAAACACCCGCTCTATAGACAATTGGCAAAAATACTTAACACATGGAAAGAGGGGAAAATAGGCTGTATTGCTGTGAAATCAAAGCAGAACAAGAAAAAAAATACTTATGTGAAAAAAGAAATTAAATGTGCCTCGTCATTCTCCTTTCAGATGACCAGTGTTTGATGGCGTTTCCACCCGATAAATTAAAGTTATAAATAAGGTAAAGATTCACGAACAATTAATTTGTTCTTCTTTCACAGCAAAATAAGACCAGTGTATGCAAGAATTACTGTACGTCTGCAGCAGCAGATCCGAACCATAAAGTGGTCAAAATAAACCAAAGGATAGGATGTGTCCAGAGTCCACTTACTACATTTCCTGTTAAAGCGCTTCAGACACTTTGGACAACAAGTCGTGACAATCTAGAATTATATTGTGGCAACAGGGAAACATAGCAACCATGGCCCCTTGCAGTTTTACATCAGTGGCACAGTAAAATGTTTGGCAATGACAACATAGGCTATACTTAAAGCCACCAAAAACACATTGTGGCACTTTTGTTTTTTAAATATTATGTGGGATGAGAAGCTATTGTGCGCATTTTCCTCATATTGTTAAGGACTTTTGATTTGAAAAACCCAAATGTCAAATGCAGCTTGCCTTGTAACCTCCCACAGTGAGCCGAAAGTAATCAGCAGACAGTAAGCACCACATTTCACAGCGTGAAGGGGTTTTGTACTTCCTTATTTTGTTTTAAGGAGGAAGCGCAGCGAGAGGAACACGAGTGGCCGACCGGAAGTTGGGGTCAAATCACGAGAGCAGCTCACATCATAAGGATTCCAGTTATGTCCAACCGTGACTGTACCGTCGGGTTTATCGTGCTTTAAACAAGCTCGACTTCAACTCTCCCAAATCAGACAGGCATCCCGCTGGATTTTAACAAAAAATAAACTGCAGTAAATGGTGCAAGAACCAGTGGTTATTTAGCATCCCGCCCACAAGGGTCAAGCAGCATGGCCACTGTTTTTTCAACATAAGAGTAACTGACCCTCTTGTCTCACCTTCAGTTTTAGACTGAAGAAAACACACACAAAAAAAGGAAAAGTAGTCGAGGAAATCCGTTGCACACACAGCCAAGTGTGCCGTAAGTGTAAAACACTTGGATGAAAGTGATTGACAACAAGGCGAAGTGACAAAGTTTGCAAGTAAAATTTGGCAGTGGCAGAGTAAATACTAATTCCGCAATTTGCTAATCCTCATGTTTACGGCGTAACAAGACAATAACGCTATCTCATTCATTTGCTTAATTGCATCTTAACCAGCATATCTCTGGGGTGGAAAAAGTCACAATATTAAATGACGTGAAAAAGTTAAGGTTGTGGATTCATTATTGCATCTCTCTCTCAAGAGGTGTAGAGCACACGTTTTAAAACCGTGCCGTATTATTTTTTTTGTTAGCACAAAAGGGGAAAACGCGCAACACCAGGAGGTTAGATTTTGTCTTTTACAAACATGCACTCGTTCGCGTCATATACAGACTCACTTGGAAGAGGATACAAGTTTGAGGAGGAAGCATGCAACGCTTTGAGTTAGAAAAAATGTTTTCCATTTTTCACAGGAAAAAGAAAATCTTGAGTCACCATCGTCTATTTCGACAGAAGCAGGCAGGTCGTTTTGGATTGAGTCTGTTCTCCGTCGCTCAGCCCCCCCCAAATATGCTGTGACCGCCCCCGAGTTGCAAAAGTCTCATTATGGCTTCGTTCTCCTGTGTGAACAATACTATTGCCATTTGATTCATTGGACAGAGATATCCCAAACAAACAACGAAAGAGAGGCTCAAAACGGCCAAGACACGAGATGAGAAAAGGAGAAGGAGGCACAGCGGGACACGCGACTGGGGGTGGGTCAGAGGTGAGGGTTCACAGGGTCCAGAGTCTGATGAAGGGTTATCTTTATTTCCTGTTAAGTTTTGTGCTCTTGACATTGCGTTTGGAGCCCTCCGTGCAACTGCGTATACCCGCCAGGTGCAGCAAAGAACCAGCGGCTTCTTTAAGCTCCTCATCCAGCTCTGGCTTGACCTCACGCCGCGGCCTTTTGCCAGCAGGCCATTTGATGGCGGGCGGGCAGCGCTGCGTTTGGTTGACGCCCCTCTCATCCCAGAGGTCAGAGTCCTCGTCGCTGTGGAAGCCCTCGCTGCCAGCACGGCGGGACTGCCTGCGCTCGCAGCCTCCTTCATCTAAGGAGGAAAGGGAGGACGAGGAAGACCGGGAGGAGCAGCGCTGCAGGGCGACGCTGCTGTAGTTGTGGTCCTGCTTTGGATCACTGCTCACCAGGACCGAGTCGGGTCTGGAGAGGTCCAGTGGGCCGTCAGAATTGCCTGCCGAGAGCAGATGTAGCAAAAAGTGATGAGGGAAAACCAACAGTTTACAAGCCGCTTGCATCTGGCTTATTGAAATAATAAACTGTGCATTAAATACATTCTAATCAACAATGTGCAGCGGAGTTCCTCGATCGACTGGTACATGTAAATGCCGTGACGGGGGTTAAATCAGAGAATCTGAATCTTTGGAACTCCATTTTTACTGTTTGAGTTGGACTGAGTGAATTAACACTGCCCCTGGGAGTGGTGTCACAGTGGAAGTCTTCTTACATGTAGCTCAACTTGCCATAACTGACAACCTCATGTCCTCCTTCAGTAGACCACAGCTTAATTGAGACCAAATCAACCGTTGTCCATTTTGCTGTTGCCGTTTCACCTCACTTACTTCAACGAGTAATTAATCACCAATCAATGAAATTTCTAATAATCAATTAACCAAATACTATAAAGCACCTTCAAAATTCTAATAGCATTTCTATTGTTAATAACGATTATAATTTTTTTCAATAATCTTCTATCATTAGCCACATACCAAATGTCCTCACGTTAAATGAATCAAACATATACCATAGCATTATGAACACAGATGAGAAGTACGTATGTCCAACTGAATCAGCAGACAAATAAAAAACACTTAAAGCAATGAGGTGGATGTTATGTGAGGAGGGTGAACATATGGTTGCTTGTTGGATTCTCTTACATGGGTCAACGTGGTGCCCTGGGGCAGAGTTTAAGAGCATCATGGCAGTGGCAGCATCAATATCAGACTCTGGAAGAGGAGAGAACATGCATGACTGTCAGTGCTAAGGTGTGAGAGCAAGGCAGCGAGCGGGGCGCTTCGGTCCCTTTTAACATTGCTCATTTCCACCGAGCCGCAAAGTTTGAAAAGGGTCGCAAAAGTCATTGATTGATAAGCAAGGAATTTTTAAATCGGTAGTGTAAAATGCCAAATGCTCCTTGTTTATTTTCTTGGTTCTTTGACGCTAACGCCGTCCCAACCTGCCCGCCCCATGATGGAACTGCAAGCCATAGCAAGGTTTAACGGGTTCTGCGTACCACTTGAAGTGACCTAAAAATGCCGATGGAATGGATTGGGCAAAACAAATATTCATCAAAACAAAGCAGAGGATAAATACATGCCGCTGATAGGAAGAATGCATCCGATCTTCTCAGACCTGACAAAGTGTCTAAAAGCCTCATGGCTCACTTCTGGGGCTCTAAATTATTAATGATTACAGCAAGATTGAGTGCTCCACACTCAGCACCAACGGAAACTCTGCCTGTTGTCAAGGTTACAAATCTAAGAGGCAGAGTGAGTGGGGAGCTATAGCTGAGGCATCGAATGGACCACATGAGGCATCAATGACTTCAAAGTAATAAATCAAACTAAGAATTGCGAGGGGTGGGGAGGGGACAAGATGCTGGATGTTCTGTGACTGAAATGCACAAACGCGTCACAATTGCGATACATTGACAAGCACACTACGGTGGATTCACAAAGCTGTAAAGCACGTGAGCGTACAAAAACCAAGAGAGCTCTGCCTCACCTTTAAATGAGCAACCTTGCAGAAAGAGATGGCGAGGGGGTGAGGAGGCACTGCAGGAGAGATTAAAGAAAAAAAAGCAAAGAAACATCAAGCACTGTATCATACTTGAATTTCAAAAGTGTGCTTGAAGAACTAGCCACTGCTATAAAAGCCATCAAAATGACACCATAAAAAGCATCTTCAATTTCAAAGAACTAAGACCATTTAACTCGGAGTGATGGTCCGACTTGATGGTCTGAGAACAATTTCCTGCATCGTCACATCCTGTCACAATTTACTGTGGGGAATGAAGATAGGTCACCTGGGCGGGGAGGCGGGTGGTGTGCAGAAGGCATGTGCGGCGGGAAAGTGCTGCTTCTTAAGGGCTTGGATCAGGTTGGGGCGGTATTCTGGGTCGACGCACCACAGAGAACCTTTTCCACTGGCCTGCAATGATAGTGAAACATTGGGAGACTATCAAGAGTCAACATCCTTTATTTTACTCTGCTGTAAGCAGCCTCAAGAGGATCAATTACCTTAAGTGAATAAATAACAGTTAATTAGATAAATAAAATGTTTGACCCTGTTAATAACAACTAAACTTATTGCTGCTATCATTTCAAGTAACGGCAAACCCAAAGGAACACGGGCTTCCTTGCTTTGTTTATCTTGCTTCTAGCGATCCATGTAATGAGAGGACTCATATTTACTAGAAAGAATTATTTTGAGGCCAATTGTCCCCCTATAGAAAATCCCGCATTCATATTCAATCTGGTGAAAAACACACACTGATTGTCTCATTTTCACAGCGTTTCTTCTCGTGAACAAAGTTCCTCCACACGCTGCGCACACTGCTCCGACTGTCTGTTGGTGATGTGTGCGGGAGTGTGTTAACTGTCATATTATCTGATGGTGCTGTGTTGTTGCCCAGTCTGAGGGAGCAAGCGAGGGAGGGTGGAGAATAACCTTGACTCACATTACCAAGCCCGTCCCCGATGCAGGAAGAAGGAAATGTCTCCATGGCAACGGAAACCACCAGCCAGTGTCATGTGAAACTGCCGCTGATCTGTCAGCAGACGAAGTGCTCACACTGTGCACCTGCATGCTGAGCGACTTGCGCTACTCCGTGTTGCACCTCGCAGAGTGCTAACCTGCCCCTATCTCCTACGGTGGTGGAAAAATAGCACATTGTAGCTATGTACAGACCTGGCACTACGGGTTCTACTGGTCCAAACTCATACTGAAGCTCAATATGGCAACCATTGTGTCCCTATCTGGATCTACGTAACACAGTTTGTGTCACAAATTGGGCCAACACTGGATACGAGCAAACGTTCTACTATGGAGCATGAGCGCTCTACCAGCTATCGAGTCAACAACTATACTTATTTGTTGCTTAGAAAATCAAAAACTGATAAATTATTGCGTCACAGTTTGAATATCACAACCAGGCTTTTTTTTTTTCCATCATAGGGGACCAAGGCGTTGTTTTACTACACATTATGACTCACCGTTTTTAGACTTAACCAATGTCTCTTATCCTATCACACAGCAAGGCTGAATATTTTGTTTCTCTAACAGAGATTTGGTTTATTGCAGACCATAGCACCAGCACTCACTTCAATTTCTAGTGTCCCACTTAGCCACATGATTTGAAATAATCACCTTTTTGCGGACATAGCTGTCGTCTAAATCAAGTTAACTGGATTTAGATAGCCAAGAAAATTAAAATATTTGTAAATATACTGATAAGAGTTTTCTACATTTACTCGATCTACACTGCTTAATAGAGCGCCGTGATAAATGGCTCCTTAACAATCACTTTGCCTTGGGATGACAATGATACGAGGACTTTTCCAACCTTCATTCGCTCAATTTCTGGGTCTAGAGTTGCATACCTTGCGCATACAAAATACTGTGCTTTGTTTGCATTTCCTTTGTAGCTATGACCTGGATGAAATTCCAGTCTTATCGCTGTAGAGGCCATTATGTGGCAGACCTACATGTTTGTCACATCAGCCACACTATTTAGGGATTGCTGAATAAATTATTTTGGCAACTGAAATTTTAAATACAACATAACGTAACAAAAGCATAGTATAATGATGAGATCAAATTGGACCGTGCTTGACTGAAAGTGTGTAAAAGCTGCTTTAAGACATACCTTTCCTAAACTCCTTTCGACCTTGCGGAAGCATTTATTCAGGGAGAGATTGTGACGCACCGAGTTCTTCCATCCGGTGGGAGCATTGGAGAAGTAAGGGAAGTGCTCAAGAATCCAGCCATAGATTTCTTTGACGGGTAAAGATTTGCTGGGAGACTGCTCAATGGCCATGTAAATGAGGAGCGAAAAAGAAAAAGGGGGCTTGGACTTCAAGGAGTCCCGCTCTCTACCCCTACTGTGACTTGAGGCTGTGGACGAGGATGAAGTTCCCTGGTTGGATCCGTAGTCTCCTTCGATGTCAAAGAGAGGGCTCCCACTGGGTTGCGCTTCAGGACCTCCCAACGTGAAGTTCTGAAGCAGGTTCTCATGAAGCCAGTTGAGGTTGGTGAGTTCTTCGTCTTCGGCACCGCCGGCTCGGTCCACGCTGGTCGCAAGGGGGCTGGAAGCGCACTCCGCCTCGGGCAGTGTTCCGACTCCACAAACACCTCGAAGCCATGTCCGCTCTTCTTGCATACCCGGAATTTCCGTTTTCTTGTCTGGTGACATCCCAATAATTGGACCCATTAAATCAAAGAGGTCTGCAGAAAAAGAGGAGATTTAATCAATTAGGTTTCACATGATTAATCAGAAAGACTTTTAAAGTTGCCGTTACTGGACACATTGTCTTTCTTGGAGCCAAGCATACTTGTGGTCTTTCTTTTGCATCTCAACTGTACTTCCAAGCCATTCTCCTCCACGCTTGGCAAGGACGGAGAGCCTCTTAGCTCTCCGCCCCTTGACTTTAGCCAAGGACTTTCAATGAGATCCTCTCAAGCAACTGAGCGGACTTAAGACTCCACTTATTGACGCCCACCTCATTTCAGGCAAGACCCTGCTGCTCGTTATGTGTAAATGAGCATGAAACCCGCCATTGACTGCTGGAATCAAATGACTGCCTCCACCTTACTGCGCAAGGCTCGTTACAGGCTTATCCACATTATGCAAGAATCAAGTTGCAATTTGTCACTTTCAGGATTAGGAAAAGTGTACAGTCCTGGAAGTCTTCTTATTCTCTTACAATTTAAAGGAAATTTTGCAAACTAATGTAAATTACTGTAGATTGAACCAAAGTATATTAAATGAGACCTTGAAGCAACCAACAGTTTTCCATTCCTCGAAAGCACAATAATAAAAATGCCTTGGTAAAAGCAAAGTAGACATATTTTCCTTTAAATTGCTTGATCAGTGTAACAGTGAAAACAGCTGAAAAGGAAGCAATAGCTCTTGTTGCTTTTCACCGACAGCAGCAAAAAAATGTGTTTGGCTCAGTTTTTTTACAAATTCCCCATACATACAGGATTCAGGCTGGTAATGTGAAATTTGGCCTTCCCTGAAAACGTCAGTCGTATTGTGCCCTCCGTTAATATTAACATCTATTTTATGCTTGAATGTATTCCCCAAACAAATACAAATAAGCGCATTGTACGCTGGTGAAGCCAAGTGTACAAAGAGATTAATCTTGGGCTCAGCTCACAACAAGCTCTAAGTCTTGGGCGTCACCATGACAACCACGCCGTCCTTTCAATTAAGTGCAGAAATTTCACAAATGAGTAATCCATGCTGGCTGTCTCCAACATATTACAACACAGGAAATGCCGCAGCACCTGACTGTGGACAGCAGATGCTTCTTGAGTGCGGTGATGTGTGAATGTGAACCAACGGAGCCATGCAAGGGGACATAGTATAATCTGTCAGATAGGCGTTTCTTTTCATTTATGTGACAAGACAGGAATTGGGTCAGACCAAAGAGTGTTTGGCCGTAGAACGAGGCGGGAGAGAGAGTGTATGCACGTGCATACACAAGTCAATGTCAGCCAGTGGTAACAAGAATGAAAGAAAAGGGGCATTTAGAAAATTACCATTGAGCCCTTAATGAGTGTGATGGAACAAACGAAAATTACAATTTTCTTTGGATTGAATCATGGGTTATTCCATCTTTTAGGATTCTTGCAATGGATTTGATACCTCTGTCAAGCAGGCTTTTTTTTCAGCACGCATAGGATTGATCGATTGGATCTGTGCAGATTGCAGTTTTGTGATGCATCAATGTGTATTATTTATAAAGATGGGGAGGTACACTTCCAAGAATGCTATCATATAGTTTTGACGGGAACTTGATGATCATCTTTTATTTATTTATTCTTTATTTAACACGGTTATGAATTTATTTTGTTCAGTGGCTCAGTTTAAAACCCAAAATGTTCATAAAGTGAGGTAGTATTTCTTATTGAGAGGAATGGAAATGCAAATAATCCGTTCTGGTTTTGCTTTATCAATATGGATGTTTGGTTAAAATTAATCTAATAATATGTCTGAGTTTTTCTGCATTACTGTACTGTTTTTACTTTTACTTTTTACTCGTGATGCCTCAATCAAATTTTTGGGGTTCTGATCTGATGTTTTAAGGCATGTTCTTTCCAATACTGACCTCCCACACTTTTTTTTTTTTTTCACTTCAACCCTAAGGTGTGCAAGTCATTTTACAATATAGTGAGTAACAAGCTTCTAAAGCCTATGAGGAATATAACAATCATTCTTCTAAACATTTATGACTTAAAAGTAGCTGGTTTTCGAGTTTGCATATCTATCACGTTACTACCTAAGCTAATGAGTCGGCGGCCTGAGGACACATGTAGAAATCCTAAAATAGACTCGAAAATTAAAGGAACTGCTCCTACAAATTGGATAATTCTACTTACTGATAAACAGTGATGTCCTGATTGAGACTGCTCTTTCCAATCAACGGGTAATCATGGCATACGAATTACCTTACCCAAAACATTCCACTGACAGCCATTAAGGTGACAGTCAACCACGTGGCACAGGCATGGTGCCAAAATTGTGACTAAATTCTGTTGACATTTGTTTTCAAGAAGGAAAACCTGTTACTTGGAGAAGAAAACAAGTCATGGCCTGGTTAAAGAGTCAGAACACTGACCACTTTTCATCTTAGTCTCGACCTCCCATAGTTCCTGACTGGTACCTCCAAGAGGACTGAGATTTGAATGTAAACACGACTCTTTTCAAACCCCTTTAGAGGAAGGTCAGACTCCAACCATCAATGTTATAAGAGTGAAGCCAATGCGATGAATGGACCTTGCCTGTTGACTGCAGGTCATCGTTGAAAATACACCAAAGCTGGAATGGCGCTGACCTGATGGCTCATCTGCAAGTTAAAATAGCCCCGCGTGCCATGAGCCGCATCATATTCATGTGCAAACAGGCGGGGACGAACAGCAGGTGCCGAGGCAATTTTACCACCCCCCTTTCAAAATGCTCTTTTATCCCGTTAAGCACTTAGCCTATTCAAAAATGACACAAAGACACACTGCTAGCTTTAAGTGGCGGATCAAGCACACTGACGTGTCGCATGGACGGCAGAACGTAAACGGGAGACCACGGCGGCCCTGTCAGCGATGATCTCAGGCAAGCAGATCTGACTTTCAGGAATCAGTTGCCACGGCAGCCTGCGTGGTGAGGGAAGCGGTTGCGCTCATGTCTGTGCATGAAGAGAGAGCTGATGTGGGGAGATCAATACAGGCGGAAACTGCTGAGGACAGCAGTCTCGCGCTGTTCTCCACAAAACCTGTCTGACAAAGAGGGGCGGGAAAAGCGGCAGCCAACCTGGATGACATGCTGCTAAGTTCCAGTGAGTGCATACTTCACGCATAGTTTCTCATTATATAGCTATACAAGATAGGATTTTAAGGAAATTAATTTTAGAACCGATGCTTGCGTTTATAGACCGCTGAACCACACCCTGATCACGGCTACTAACTAAACCAGTCGACACAAACCAGTTCCACTTCTTGGTACACAAAGGTGTGTCGCAAAAACCCCAATGGCTGTTATTTGAAACCCTCCGTGATGTTTCAGCCTATCCTGTGAATAAAAACCTGAATTAGACGATTGGAGTGTAACGCTGCTCTGTATGCTTTAAAACAATCAGAGAGGGCTCCTCTCACGACACTTATGAAGTATACAATTTTATTTGGAAATAAAAATCTACTACGTAGATTAAAACAATCCACTCTGTGATGGTGGTAAGAGTGAATAAAAAAAGCTTGCTCACACACAAAGAAGCAGTTGTTTTGTCTCTTTCTCCACCCCCTCCCATTTCTAATCTCTCAATATTCACAACGCAACTACAGACGACCAGGAGGGAAGGAAACACCTCCTGCCCGTTGAGGAAGTCCATTTTCAGAGAGCACTCCGAGTCGGGCCAGCTCACCACCAAGAGTGAACTGGCGCAACAAGAGGGCAAACGTTTACACAATGCTAGCAAACACACGGGCCTGTAAGTCACACACAGGCAAACAAAAGTAACACAGGAAAGATTGAGTTGGGCACAGACTTTATAGTTTCAAACTGCACTTTGACTCTAATCAGAGGTTAGTTTTCCAAAGCACAGACAGACCAGCCTCCAAGCAAACACTGAAACCTTATCTCGAGGGTCACGCACCCGTCTCGTCTGGAAACCCTCCTCCCACCACAATCTCATACACCTCCAAATACCGCAAACAACGAGCATTGCCGTGCTATTTTCTTTTGGACTGTTGTCAGCTCGGGTCTACAGCCTTCCAAAAAATTCATCGGTTTGTTATTTATGTTTTCAACACGTTTGCATGTTTTGGTTTAAAAAACGAGGATAAAGATTTCTTTTTGTACTTTCATAACATAACATCTCCAGCAGTGCTAGAATAAGCAAACTAGTTGCACAAAAGCTGCCAAATCCTGCCTGGGTATAACGTCGCACTGTCAATTAAATAAACCCTGTTAATTACGCCCGGGGTGATGAGACAAAGACCCATTGTGTTTCTCTTCTTGCCTTCGACTCAATCAAGGAAACGGTCACATCACTGCTGTCAGTGAGGCGTGCCCTAATCAGCAGCGTCTCGCATCCACCAGTCAGGAAGAAGCGAGAGTGGAGGGGGATGAGGTGCTACTCCCAATCAAGTTATATGTGCATAACTAATGTAAGCAATCTGTTAAAGTCTAAATTGTAAAACTTTGGCGACGCACTTTTCTCGATGCTGGCTTTTGTCTAACATCAGAGTCAGCTTGCAAAGTGTCAGACGGAGATGATGATGTTGAATGATCCAAGAAAGATGGGACTGGTCCATTTAACATTACAGCACTCCTCAAGATTCAAATCTTTAAGTTATGACAATATAACGGGGAGCTGTAGGGCAGCCTGCAGCTTTTTAATACTTTAGTATTCGAGTAGCTTTTTATTGAATAAACTCATACAATCATTTTCAGAATCAATAATTTGAGTTTCCAAAAGCATTTTTTCTGATTATTCGTTATCAACTAATGATTGCTGTGTATTTGATATTGTTTAGTTATAAAAACAACTAAACAACAAATTAGAAAATAATACACCACATAAATTGTTGTACTTCAGTTATTGTTTTCCAGAGTAAAAGCTGATATTTATAAATGTCTTATTATGATTAAGATAAAATATGCCTGAATTAAACACAAAAGATAGTCGGTCTGCTTTCATGGTGGAGTACAGAAATCAAAGAATAGTTACTATGTTGCTAGGCTGAAATTAGAGGATTTGGACAATTTATGTTCAACAATGGCTCTGAACAATTTCTCGATTATTAAAGTAATTGACACCTCAAGTTGTTGAATTTTGGCACCTCTTGATGAATATAATTTGGCTTGGTTAAAGTGCAATTAGGAATACAAAAGAGAAAAAGCACTTCACCTTCATCCTAATGACGTACCGCCTTCATTTTTTTATTTTTTGAATTCACATTCAGATGCTTCTAGGCTTTCTTTTCCCCACATTCGCACATATTACACAAGATTAAAAAGTGAGCCAGCCAACAAGTGATGACCCACATAGTGAAGCTGGACAAGTATTTTGTAAATAATAGGGGCACCCAAAATGAGCAGACCTTTAAGTGTCTGGAACATGAAATTACTGCACTTACTCCTTTTAAACCCAGAATTGATTTATCAATTCTTTCAAGTGCTTTCAGTCAAATCCTTGCTTCAAATGCTGTTATTCACAAAACCAGAGGTTCTATAATAGTAATTTCTCTTTTGTGGCAATGTTTTGCACCTTTATATAATATACTTCAAACTCTTAAATGGTACACTGAATGAGAATTATCTGCCTTTGTAACAATTCCCAAACTCTAGTCAGTCATATGCCTTCAAAGCACATGGCGGATTTTAAAGGACGCAACCTTCCATTTACTTGGGGTCAGAGTACACAATACTGTGATAAGACTGATTACATGACCACACCACCATTTTGAACTGCAATTCCTATGGCACTTTAGCCTCAATAGGAACAACAAATACATAGTTTAGATTAGAGGATGGTGCTGAGAGTGAGCTCATACCGGTAGTGCATTTTGAAAATGTTGTCTCGTTGATCACATTTCTTCACACAATCCCCGCATCGGATGGAGTGAAATGGACCAACTGCTTGGAACAGTGAAACCAATAAGTATTCAACGTTGGGGGGTGGGGGGGGGGAATTGTGTGGTTTCGACAAGGGTTCCAGAGAAGTTTGTCGCAGCTGAGCTCAGTAGTGTTCTGTTGGAGTAAAATATCCAACAATGAGTGCTGTGTGACAGAACAGTCCAAACACAAATACAAAACGTGACTGTCCATAATCCAATCCAATTGAGCTCAAAATCAGTACGGTCTGGACTTTGCCCTAATCTAATGAATTCCGTTCAGCAAGTAGAGCCCATACCCCGACATCGGCTACGCACCAGCAAAATGCTGCATTTTGGACAAGATTTAAATATCTCGACAACTTCTTGCTTGAGCATGGTATTCAGCTTGACTTTTAACTGGCAAGAAAGAAAGCATATAATGGAATGCTTACTCGTGACACAAACTGCATGCAGCCTCCCGCACTTGGTCATAAAGAGCCAATCATAGCCCTTGATAAAATACAAGCAGTTAGTCGTTTGAATAGTTTGGGTACATCAGAAGCTTGCTCCCTTATAGAGCATATAGAGTATGAAATGAATTAAATACGGACAGAGATTTTGAAATGAAAACTAATATCCCAAGGTGTATACGGTGCTAGATTAATATAATAACCCCCCCATTATAATGACATTAGTTTTGTCATTGCTGTACGAGTAGCTAAAATATGTGTTCCATGATGCACTCAACAAAATAAAACTTCAAAGGTAAACTAAATCCAACTCTTTTTTTCAGCTTCCACGAAAATACAATGTGAAGTGTCTTCCATCTGGGTTTTCATTTTTAAAAAGCAGGCTGCTATTATGTTACCTAACAGAATCTGATTTGCAGTGCTGTCTTGTTAGTCTTAAAACTAACATCAACAATTAGTAATTTAACTTGCAAGTAAATGATTGAAGAACATCAATGCACTGGCAACATCTAGTGCAATCTCAATTTTTAGTACATGCTTTCATTTCAGTGCAAGTATTTTTAACTCCTAGTCACTACTGTGGCCTTGACTTACAGAAAGAATTAAATTTTGCTCTTGTTGTTACAGGGCTTGACCAATATTAAAGCTATTGAGCATAAGCAAAAGCAACATTGCAGAGTCCTATTTATAGTAACGAATGTTAGTAAAGTTAGCAGGCTCTCGGCTATTCTGGGGGGCAAGAGTACCAACCCTGCAAAGGCCTCGGTACATACAGACGTGGAATACATGCAAGGACTACAAACAACAATGAAGACAACAGATGGTTGTGGCCATAGAAACGCTGGCTATAAAGTAATGGCAGATTGATAACATCTTTTTTGTTCATTTACCTTTATCTCTCTTTTTTCTACATTTGATTTATCACTGGATCTTTAACAAAAGTCCGAATAACAACATTTCTTCTCCAAACACACATATTGCAAGGAGGAAATGTATGATGGTTCCAGCTAATATAATAATATAATATGAAGTACAGAGGCAGTAATACTACGTGGAACTAACATTTGAGCTCAGTATATGGGACAATCTTGTGACAAGACTTGACATCATGTGCTCAGTCAATGTAGCCTCACATTCTTTAGTCCTGTCGAAATTTACTGTTAAGTAACACTTCTGTCAAATTGAATAGCTGAGAGATTAAAGGTAGTTGTGAAAATTAACAGCGAGAAAGGAAAACAGTGGCTAATACATGATAAAAGAGGGGATGAATCACCACCGACAGTCACACACAACGTGGAATATGAAGTTACGCGCAGTGACGTGTACAATTACACAATACTTCCCGACAAACCGGACTCGTTACCGAGTAACTTATTACCGGTTAAAAATAATTTCCCCAACTTTACCAGAACTGAATGCGTTAGCTCACCCAGTACAGCAAACACGAAGCGAAATAGCCTTAGCAGCCACTCGGTAGGTCACTGAGGGTAAATCCAACGCTAGCGTTAGCAGGGAACAACTTTAAGTACTCTATCGATTTTATGTCGATAAACGTGACACGGCCAAGAATATGTGCTTAGTATAAAAGGCTGGCCACTTGAATGTTGGATCTTGGAAAGGAGAGGGGAAGTAAGGTTAGCTAACTGCCACATGCTGTCGCTTATTGTGCCATGCTGGCCGCTCTGAGCAAAGTCACTTGACCACGTTTACTTTTAGCTCGCTCCGAAACACACGCCTCGCAAACATGTTCCAAACGCACGCGGACTTAAGACAAAAACCGAGAAAGCAGGAGGAGGGTGGACTACTCACAATCATGTACGTCGGGTCTCGGTGTGGCGTGCTTAAAGACGCGACAGTACGCAGTTTATTCGGATGTCTGCCTCGCAGTCGCACAATGTCAGAGATCAGATCAGCAGCTGCTTCCTCCATGCACGCAGCGCGCGGATCACAGAGCGCACAGCAACGCTACCAAACCCCTAGCCGTCGTCATGGCAACACAGCCACTCCAGCCAATCACAGCCCCTCCCCTCCTATCTCCCCTGGCAACTGCCGCAGCGAAGGGGCTCCACGAGCGCGCACGCTATCCTATTTTGCATCGCCAAATGGGCTTTCACTTTTTTGTAAGCTCCCTTAAGGATAGAAAAATAGATTCAAACATATGAGAAACAGATATTCTTTTAATAACGCACGACTGACGGTGACGTAGACGCCGGAAGGGTTGTCAGAGGGCGTTTACACGGAATGTTGTTTAGGCTAAACACAAACACCTCTGGGCGGAGAGAGGATGTCACCACACCCACCACCGTGGACCCTCAGCAGGGCCCCACCTAAAGTAAACCGTGATACTCAGAAGCTAACCAGACAAACACATTCACTGATCACATGCTGCGTAATACCTATTTGAAAAAAAAAAAAAACTTTTATCGTTTGTGTCAAGTTTCGTCTAATATTTTTTGAGTTGTATGGTGAGATGTGGGTTTAAGCATTGATTATGTAAATGAGTGGTTGTGATTCTCAATTCATAGGTTCGAACCCCAAAAGTAGGTTGTGTTGATGTGGACACATGAGGTTATGGACTCTAGTCCACAATTAGATCTCATGATGGACTTATATTTTGTTCCTAAACAATTATTTTGACTGGCATGTGCCTCAATGTCATTATCATTCTTTTTATACATGCAGGTCTTGGCCCTCCTCAATTTGTGCTCAACCCCGTGGAAGTGAAATATTTAATTTTGTGTAACAGTAAAGTTTAATATTATTTCAGGTTGATACATACTGTTATAGCCCTATTCGATTTCTTAAGAGTGCTTTAAACTCGACACTTCCCGCACAAATCTGTACGTTGGACGGTTTGCCTTATGGTGGCCCTGTTGTAAAGCCCCAAATGTACACAATTTAAATGGTGCCCTCCCTCTTTACACCTGCCTGATTGACTTGAAATTCCTCACTCAAGTGCATCTTGATGTCCCCTAACAAAAGTCTTCTTGAACCCCAAAATTACAAATGTCGACAGATTGCACATTAGATCAATGACAATTATATTTTCCTTATTGTACACAACATGCATCCTCTGCAACTTAAATACGCGGACCTTTACAGTACAATATTGACACGCTAGCCTAAATAAGAGGCAGAAAAGAGCTTTTTTTTTTTTTTTTTTTATCTCTACTTGGCTATCTGTGGAGTGCAGCTTTACTGGCTGAAAGCGACTTCACACCAGACTGCAACTTTCACATACCGGTGATACAGTGCTCAACTGATTTCATAAGCGCACATAAGTACCTCTCTGTGGTCTGATCTAATAGGTTCCCTGTGTGCCTTTATTGTGCATAAGCCCACATATCTGTCATGCAATCATGGCGTACGCTCTCCTGTCTGTCGTTGATGCACACATTTGTTTTGGCCTTGTTTTGACTTGACAAACAGGTTTTACCGTGGTTGTAATGGCAAACACGTAACTTGAAATAGTATTTGTCTTCATCACTTGCTTCAGCCCTGTCATTAAAAACATTCTTTTATTTAAAACAGTTACAGAACACAGAAATAATGAGAGAAAGAAACATAATTCATGGTTGAGTTGAGCATTTTCATTGTCATATTATATTCATTCATGCTTTTAAGGCCTATGCTGACATCATTTTCTTGCGCAACAAAGCTATTCTTAGGGACAGCACGCCGCCTAGACTGTGTCCCATTTTCCCTCCCGGCGTCACTGTCAGGGATGAAGTTGCAAAGCTAGCGAGGGAGAGAGAGGAGAAGCATTAATCACCAGGGAAACTGTTGATAGAGGATGCCTGGAAAGACAGGACCATTAGCTGATGTGTCTAAAATGGTGCTAATCTGATTGTTAAGGCTAAAACAACATGCCCCACTGACTTGCATCAGAAATGTTGAGCATAGTCGTGGGACATACATATACACCTACTGTGTACAACACACAATGCACTTAGCGTCTTATTGGGGAAAAAAATGTTTATCTAAAGCATCTTAAAGTTTTGTGTTAACCATCAGCGGTTAAGCACAATTAAGAGTAAACATATCTTCTAGATAAAAGGGAGCAAGGTGAAGTAGTTCAGGATTACAGACTTTGAGTGGAGTTCATGTGAGGCAGTAAAAGTGAGGGGATGAACAATGAGGAATCTATCCCATCCTGTAGAGAAGACACTGAGCATGAATGAGGGCGCGGTGTGTGCTTTGCAAGCCGGCCTGTGGTGGCAGAGTGGTCAGGAGCCCCGCTGCTTTAATGGTCCATAAATCTGTGTGGGCTGGCTGCTCTGATGCTGCCCCAGTGAGACCCTCTCAGGCGGAAAATGAATCAGACCATTTTTACCGAGCGCCAAGTGTTGAGCCTCTTGCCCTCGCTTACTGCCAGCGAGGCGATAAGAGGCGCTGCACACACGCGCTACTCAATTTCAGCAGGTCTGGAGCTCATAAAACTGTCTAACAGTGACAAACCTTGTTTGTATACTGCACTATATTCCCTCTGTCCTCTTGCCTTTGTTGGACCCTCTCTATTTTCTTTTTTCCCTCTCCTTTGAGCAAGCTTTGGACTGGAAACACAGTGGTTGACAGTGAGGTGCCCAGTCAGCCCAATCTCATTTGCTATAGAGCCCTAACAGTAGCTGGCAAATACAGATAATACCTGAAATGTAGATACAATAGATTAAATAAATAAATAAATAAATAAATAAATAAATAAATAAATAAATAAATAAATAAATAGAGTTAAATTAAATACAATTAAATTAAATTAAATTAAAAGTATAGCATTAGCAGCATTTAAATATGTGGTGTATGAGTGGATAAATATGAGAACTGATCCTCACTGGAAATGAATCAGACATATTGCTGGCAATGCAAACCACATTCTGACACGGGTTGTACAAGAACGGAACTGTCTGTATCAAGGGGTCCGGTAAATCCCAATAATGACTCCCAGAGCCCGCTTGCTGGACTCCGGATGTTGTTAAAAAAAGGGTCAAAGCTCATTTTATTTCTGTAAAAATCTATACTAATTCTATACTCACAGGCTAAGAAGCTTGATCTTTGCTGTGAATGTATTGTAAATGTTACGCTACCTGCCCACCAACTGTTAGTACTAAATCAAACCGGGCGTGGTCAACTTGTTTCAAATGCAACACTTGCTTTGTTCTTCAGGTTTCTTTCCCCAGAGGTTCTCCCAGCTTTTTGCCCGCAGTCGTCCTCGGTTGAAGAGGATGTTTGCCCACAGAAGTCTTTGTTTGACTATCCTTTCTGTTAACCCAGTTTTATGAATTGTGTCAGCACTTGCTGATTGTCTGTTATCTGTCAGCAGATAAGTGCCTCCTTTCAGGCGCTGGCAATAAAATGCTCAATGTGGAGAGCAGCGGAATGGTCTTTTCAATAGTCAAACAAATATCCTGTAATTCTGTATTGATGCAATTTATTCAGGTGACAGCGGGAACACGTTGCATTACTGGATGGACCCGAGTGTCAATTTGCTCCTTTGGAGGATTATTAAGCATGCCATCATTCGGGAGAGTAAATTAAATTTAACAAGGATTTAATTAAAAACAAACTGAACAGTTAAATGACCTTTAACTAGAGGCTGATTATATGTCCCTTTTTACATTTTTTTTACTGCTAAACTGATAATCAGTTACCAACAAAGCACTTGAAAGACATCAATTACACATCACACACATCAATCACTCAAGACAGAGCAATAGCACAATTTGTCTGCAAGGCAAAAAATGTTGCGTCTAGAATTATGTTCATAAAATTAATTTACATTCATCACATATTATGAATCTATTCTTTTAGCCATGCATATAATCTGCCCAAATATAAGACTGTGAAAGTCGAGTCTGACACAAACTACATTCTTCAATTTGCATTCTCTCTTGTTTACATCACCGATTACAGGCTTAGCTAAAGAAATCAATACACTGTAAGTGATTGTATTCTTTAGAAACACAGTGATTTCTACAACTTGATTATAACAGGCGACGGCTACTCAATCGCTTTGTCTCCACAAAAAGAAACACATTGATCTGACATCTTTTTGTTGCATCACCATAAGTGGGTCTCATTTTTCCTTTTATTGACCATTGCTACCTCATTGCACTTTTAAGCCACCGAAATGTCCGGGTTCCCGTGCACGGGCTTTCGAATAGCAGAGTTAGACAATACACCGCATGTAGGGGTGATTGAATAAACCCATTGATCGCTGGCTACTCTGTTGCCAAACCAAATTTGATTATTCACCCTTAATGACTGCTCCTTACAGGCAAATGAACACTTGTAGTCAATTAACAGTGGAGCAGCAGTATGAAGAAAAGTCAACCCACTTCACGTGTAGATTCCTCCCTTTAAAATGCATTATGCAAAGTTGTGACGTCTGCAAGGCATCTGGCTGATGGCTTCACTGTCACAACAACAACACAACACCAAAAGCTTTGTTCTTGGACACCCGCATAGATTTGCAAAGCTTGTGGTCCGCCCCACCATTCCTCGCTCACAAACACACTGTATCTTCTTGGACAATTGTGGTCTTATGTCCAGCTGTGTTAGCTGGCACTACCAGTGTTATGCATTGCTAATGCTCCGGCACCATCGTCAGTGCATGTAGTGTTAAAGTTATTACTGCTTGTGGAAATTATTTTTGCAGCATCACGGAAATAATTTTGCAGCCTAAAGTGATGCTAACCAAAAGTATGAGCACCCACGTGTTAACAGTGTAACAGGAGCAGCTGTGAACGCCACAGATGCAACCACAACTGCTTGTCACAAACATACTGTTAACCCTTTACAGGGCACTTTTTGCAGTACTTTTGGGTTGAATCCGAGACACGTATTGTATAGTACAAAACATACCATATCATAAATTTTGAATCCTTGTGTAAGCTTCTATAGGGCACTGATTGAAATGATTAACCTCAGAGGAACTAGATTTGGTAATTGAAGGGCTAGCAGGGCAGCATAGTGCCTGCCCTTGACTGCCACCCGACACATTTTGCCAGACCCCAACTTGGCCACCCGCACGTGGTGGTTCCAAGTCATTCCGTTGAGGTAGGTTGGGCATCTCCTTCCTGCCTCCCAGTCTGCTCCCTCCGAAGGTGTTCTGGATATATTCAACCAGGAAAAATAATGACACGTCACAGCTCCGATGAACGATGGAATGACAGTCCAAATAAGTAAGTAAGAAAGTTTGTCTGAACAAAGAAATGTAAAACCTATTACTTAATAAAGCAACATAAAAATAAACCAAAAATGGTTCCTTGCCCTATAGTTATAATTATGGTGCCTTGTTTGAAAAATGGCTACAAGTACCACTCTACTACTTTTGTCCCTTCCCAGCGCATAAAAAGCAAGAGTGACCCAATGCCTGAGGGCAAGTGCCCATCCAGCATGAGACCGTAGCGAGCCTGACTGCATGCGTGGCTGTAAGAGGGCGCACGGCTGTAGACTGGAGAAAGTGGTGCAGTGCCTCCGTGCCTGGCTGAGCACGGGGTAATGAAGCATGGCAGAAAAGAGAGGAAAGGAGTGTGTCTGCAGGGTAGGCATGGCTCTCGTGTTCCTATGCAACCAAGGCGGAGCGCTAGGTGATGCAGGCTCACCTCTATGCTGTCTCCGTGCTCTCGCCTTTCCCATTCTGCCCTCCCAAAATATGAATCCTGTCATGCAACATAACACATCTAATGAGTTTTCATGGGAAATGACATATTATCATTTGGAGTTGGTACGTAGTTTCTAATCATATTAAATGAACAGCTCAATAATTACCCCTACTGAAGTATTCATATTTAACATTTAGCTTCATGAGCCACTTGCTCTTTCTTTTTGTGTGAGACATTTGGCTGCAATCAAAGGTCCACTCAGGACAGATTTGCTCCTCAGTCTGACATGTTGACTTGATTGACAGACTCAACATGGCAGAACGTAATTCCTCACCTCACCTCGGAGTATGGCCCATATTTTGGCGTGCTTTTAATTTGCATACGGGTGAATACATTTATCAAGCTTTGCGGGCTTTTAAAACAAGGTCAGTGACTCAAGTGGAGGATTAAAAATAACAGCACTGGCTGGCTAAAAAACAACTCTCCTAACATCAGCATCAATATGTACGTGGGAAAATGTATGATGTTAGGTTAGGGAATCCTACAGAGTGAATGAAACTAGCTCAAAAGACAACCTATTGTGATGCCATACGTTTCCTGTGGGCAACAAGTATGGATCTATTCTTAGCTGCTGGCTCGGGCTTCAGCACGCGCCGCTCCCATTCCTCCTATGTTGGATGGGATGAGGTGCGATTCATCCTTTCCAGGTCTCACTGTGTTGTTGTCGCCCGTGTCCAGCTGTAAAGACGATGGGGCCCAATGACCATCTGTTCCCAACCAGCAAACTCAGAGCTCAGGGCAAAAAGAGGGCAGGAAGGAGATGAGTTTAGATGGAGGAGGGGGATGGAGGGATGGGAGGAATCAGCTTTGTGTTACCATAAAGCTGTCTCTCCTCTCTCCTAGCAACGGCCTCCCATTTCCTCGGTTTTAGGCGGTATGGTCCTCTTGGTCGGTGTGCACGGCCCCCTCACTCACTCTCTCCTTGTCCTATTTATGGTAATGAGCCATCTGCCCTCTCTGTAACAGCCGCCCAAATAGAGGAGGGGACGGAGGGTGGGGTCTGTGACGGACACTCGTCTGAGACAAAGACGCTTATCCTGTTGTGTCTGCCTCTGCCCCAGCGGATGCCTTCAGATATTGACGGGGTTAAATGATGATCAATCGAATATGTGGACAAAGCATAATAAGCGGTTATTTCAATTGAAGAACTCAATCAAATTATTTCCGTGCACATCTGACAGAGATACGGCGACCACACCGCCATCATCAGTATACATGAAATTGCGCATCACAAAGGATGTTTGTAATGTCAGCCCAATAATGACCCCTCCCCAATCTTTCACACACAGTTTGAACTACTGAGCCGAATAATACGCGACCCAATCGTTATCCTCTGCTGCTGTATGCTGTGACTTGGTGACATGATAGCGTTGGTCAAATCAGCCAATACAGAGCATTCAATAGACCTCTGTTGCCACTGGATACTAGATTGGTTACCAAGCCAACACATGGGCTGCACCGTCATAACTCAAATGGATTAGTCAAGAAGATGTCCTTTTGCAAGAAGACTGGTGATGTTTGCATGGCTAAATAAAGATGATGTCTTGGTCCTCCTGGTCATAGTAACAATGAGTCCTAACATTTTGTTTCATTTTCATTCATGCTTCATTAGGTCTCAGCTGACTACTATCTATGATACAAAAAATGCTTTCAGAGTAAAGAGCATTAGAACAGAGTGGGGTTTTGTACATACAGTTCCAGCATAAAAAAATATCCTTAGCTAACGCTTGATTAGGGCCTTTGCAAGGTCAGTCGCAAAGCCACAAAGCTACAGACAAACACATTGATGGTCAGTGACCCAAAAGCCGTTACGCTGGTGGAGGCAATTGTAGCTAGCAAACAAATGTGGAACGGTAGAGAGGCCCTAAGGTGACATGAAAGAAAACTAAATAAACAATTGGAAAAATAAGATTGAAAAACAAATCAGTGAGATTTTGCAAGCTTTTTTGATGTTGTTCCATACAAAGGAGAAGTATGAGGTGGACAACTGCATTTGATTGGTTGCATAAAAGATGCCATGTTAAGGCCACTTATGATTCATTTTGCAGCACGTCTTCAACTGTTTGAGAATGTAGCTCAAACAGGATAAAATTCGTACATTCAGACCAGTCTAGAAAATGTCACAGAGTGAATTACTACAATGATGAAGATTAAAATTAATCTGTCATAAAGAATCCTTATCGTGTAAATAGTCACTGAATCTGCATGAACATTTTAAGAGTTGTACTAATACTCTCATTATAGAATGCAAATGCAAAACGTTTGTCTTTTCTATATTTGCTGAGTGAGGTTCAAGCATTTCCAGCCAATGGATGACAAATACTATACATTTCATTTCACTCAACAGCTGATGAGAAGTGAGAGGAGACATCTAGTGGGCAACCAGTGCACCTTAAATGAGCTAGAAGGAATTAGAGCCAGGGGTGATTGTCGGTATTAATACAGTTTCCTTGCTTATATTGCATTACATTAACTTGTGCATTATGAATAAAATTTAAAAAAAGGCATTACAATGTTTAGATGAATACATCGATTTATCACAGTTTTCATGTTTTGAGAGGATATGACAGGTTAGAGAAGGTACTCAATTGCCACACTATCTAATAGAGTTGATTTATTTCTAACTATATATGACATTTAAAAAAAAAAATCTAAGTGTCCCACGAGCAAGCAAAAAAGAGACTCGAAGTGGAAAGCTGAAAATAAAGTAAATATCAAGTTACCAAACTGATATTATTAGAATATATTATTGCAAAAAAAAGCAGACTTCACCTTTAAGTGGATAAAGGTCAAAATATTGATTATCTAATATATATAATCAACAATGTGTTGTTTGTGAAAATTGTATTGACAAAATGATATTTACACACTAAATGTATTGGTGCAAGACCAGGCATAGCATTTGATACACCGCACAAAAGCAGAATTAAAAAAGCGTTACTTATGTAATCAAATAATGATTTTTAATTAAGAATTTTTTTTCTTGCAAAAGGCTTAGTACTTGATTCAACTTTTGCATTGGGATATCTTTAAATTGTGAAGGTTACAATCACCGTTGAGCAAGGCATCTTACATCCAAAAGGTTGCCTCTTAAATCTTTGGCTTCGTCTTGGATATAGGTGGTACAATCGTAATTGAATGTTTGGGCTGGATGTGAGAGGACCATGTGACGGGGAGAGGTTGTCCCATGTGATGCGACTGATTCTTGGCGGACGGTGCTCGTCTGTTATGGCTCCTCCTGCCACAGTGTTTAGGCCGAAACGTAACGCCAGCGCAGGGGACTGGGAATAACCCGACCACCGTGCAATTTTCCGGAGCCCACCGCGGAAGATGACAAATCTCGCAATGCTCCTGGAAAAGGCCTAAACGATGCACTCGACGTTGCCTCTTCTGCTGTGAAGGCTTCGACATTTCTTCCGATTAACAACACCCCAAATGAACTCCGTCAGAGCAAGTAACGTTAGCAGAAGACCAAGGCGAGTGTCGAGGCCGCGCCCGGTGCAGCCGGAGAGGAACCACCAAGAAAGAGGTAACCTCGATATTGGTCTGGGAAGGCGTTAGCGTTGCTCTGTCACTCGTTTAATAATTAGTTTTAAGTATATTTTTTTAATTAATGGAGTGTGTTCGTCACTATTGTTTCAGATCTGCAGAATGTTGCTTGTTGTTGAAACGACAGGCACCACAAAGCAGGCGTGTACCTCGGCTTGTATTTTCAAGAAACACCGAGGCTTTAGTGTTCCGAGCTGCCATTCAGGCCGCGCTTTGTTTTGCTGTATTTTTTTACACTGCGTGGGCTTTTATTTGCCATTATTTGCATTACCGATGTTGAAAAAGTGTGCTGTCCCACCGACTAACGTTTGCGGTGACGGTAAAATGACGAGCTTGATGCCGGGGTTGCTTGTTTCACGAGTGGCAAACGTAGGAAATGGTACACAAAGTGGTTGTCGTAGCATACCCAATGAAGCCCGGTCGTACCAGATGCTATTATTAGCATGTTTGGCTAACTAGTTGAACCCAGGTGTTTCATACCAGACTTTATTTATTTTTTATTTTTTTGCCAATGAAGGAATACAATTTGGGGATTTTATGCTTTCACGACGATGCTTTAACTTGTATTTACAGTAACGTAAATTCACTGCCATGTAGTGGATGAAGTACGTGCTGCGAATGTTAAACGTAAACATTAGCTGGTTGTGCCCTCAAGTCTTGTTATTGCTGAAATACGTTTGCTAGAGAAAAGAGGCCACTTTCGGGAGGGATATAGTAATAAGGTGCAAGTGGATATCGTTTAACGTCATCTCTCAACTTGGCTGGTGTCAAGATGTGATCTCATGACATATACGGAAGAATAATTCTTGCTCACTAGTCATTGTTACAAGATGTTTGCAGGTTGTTCTTTTGCAATTTGTAGCTTCTGTAATTGACCCCGATTGGGGTGTTTTGGTGGTTACTAGACCACTAGCCCTGAGCGTCATCTTTGCAACCAGAGCAACAGTCAAGGCTTTGCATCTCCCTTCAGGAGTTGCTAACAACCCATCATTTCTTAGCATCTAGTTCTGGGTGAATGTTCTATTTAGGCTTGGTTGAATCCACTTCTTGATGGGATCTGTACTGGTTTCTGGAGCCTACAGAGTAGGTAATTAAATCTTTTTTTCCCCTCCACCCTTGGTTTTATTTTTTTGTGCTGTTAAGGACAAATGTCAGAGTACTTTGAAATTACATTGATCTCATGCTTTACTTTTACTTATCTCAAATATGTGTATAAAAGTTGTGATACCTGTACTTCATATCTGTCTTTAAGATGGGTGTTCCTATTCAGGCTTCTATGCTGCTGATTCCGATAGCGATTATCCATGAGTGGCATTGGCCAATACTGATTCTGACACAGATTGCATGTGTTATCAACTGCACACTCTCAAAACACACAAAAACTCCACACGGCATGTTTGTTTGTTTTGCGGTGTGCCGGTGCAGTGTTAAGGAAAGCGGGAGGAGACACTATCCTCCGCACCGGCTGCTTTCTAAAAGTACGAGCTGCGGGTTTTCTCTTTTTGCGATCGCCTATGAAAGGTGATTGATTGACATCATCTGATCATCAACTTTTCCATGGAAAATGGTCGATTACTGGCCGATCGTTCAGAGTCAATATTATTAATAATATCATACTTAATGTGTGTTTTGTTCACTACTTTAAGCTCTATCTCTACCATTTGCAGATGAGGACGTTCCTGCAGATATGGTTGCAGAAGAATCTGGTCCAGGAGCTCAGAATAGTCCATACCAACTTCGAAGAAAGTCTCTGCCCAAGAGAACAGTGTGTCCGACAAAGTCAAACATGGAGGTACAAATGACAAAAGGAGTGCTCATGGCTCACAAACAAACCTTTGTCAACTAATTGTCCCTTTTGATTTTCTTCTTCTCATAGGGTGCTTCCACTTCAACCACAGAAAACTTTGGTCACCGACCAAAGCGACCCAGAGTTTCAGGCAAATGTCAAGATATACCATGTAACTATGCACGCATTTTTGAGTGGACTGTAGTTTTTTTTAACTGACATTTTGAGTCGGGCTAAAATACACTTTAGGCAACTGATTATCAACAAACTTATGTTAGTTTTTCTACATTAACCTGATCACATGTAAAATAACTTAACAACAAACAATGTGACTTCTTGTCATCAAGTACATATACTCTTTGCCCCAAACAGGTTTTCCTGACTAAATTATTATTATTATGTTTTTTCCTTTCAGCAGCTCCAGCTGAGCAGTATTTGCAGGAGAAGCTTCCAGACGAGGTGGTGCTAAAGATCTTCTCATATCTACTGGAGCAGGACTTGTGCCGCTCGGCATGCGTGTGCAAGCGCTTCAGCGAGCTGGCAAACGACCCCATCCTCTGGTGAGTCTCTGGTGGAGCCTGACATCATTTCAAGCACTTCTTGCTAAAATTAGTTTGAGTGTCTTAATCTGCTGACACGGTTATATTTTAAGGACATTCGCAGACTTTTTTCTGCAATGTTACGTTTGTCACACTAAGGCTTGTCACAATACAAGGTCATGACTTTAATGTACAGATGTACAAATTGTATGATTTTGTCATATTTTGGGCAGTGAGGTTTTGTGGTACTATTTTAGTAACTGGATACTGTGCCACGCTAATAACAGATTTCTTTCTTGTTGCAGGAAAAGACTGTACATGGAGGTTTTTGAGTACACGCGACCCATGATGCACCCAGAGGCAGGGAAGTTCTACCAAATAAACCCAGAAGAATATGAGCAGCCAAATCCCTGGAAGGAAAGTTTTCAGCAGCTGGTATGTTGACAGTTCATCAACTTTCTGAATCTTGTTCTCGTTTTTTCTGCGTTTATTCGCAATATTTTAATTTCAGCATTGTGGAACAATTTCATGGTTACATTAAATGGAACCACACAATGTTTAAAAAAAATCACTTGTAATATTTTTGACTGACACTGGTAAATGTTCCACTGCATTCAATGCCTTTCAGTGTAATCTAGTGCATTTCAACTGACACAATTTGTGCAAAAAAAAAATTACAGATGGCTTTTTTTACTACTATCCTGAAACACTTTGTCTTTTTGTCATGCGTGCTGCGTTTTGTTGGCTAATGTAATGCGAAAGGACAACTTGACAGGCCGCAACTGTGACCTACCATTTGCAGGGTTGGAGAGGCACTCCATGTTCAATTTCTGTTCCTTTGGGCTACATTAACCTTCAAGGTTTCCTTGAACAAAACATGTCTGAAATATTTTCTTGATAGCTTCACCTTCACTCGTCTCCATCTCAATAAAGTCATAGCTCGACAATGTCTTTTGTGAAAACGGCTAAATGTGTGATAATTTTTTTGCAGTATAAAGGCGCTCACGTCAAGCCAGGTTATGCGGAACACTTCTACAGCAATCCTGCGAGGTACAAAGGGAGAGATAACATGTTTGTAAGTGGTGAAGTCCAATGTTTCTTGTTCCTTTTCAATATCCAGAAATTCATCTGACTCCTTTGTTTCCCCCCCCCAAAAGTACTATGACACCATAGAGGATGCCCTTGGAGGGGGCCAGGAGCCCCACTTTGACGGCCTCATATTTGTTCACACTGGTATTTACACAGATGAATGGATCTACATTGAGTCGCCCATCACAATGATTGGTGCTGGTATGCGTGCCTTACGTTTTCCATTTTGTTTCTTTTTCATGAGTCTTCTGCACTCTGGTTTGACCTTTCTCCTTTGTTTGTAGCTCCTGGAAAAGTGGCAGAGAAAGTCATCATTGAGAATACCAGAGACTCCACGTTTGTGTTCATGGAAGGTTCAGAAGACGCCTACGTCGGATACATGACCATAAGGGTGAGTTGACATGTCTATTTTTGTTGTGTGCCCTGAGCGCAAAGGCAAGGTGATAATCAGAATTTTTGTGTCCACTGTAGTTTAATCCTGACGACAAATCCGCCCAGCATCATAATGCACACCATTGCTTGGAGATTACTGTCAACTGTAGCCCAATTATTGACCACTGCATCATACGCAGCACTTGCACAGGTAATTAAGCCTGCTGCTACTTCTTGCTCTGCTTCAAGTGTGTGTCTGTACTTTAAACATTTATTTACACCAGTGTTTTTTTTTTCCCCAGTGGGGTCGGCAGTGTGTGTTAGTGGCCAAGGTGCTTGTCCCACAATCAAGCATTGCAATATCAGTGACTGTGAAAATGTTGGACTTTACATCACTGACCATGCGCAGGTACTATGCCCCTTCATTCACGCAAGTCTGAATGAACTTCTAAAAATGTTTTAATTGTTTTTCCAGGGAATATATGAGGACAATGAGATTTCAAACAACGCTCTGGCTGGTATCTGGGTAAAGAACCACGGCAACCCAATCATTAGAAGGAATCACATTCACCATGGCAGAGATGTTGGTGTTTTTACGTTCGACCACGGCATGGTAAATTTCACATTTTCAAACACCAAATCCCTGTAAGCGGCATTCTCGGTCATTGCAGCACAAGGCCGTCGAGGTAAATGTTTTACTCTGTTTCCAGGGTTACTTTGAGAGTTGCAACATCCATAGGAACCGCATCGCAGGATTTGAGGTGAAGGCATACGCCAACCCGACAGTAGTGCGCTGTGAGATCCATCACGGCCAGACGGGGGGTATCTACGTGCATGAAAAGGGCCGTGGACAGTTTATCGAAAATAAGATCTATGCAAATAACTTTGCCGGCGTGTGGATCACCTCTAACAGTGACCCTACAATACGGTCAGTATGGCCGCCTCACAAAATGCTTCCATAGCTATCTACCAGTGTAGTCTATATTGAAATGTGCTGTGTTTTAATACAGGGGGAATGCTATATTT
Source organism: Syngnathus floridae (assembly GCF_059516105.1). Lineage (NCBI taxonomy): Eukaryota > Metazoa > Chordata > Actinopteri > Syngnathiformes > Syngnathidae > Syngnathus > Syngnathus floridae. The sequence continues at coordinate 8,562,383 of NC_142421.1, read as the reverse complement.
AATGGCAACCAAGGCGGAGTGTATATTTTTGGTGATGGCCGAGGTCTCATAGAAGGAAACGACATTTATGGGAATGCCTTGGCTGGGATACAGATCAGGACAAATAGCTGCCCTATTGTCAGACACAACAAAATCCATGACGGTCAACACGGTGGCATTTATGTGGTAAGAGATTTCGGCTAAATTCATCGAGTCTGAACGTTTCTTATCTTTTAGATGTGTATGCAGTGTTTATTGAGGCGCATGCCTTTTTTATTTTTAACACAGCATGAGAAGGGACAGGGTGTCATCGAGGAGAATGAGGTGTACAGCAACACGCTAGCTGGAGTGTGGGTCACAACGGGCAGCACGCCGGTACTGCGGAGGAACAGGATACATAGCGGAAAGCAGGTCCTTTATTTTCTGACCACATTCGTGTTGTTTGGATGTTGTGATACATGGGTCTGAAATTCATTTCAAATTAAAATTCTTAATCTTAAAAATGGTCTTAAATTTGATTTGGTGAAACGTGCAGAATCGAGATGATGTCTTGTTATGTAATGACTACAGAAAGATAAACATAATCGGCATGTTTTTTTTTTTTTATATCAAAAGGCATTAAATGGTCTTTTCATTATATTGAGATTCATCACAGTGTTTCCTCTGTGTCAGGTCGGGGTCTACTTTTATGACAACGGCCATGGTGTGTTGGAAGACAATGACATTTACAATCACATGTATTCTGGAGTTCAAATAAGGTTTGTACAAAGACAAATGCTTCCCATTACTTTGGTCCATGCAGAGCTGAAATGTCTGAAAATGAGCTTGTGTCCCTATTTTCCCCTCCCTGTCATCACTAGAACTGGCAGTAACCCTAAAATCAGGCGGAACAAAATATGGGGAGGTCAGAATGGCGGTATTTTGGTTTACAACTCAGGTGAGAAATGGACTTAATCTCTATTCATTTATTATTTATTTGTATTGATTTTGAACCGGTTTGTTTTGCAGGCCTGGGCTTTATCGAGGACAATGAGATCTTTGACAATGCTATGGCAGGAGTATGGATTAAGACAGACAGCAACCCCACCCTGCGAAGGAACAAGATCCATGATGGCAGAGATGGCGGAATCTGCATATTTAATGGAGGAAGAGGTAACGATGTTGGCATGAATCACTGGAGTTGGGATATGAATCACTGGATTTGGCCCATTCAAAAATGATTAGATTTCTGTGTGTTGTATTTTCTCCACTATTCATTGAAGCGCTCATTGTAATTGGTGTTAAGGAAGTATTGTTGATACAGTGATATATTCAAAGATTTTTGTATCTTGAGACAGTTTGTTTTGCAGTTTGTTGCAGCTAACCTGTGCATTTGAGTTGGCTGCTAATCCTGCCCTAATCCTAAATTGTGGTTAAATATGTATATTCTATTATTGCAGTTATTGTATTTTCTGCTTGCAAAGATTGTGTGAGTAACAGTAGCTTTCCAAAGTATTTGATTAAAGTATGTAAATTGACGTTTGTCTTTCTTCCCTCAGGTTTGCTTGAGGAAAATGACATCTTCAGAAATGCCCAAGCAGGCGTCCTCATCAGCACCAACAGTCACCCCGTCTTGAGGAAAAATAGAATATTTGACGGCTTTGCCGCAGGTAGGTTGATGTGAAATCCAGGAATGAGTTTCGTTACAGTGTTGAAATAGTTTGTTTTCGCCAGGTATCGAGATCACCAATCACGCCACAGCAACTTTAGAGGGCAATCAGATCTTCAACAATCGCTTCGGAGGGCTTTTTCTAGCATCTGGTGTCAACGTTACGATGAAAGGTGCTAACTTGGACTGACGATCCTTCACGACCAACTCTTGTGAAATGACAATTGCCATCTTTATTCTCCTGCAGATAACAAAATAATGAACAATCAAGATGCCATTGAAAAGGCTGTGAGCAGAGGTCAGTGCCTGTACAAGATTTCAAGTTACACCAGCTATCCAATGCACGATTTTTACAGGTAACTTCATGTTAGAGAACCTGATAACCATGTCAACTCGCTGTCTTTGTTTTGACTTTTCACGGCTACCGTTTGGCTCGCCACAGGTGCCACACCTGTAACACAACAGATCGCAACGCCATCTGTGTGAATTGCATCAAGAAGTGCCACCAGGGACACGATGTGGAATTCATCAGACACGATCGGTGAGTGTGCACAGCACTGTTCATGAATCACTGGATGAGTTATTTCTCCTTAGTGTGGTCATCAAACACAGCTGTAAACCTAGCATCTTTTACGATTGAATAGCTAAACAACGCTGCAATTCTGTCATTGTGATTCATCCTTTTCCCATCTCGTCACTCGTAGGTTCTTCTGTGACTGTGGTGCAGGGACGTTATCAAACCCTTGCACGTTAGCCGGAGAGCCGACGCACGACACAGACACCCTCTACGACTCTGCGCCTCCTATAGAGTCCAATACGCTGCAGCACAACTGAGCCCCAGACCACAAGCCCAGTCGCGCTTCAGCAGTAATGGATGCTCGGGACCGCAGTGGAGGAAGAGGAAAGCCCAATTTAAATATAGACTCTTACAGAGCATTTACAATGGGAAAAAAAAGACTTGGACATAAGATGCCTAGCTTTTCTGTTTATTTTATAAAAACAACAAAAAAGTGACATGATTTGAAAAAGATGTAGAGGGGTTTGTGGGGACGTCATGTTTCCCAAATGAGTGACAGTGGCAACTGGGGTAGGGGATCACCAACTTGGAGGGAAAAAAAAAAAAGCAGTCATGTAGAAACATGTTGCAAAAAGACAATACTTTCTGGTGGAGTAAATGGCCCTAAAGGTCACAATGCTTCCATCGCTGGATCACCGAGCTCCTCATACGTTACGTATGAGAATTTATGAACTAGCACTTCCGCCGCCCACAACATCCAACTCAAATGTTTGATTTTAATGCTTTTTGTGTAGTTTTGTATTTTCATGCAAAAATATTACTGTACTTGAATGTCTTTATTTTATTACGTGTTCTTTTTTTTGTTGGTTATTATACCCCAGAGTTGCTGTAATTATACTCATGTTGCAGTATAACTTCTTTCTGTGAAAGAGATCCGAGAAATGAGAGGGAAACACTAAGCAGTTTCTCCTGCAACACTGGCACATTTGCAACACAAAGACTGAATTGTACTTTCACAAGACTTGTATTACTTCAATGTATTCACCTTCCCCTCCCATCTAATGAACTGTTAAGGGGTATCTGTGTATTTGTAGGACTCTTAATTAGATAAAACTGAAAAGACACGTCTGCTCTCTTCTTTTGACGCACTCATGGCTGTCTGACAACTGTCTATGCCACCCTGTAGTTTAATAGCTTCATTGTTTCTACTTAATTGGGTCTCATGTCTTGTGAAATCCTTTTCAGTCCCCCCCTGCCCACTTTTGTCAATGTTGCAGGAAAAGCCAATAGGCTTTTTACTCCATTAAAGCTGAGACCAGTATCTACATACAGCACTATATAATTTCATTATCCCTCCCCCAATTCATGTGTACTGGTGATTGTGGGTTCTAATTCAGACTGAAATGTATGCATGTATCATAACATCTAGACTTAATATATTGTGAAGTATTCAATAACCGTTATGTAGGCGCTAGCTTGAATTAAAAGGGTTTAATTTCCTAGGTGAACATTGTCTTTTTTTAAAAAAATAAACTTTATTAGATCACAACCGTAGTGTTTTCTTCTCCTCCGGAACAAAACGTGGAATGTAATTGGTATATTTTGACAAATGTGAGCACCATGTCTGAAAGTAACTGTCACTAAAGTAACAAGACTGCAAATGTACAAAACGAGGACAGTGCACTGTATGAGAGTGTGGGGTTGTCAAACTAAAGCAAAGTGAGACAGAACTTGCCCAAAATAATTACAAATCCAAATTACATGGATTGAATCTTCTGAATAAGTGTGGCAAAGTGGGTCTTATCCTGTGTGGGGTCTTCAGCAAACTGGCAGAGCTTCCTGTTAAGAATAGAGAGACATCAAAATGAGCTGGAGAACAACAACAATCACTCTGGGAACATACCTGAAAAGTCTAAGACTGATGATCCTCTCCTCAAACTCTCTGGCCTTTTTGTGCCCTGACTGAATGACAGTTTCTGGTAGGCTGGCAAGTCGAGCAGCGTTGAAGCCATAGCTCTTGGGACACGGCCCAGAAATGAACTTGTAGAGGAACGTGATGGTCTCTTGGCTTGGATCCTCGCATTCGTTTTCCACCATGCATGCCTAAATAAGATGCATTGCAGAGTACATATGGGCAAATCACAATTATATGCTAAAATGTACATTATGCCACATAATTCAATTGGGTAGCAAGCAGAAAACAAGTGATGAACTACAATGTGAGTACAAATCCAACTGAGGACCCTCAGTATATTATAAGTGAACATACACACCATATGGCCAAGGCGCACCGCCGGGTTGTTGGCATAGTCCTCCACTAGGGAGTGGTAATGTGTAGAGAAGAGCGTACGACAGGAGATCTTTTCGGCAAGTTCCTTCACAACTGCGCAGGCGATAGCCGTGCCGTCATATGTGGCCGTGCCCCTTCCTGTACGACCGAACGGTTAGACAATTGCATGTAAAAACTAAAGCATCACGGCGAGTGAGAGTACCTAATTCATCCAGAAGCACAAGGGAGTGTTTGGTGGCATGGTGCAGAATACACGCAGTCTCGCTCAACTCAACGAAAAAGGTGCTCTCCCCTATAGTGGACAAGAGGATTAATAGAAACTTAAATCACAGACGTGCACGTCTCCTCCTCTCTTTGCTCATTCACCAGCCATGATGCGATCGGAAGCGCCGAGCCGAGTGAAGACTCGATCGACTGGCGTGAAGCGCAGACTCTCGGCAGGTACGAAGCAGCCCAGTTGAGCGAGCACGATCACAAGTCCACACTGCAGGAGACATGTATTAATAATATGGTACGAACAAAAACAGTGTGACTTTCCGATTAAAAGACGTTTCAAATTTGCTTTAGGGAAAAAAAACTGTTAATTAAATGACTCCCAGTGTGCAGCCATGAGTGACCCACCTGTCTCATGAGAGTGGACTTTCCGCCCATATTGGGTCCTGTGACAAGGACACATGGGGCATGATTATTTTGATCATCACCATCCTCGTTGCCTCCAGGGCAGCCGATATAGATGTCATTTGGGATGAAGTCGTCGCCAAAAAATGTCTTGGTAACACACGGGTGACGAGAACCGGTGAGTTCGAGGAAGGGTGTGATTTGCTCAGTGCCATCTGGGAGAACAACTTGTGGCCTAGCCATTGGTCCATCTCCACCCTGGCTGTAGCGTAATAAGGCCAACAGAACATCTGAAAACAAATTATTAGATTAGTTTAGCTAAAAATAAAAACACGGTTTATCATTGTAGTCAAACCTCAGCTTGTCACATGACCAAATACAGAAAACAGGAGAGCCATAATTGATAATGACCTGAGTCTTGAGCAAGTCATAACATTTTCAGTTCCCAGCAAGTGGTAAAATGGCCGCCCACTAAAATGGATAAAAACAGGTGGACCTTTGCTCTCTAATTCATATTCCACCAACGCCATATTAATCAGAATTCCATGTTTACACCAATGGGGATGCATTGAGCATATTATTCTCAAGAATTGTTTTGATTTGACTTCTCGTATAAGCAAAGACGGCTTGTAAAATCTGATTTATTCACAAATAGAGTTGCTCATAAACTAAGGCTTGACTGCACTTTTAAACTGGGGGGGGGAATTGTGTTAGAACGCTGCACAGGAAATTTATTCATTAAAAAGTTTATACCAAGCACTGCCATGCACTCCACTGCAGTCTTCCAGTTGCTGTAGTTCTTGTCAAAGTTGTAGAAGAGCCTCCTCATGCAGTCTTTCAGGGCAGCATCTCGCTTCTCCTCAAACCCTTGCAACTCGTAAAACAGCTGTTCAGTCTCCGTGGTCACGTACCGCTTCCAGCCTTTCTTTGTCGACTTCACCTGGTACTCTTCTGGAATATTCCTTTCAGAGACGCTGTCGGGCACCTCCATCTGAAAGCGATTTCTCCCGGTGCCCCAGTACGCCATCTTTTTGCAACCGATTCGCTTTTTCTGTCGGTCCAGATAATCCTGTAGTTTTTGATCGCAACTCTTGATGCCGAGCAGAGCCTGGTCATATTCGGGGTCGAAGCCCTCCTTCGGGGTAATGACACCTGTGTTCCGTGCTTTTTGGTGGTCAAAGGCCGTCTCCCAGCGCTTGAGTTCGGCAGAGAGGTCAGGAAAGAGCCCGCCGCTGTCATTTTGAAGACTTACCACTTGACAGAGTAACTTGGACTGAAAGTCACCAGTAACTGATGCGAAGATATTGACGATTTCTTGCATGGTTTGGAAACCTTCAAGCGCTGAAAGAAAGTCTGCTATTTTTCTCTTGCTGTAGGTGACCTCCTCGTAGAGAACCGCTCTGCTGTCCGGGTGGTTCTGATCCTTCAGCGGTGTGCCAATGCTGTGAACTTTACTCAGGAGGCGCTCCAAATCGGGAAGCTTCTTCAGCAGCTCCGAAACTTCGGACACTTGCCCTTGACAAGCCATGAGGTCCTCTAGTGCATCTAGTCTGTCCTTGATGGATGTTGGGTTACATAGAGGAGCGCAGAGCCACTGCTTGAGCAGCCGCTTTCCAAAAGCACTGGTGCAAGTGTCGAGGCGCTCAAGCAGCGTTCCCTCTGTACCTCCGGAGCCATTTTGAAATATCTCCAGGTTTGCCAGAGTCACTCCGTCCAGGACCATGCGCTGACGAGTCCGAGCAAAGAAACTTTTCTCTCCGGCAGCTTTCTCCATTTCAACATCGACAGGGATGTATTCTTCAAAGTTGGCCATGGAGAGCAACTCCTGGTCTACGAGACACTTCTTCAAGTAGAAAATGCACGCACCCAACGATGAGAGCGCCAATTCGTAACCCTCCTTGGGGGTAAGACCGAGCGAATCGCTGTCAGAGGTCATTTTTTTAAGAACAGCAGGTAGAAAATTTGTGCCCTGGTCCTTTCCTGCACTCTCTCTGAAGTAGTCTTCCTCTGACAACTTTTTCAGAGTCATCTGAGCATCCCAGAACTGTGAGCTTGCATTCAGTCCCTCCTGCAGCGCTGACGACAGAGAAGCCTTGAGTATCTTGCGCGTTTCAATCGATGGGTTCCCCTTTTCGAAAAGCACTTCGGCTGGGGCAAAGTGCGATATCAAGGTGCGCAGACGTGAACAGTGGCGGTCGTCTGGAAACTGACCAACGTGGAAGAGGCCAACAGAGGTGTCTACAAAGCAGACTCCATAAGTGCGGCTACACCAACCCTTCCCTTCATATTCGGGTTTCTCCTTTAAACTTAGCAGGAACTTGCTCTGACTCTCAGAGGGGGTGCCGTCCAACACGCTGTACGTCTGGGTACCTCGCGTTATGATCCGGCACACTTCTCTCTTCACAACGCGGTCAAACTTGGTGGGTTTGATCAAAGTCTTACATCGCGCTTCCATCATCTCTGGGGTCTCAGTCTGCTCCACACGTGCCACTTTGTAGCCCTTCTGGACCAGTACGTCTGAGAAGCGTGCAAAGCCGATTTCTGGAAAGCCAGAGTGAGCCCAGGTCCCTTTCATAAACGTCAATCCGAGCTCATTGACTCCGATCACAGCATCCATGTGGTAGAGTTCGTAGAACTTGCCAACCTTATAGAAAATAACAGTGTCGAACATCTGGGCTTTGATAAGCCACCACTGACGCATACCGGGAGTGTTCCGGTTGGTGAAGTCTTCCGGCACATACAGGGTGGTAGGATCATAACCTTCGTCAGTCACTTTCCGCCTTTGACCATCTTTCCTCTTATGATCCTGCAACCACTCCAGCTTCTCGTGGTCCCACATTGTGGATCCATCTGTGCCTGATCCACTGGCCTGGCTTTCAAAGATGTCAGGGGCAGAAAAGGCAGATAAACGAGACTTTGTGTCGCTAGATGTGGATGCCCGAGGTCGTTTCGATGCACTGGAAGGGATACTGGTTATCTTTGGCTTTGTCGTCACGGGCTTCTCTACGGGACGTTTACGTTTTACAGGCTTAACTGGGCTTTCCACTTCAGACTCTTGTGTGCTCCCTGCTTCTTCAACCTCACTGCTTACCGTGGCTTCTTCCTCATCATCCTCACTGCTGCTAGCGGCTTGCTCTGGTTTGAATTCATCCTCAGAATCCTCACTTTCTGAAGCCACGATTATACGGCGGCGCTTGGCTTTATTTCCATTAGACCGGGTTGGATGCAGACTGACATTTGATGACTTTAATTCCTCATTTTTCGCTTGATCCTCATCACTGCCCTCGCTGTCAGTCATTGTGGTTTGATCAAGCTGTTGGGATAAAAAAAAACAAACAAAAAAACATGCACATCATTAAATGGAAAGACAATGGATGATGTTACATTACTGTTGGTCCATTTACATCAAATTAGTCAAAATATTTAATGAAATGGTGTCACCTCCATTTCTTCTTCTTCTTCTTCCTCATCTGATGGATCTGTGCAGAGAGGCATCTTTAATCGTTTTTCTGGGCTATCAAACAAGACTTTGTCTGCAAGCTCCATCGCATGGCGAATTTCAGGCTTCCCACTAAAAAACAATCCTCCGCTTTTAGAATCACTACTGTCGGAACCTGCAACACCAATGAGAAAACATCCCACATCAATTACAGTTGCAAGAGGCCCAAGATTCATTAAGTGTTAATAGAAATTTGAGTAATGGCTAACCATGGTACTCTCTGACGTATTTGGTGCTGACCCATCCCCGTGTGGGTGGTTCGTCAAAAAAGTGGACATGTATGCGCTGGGCCCGACCACGGCCTCGCATCTGCTGGCCGCTCAGAGGTTGAGGTACTACCATGCATGGCCACCATGGGTGCCCCTCCAACTTTGCCCACACAAGGGACCCTGCATTGAATGAGCATGTGGTGCTCCTGAAAACCAAAAACGACATTCCAAAAATGATTCAAGAAATCATGTCATTCAGTGAATCAATAACCATGACCTGGGGGCATGCTTATAAGAACATACCAGACAAGGCATACAGTCAACGTTGTGGTTAATACTTTTATTCTAAAATTATTTAGCATCTACTTAACGAAAGAATGAAATAGTCTTTGCATTTGTTTCATCTACGTGCATTTGTTTCTGATCGACTACCCAAATGTCAAGAAACAATATATTTACTTCCCACGCATTCATACAATGTATAAGTAAAATAATGGGGAATGCATGTTTCATTTACTAAACGCACACAAACTATCGTTGAATTAAGCAAGATTAACTCACGGGTCTTTTGCTGTTGATGCTTTATCGCCGAACAGTTGGCTGAATCCTCCTTTCGCATTCTTAACGACACTCTTTGATTTGGTTTTGGTGGTCTTGCTCGGGAGTAGTTTAGCTTCTTCTTTTGGAGAAGAGTTGGACTTCTCGATGGAGGACGGCAAGTCGGCCTCTGTCGGGTGAGCACTGGGCTTCGGCTTGGACACCGGCGGAGGAGACTTGGAGAAGAAATTTAAAAGTGAGCTTTGCTTCGCCATGACAACTCTTAGCTATTACTTAGCTATTGAGCTACCGACGCCATGAACAGGTAGCAGCATGAGCCTCCTGCGTTCGCGGGAAACTCACACGCGTCAGGAGGAAGGCGCGACTACAACCATGGTCATCCAATGACAATCGAGTACCGGAGAGCCGGAAATCACGTGACACAAACGTCACCGAGACCTCCCAATGGAAGAGCGCCTGGCATCAACCAGTGGTGATAAATGCGAATTGCAAGTATGGCGTCTGTCACGTGACGCCAGAAGAAACATTCATAAAATAAATCAGCTGTTTTTCCACCCAGAAATATCAATACCTCGACGCAAGCATAACCAGCAAATGAAGGTAATTACACAATGGTTCTAGTGCATCACTCTTATCTGTTCTTGCATGCAAAATAATAAATCAAAATAAAATAGAGACCTACATTAGGCTGCAGTACGGTATTTGTGTTTTTTCTGTGATAATAATTGCCTTCCAGAAGAGGGCAGTATAATAATAATACTGTAAAAGACAAGCTTCGTTGTGAAAAAAATCTGAGTTGCAACAAGAGCTGTTATGCTTTTTCCTTTGCATACTTAACCACAAAGGAAAGGTCAACCAATTAATAACTTGGGCATTTCTAACCAGACCATTGAAGCATAGGTGTACAGTTTGTTTCCAGGACTAGTTTGTTGCTCACTTTAGTAATGTAATGGTACAGAGCTTGACCTTTGGTGCAACCTGGGCAAATCTTCTGTGAGGTTACCAGGGTCAAGGGTGACTGCAAATTGTCTGCAGCCTCCTATTCATTCCCAACAAAATACCCAGACAGACATCTAAATTGTGGCAAGGGCTATGTATGGGTGACATCTAATTAAGAAAAGATTATGGAACCTTATGTTGAGGTTGTTTATTGATGCTGCGTTTGGTAAATTTCACAGAGTCTTATTATCTCACTGCTTTCATGGTAGGGGTAAACATAAATTGACTGCCATTTGTCATGCAAAACAAAGACTTCTAATTAATTTTATGCAGCTATGAAGACTGAAGCGCACAGATAATACAGCTGTTCATATACACCATATAAAAAATAACAAAGTATGTCTCACAGCCTTTGTAGCTGTATTTTAATATAAATATAATATAAAATAAGCGGCCGAAATGAGTTTTCTCCGCAGGATGTCCGGGCTCTCCCTTAGAGATAGGGTGAGAAGCTCGGTCATCTGGAAGAGACTCGGAGTAGAGTCGCTATTCCTCCACGTTGAGAGGAGCCAGATGAGGTGGCTCGGGCATTTCATCAGGATGCCGACTGGACACCTCCCTGGGGAGGTGTTCCGGGCATGTCCCACCGGTAAGAGACCCCGGGGGCGACCAAGGATGCGCTGGAGAGACTATGTGTCTCAGCTGGCCTGGGAACGCCTTGGGATCCCCCAGGATGAGCTGGATGAAGTGGCTGGGGAGAGGGAAGTCTGGGAGTCCCTCCTAAAGCTGCTGCCCCCACGACCCGACCCCGGATAAGCGGGTGTATTTGTGTTTTGTTGGATTTGGATAGCTTGATAAGAATCAGATGATAAGATTTTTAAACGGTAAAATAGTACTCATTCTTAATCTTAATAAAATGCTCATGGTATTTGGTATTAGCTGAGCCCCAGACCACAAACTTAAATGACAATACTCGTCTCAAAGGGCAATTATATTATGTATATAGTAATCCTGTGGTCCCCTAAAAATTATGCTTGAGCAAATTGGCAATTTAATGAAGAGGTAAATGAAGGTCAACTTGTTATTATTCACTGTTAATTCATGTGCTATTTCTACTTGCCCTCTTCATTACAGTCCCGGACAAAAACAGCTGTAGGCTCCAGTGCACTCAAGCTGCATTAAGTGTATTTACACTCAGAGCACGTATATATTATTTTCTGAGCTACACCTCCGAGTGAAATGATTTAAATAAACTGGGCAAGTTGGGAAAGGAAAACTCCTGGCTGATCTTAAATGCGACCAATTAAATTGCATCGAGAATATTTGTATACAAAAGAAAAAACTGTTAATGTACATCACAAATTAGATTTCCAAAGCGTAATTGAAATTCTTTGCATCTCTCATTGACATAATAGAAAGTTGTGTAAACACTGGCTCACTTGTGATGTATTGCAGCTTGTGAACAACTTAGTGCCCTTATCTGTCATGTTAATGAGAACAACATTGTCGTGAAGAACACTACATTATCCAGCAAATTTCTACGTCGTGGAGCTTCAAAAAGTAATATGCATAAATAGACATTCTTACTGAATATTTTGCACCGATCTTGGGGGCACCAGGAGGTGGAATTTCTGCTAGTACTGTTTTTGTGGATCACCATCTGTGCAGTGTAAAAGCAATAAAGCTGCTGAGAGAGCACAGGTTTGCATGGAATGAATATATGTGGCTAAACCTTCAACCCAAATCCTTAACCTTAACCCTTTGTCATACTCTGGTAGTATGATCCCAGAGGCATTTTCTAAAATTCCAATCATGGTTCAAAGGATGAGAAAAAATACAACTGATTTGCTAACAAACCAGTCAATTGTAACTCTAGGTTTGACATACTTTCATTTAGAATTGTATGTCTTCATTAAACTCGAATAAAATCTATAAAATCGAATAAAATCTAATTGACGTACGGCATTCTTGCAACCAACCATTTTCCATTTGAAATGGACATAAACACAATCAATCACATCAATCCAGCACCAAAGTGGGGACAGTTACAAATGGCAGCGCTACGGTCTACTCAGCAGATTAGACACCATCAGAAAAACTGCTCCTTTGTGAAGATACACATTGAGATTAAGGGGTGTAGTGAAATAACCATTGCTATATATATAATCCACTCCGCAGTGCTGAATAGGCAATTTTCTCCCATGTGAAAATGTATTTTGCTGCAGTGTTAGGAAGAAAAAATGCTCACCACTCCCACAAACAAAGCAGGAACATGTGACCATATTGCACCAATGTGCTGAAGATCTTCCACAACCATCTACCAGCGTCATGCTTTTAATACACACATTAAAGTTTTTAGTTTGTTTGTTTGGTATAGATAACATCAAACTAATTGAAATGTTGTGTATTTCTCCATTTCATGTGAGTGAGAGTGGGTGTCCAAAGCTGAAAGCTTTTCCTCTCCAGCCTGATCAGTATTCATCCAACTTTATCTGATTCAAACCGCTCCGAGGTTTTATTGCATTTGAAGCTGGCTGCCTTTGAAGAATTTATGCAACAATAAACACCTCATGATGCCGATCAGAGGAAGAGATCATAATGTATTTCATTTGCTGAATTGGTGAGTTTCCCTTATCTATTAACTCCTTTCTCCTCCCTATCTATCCCCACGGTAATTGAAAGAGCAGATGTCAGAAGGTAATTGGCTCATTACTCTCTGGCTGCTCAGTCCGTTTACATGTAAATGTCTTGTTTCCACATGACTTCTTATTTTCACTTTGTCTTACCTACTGTATGAACTCTCACCAGGTACCAAGATTTTCACGTCATTGGTTTTAAGAGTTTGCCCTTTTTACTTTTTTGTATAAGTTTTAAGCTCACTGGATTTCTCTTCTAGCAAAAACTCATTAGACCCTTTGACATTGAGGCTTCTTCACGGAGATATTGAAAATCTGCTGAGTTGACTTTGCCCTCGCTCCAATCATGTTCAATATTAACACAAAAAAAGGTGAAAAACAAGAAAGCCCAAAATGCTGGCTTTTACACAGAGGCTATTGCCATCATTCCTCTTCTGCTATAGCTCTTAAAATCCATCAGACGGCAAAATAAACTGCCCAGTCGACTTTCTCTCCACCGTCATGTCGGTGTTATTTAAGACTGGCTTTAAAAAAAGTGAAAGGTGGTAAAATGGTGGCTTATACAGGACTATGAAAGGGGCTGCACTGACACACCCTGCCTCTGCTGTGAAGGAGGAAAATTGACATCACCGTTGGTACAAATCTAACAGAAGAGATTATTGTGTGAAAGTGCTACACCCTCCTACTCCTGACCCTACATTAAAATAAACCAGGTAGTGCAAAAGGGGCTTTTATAATGAGACCCTTCGGCCATTTTAAATGTTGTAATGCTTGGAGTGTTTGGCTTGACAAGCTTTTACGAAGAGAAGATCATTCTTAACAGCTTGCATTCTAAACACTTGTGACAATCTTAAAATAAAGATGTACGGTATTCCAGATTACCACGACTGTGTGGTACATTCTGATACTAGCAAACAAACTCCTCCGCATCCAGAAAGCAATGTTGTAGTAAAGCTAAACCAACAGTGGCAATACAGCAACGCAGCGGGAAGAGAAATGCTGGAGCCCAAAGGAAACAATTCCACCTGCTTTGGGATAAAATAATCACGGAGAGTACTTTACCCTCAGCCCAGAGATGGAAAAAAAAGTCGTTTTAAGTTGATATTTTTTATTCCTCAGCTCATCTCTTCATTAGAGATGAGCTGAATGATTTTTTATTTTTTTTTGGGTAGTGCAGAATTTTTTTTTTATGAATAATCAGGTTCTGGAAAATGATATTGCTGGAAAACGTCAGCGAGCATCAATTTGTTTCTTTGAAAATATCCACTTAGATGACCACCGTCACGTTGTGGGACACTTCATCTGCAGACTCCTTTTAACATCCCCAGTATTATGATAATATATGCTCATCCACATTATTTGCCGATTCGACTGATTTTCCTAACGAATGCAACTACAGAGTCCTTCTTTATGACTAAAATTATAACTGGCCCATTACGGAAGAATCGACCCAACACTCTTTCCCCATTAAACTTTTTGTTCTAATTGTAAATTAAAAATTTATAACATAAGCTGTATCTGTTGTGCAGCAATTTAGACACATTGCACCATAGTGTGATGCAAACTTAAACAAGTCATATTTTAGCCAATTTTTGAGTCAAATGGACTTTACATTTGCTTTATCCTGGTAATGATGCAAAGAAATGTCGTGTCAAAAGTCTGTTATGTTCATGAAAAATATCACACCATTTTCATGTTTTAATCTTATCTTCAAGATCAGATCTCAAACTGATCATCACAAGATAGTAAACAATATAAGATAGCAAAGATAAATTTAATAAAGCACATGATCGGAAAAAATTAGGAGGCGACATAATACTTATGTAGTAGCTGGGACAATTAAAAGCCAAACCTGGATTAAAATAAAAAAAACAAATTTTGTTCAGTTTGTGATGTGCAGCAACCAATTACCGAGTGGCGTTACAGATTATTATTTGTGACTTAACTGTGTTGCAAACTGCCTCAATGTTTACTCTTGGAAAAAAAAAAATGTTGATCTGACATTATCCCAAACATTTCCAACTGATAAACTTAATGACAGATCTTGTTAATTAAATGGAGGGGAAGAAAAAGCAGGAAGAGTTTATTCATTAATGAACTTTATGCCACAATAAGTAATTTTTGAGTAATTAGTCACTAAACATGCCAGGCATGATAACATCACAGAAATATATGATGCAAATAGTGTGGCCAGGAAAGCAAATATGTTTAGATAGTGAAGCTTCAGCTAAAGTAAAATTTTCGGGGTCACTAAACCAAAATATGATGAATGTGTGCCTTACAAAATGGTCTGTTCATATAAAATAATGATTCGAGTGCGGGCTCATTAAACATAGTTTCCTTTTAAGAGTTTGGACATCATACGTTCTTTTACACCTAAAGATTCCCAATCAAGTGGAAAAAAAAAACAAACCTCACTAGGTAGCGGTGCTTAATGAAACCCAATAGTATAGGTCTTACGTTTAATTACATAAATATAAAATTACAATCATTGGTATAAATGTGCAATTCGCAAACATAATTTCATTTGCATACATGAAGGGGCTGAGGTGTAAGTTTCAATGTCAATAGAACCAAAAGGAATCAGCAAATGAATGAATCACACACATTTAACAGAAAGAGTTAGCGGATGATTTCATTGGCTCCGTGCCATCAGAGATGTTGTCTCTGATAATCAAGTGCCAGGTCAAAAAGCTAAAGCTGAGTTTAGTCACACATCACAAACGACCAAGCAAGCAATACATCATTCTGATACGGAGATGTTTCCCTGCCTGCTGCTTTCAGTGTACTCCAATGAATCCTGAAACAAATACATTATCAAAAATACAATTTTTATTGAAGGAATCAAAATATAGAGCACGCTCAATAAAAATACTCAACTGGTAAAGTGCTGATTCCTTATTTCTTTGTCATATGTCTCAAGTCGAATACCTGAACAATTTGTGGTGAGATGAATTAAGCAGTGCTGCAATGCAAGCTTGTATTTTTCACTTTTTAGCATGCGTAGTGGAACTCGTGCATCATTTAAAGTGATTTTTGGGCAAGAAGATGACGGGAAACGTTGCATTTTAGCAGCATCTCACAAATTTGCTTTATGAGCACTGAGCATGAAAACAAACGTCTTCTCCTACAGATAGAGGACAACAAGGGCGCTTAAATCCATTGCAATCAACGAAGATACATTTCGCACATTAGTAGGATGAATACCTGTTTTTTGTGTGTGTGTCAATACATAGACTAAGTAAGGTAGGCTAAGTAATACATCCTGAGCTGAAAAGTCACTATTACATGAGGTTTATTGAATCAAATGACCTGTGGGAGGCTCGATTGCAGGAAGCATGCCATTGTTTCACATTACTGTACCTAAAATGTTTCTTCCAGTCATTTCGGCACCCATGTGTCCTGCTGAAGGTTAATGACCAACTGAAATCAAAACCTCTGCGGATAGCTTGTAATCCTGATACCGATGGCCCTGCAGACTTGGGCCTCATATGAGAGAAACAAGGTTGCCCTATAGAATCTAATACGGACTTATTCGGTAGACCACAATTGCTATACTACGCCAGTTTAAATGTCTCCAGGATATGGCATTTTTCCACATGCAAGGTCATAGAAATAGAAAACCCAGCATGCCTAAAAGAACATATATCATCAAGACATATACCATATGCCACAGCTTGAGGATTGTTTGGAAATCATTTGGTACCATGAGCTTATTTGCTTTCTTTGAGCATGATGGACACATGAAAGTTAATTAGGTTCTGAAATATGCTTACGTTCAATCAACAGTAGACCCCAGTGAGGCAGATGAGCCTGAAGGGAGAGCTAAAACAAGAACGCAAAGAGCTATGGTGCTGTGTGTGTAAATGAATGTAGTCATACATGTGACTTGGGATTTTGCAGAGCCCGAATGTACCAGGAAAAACCGAGCCTGTGGCTGTTGATTTGCAGGGGACATGAATCTGGATCTGACAGAAATCTTTTACTGCACTATTGCTCTGGCTGCCACTGCCCCCCCCCACCCCTTCTCCGTAAACCTCCTCTGTGTCTGTATGCGGACATCAAACATTAATCGCACAGCTTTAAATCACAGATGCCTTGGAAAAGACACTCGCCGGCAATAAGGACATTGATCGTGTAGTGTGACAAGGTAGCACAATATACTTTCCGAACATCCTGAGCCATTAATCCTCGCCAGTACGTTTACACCAAAATCAGCAGGAAAATCAGGCTCTGCAGGCTTTTGGGTCATCTTTGTATTAGAGCGAGAGAGCGAGCGAGAGTGAGATATGAATCTGAAATGATACCTCCTTTGACGAATGCAGCAAATCGGCAGAAAACGAAAAATCAATGCGACTGAGAGAATCCTTCAGGGTTTTGTTACCCACTTTAGACTGGCCCAGCTTCTTTCAATCTGCAATTTGCCTGCAGTGTAAACCCACTTACCTCCTCATAATCGTCTTCAAGCAAAAACTTACAGCTCATTTATTCTTTTTTTACAAGTACATTTCCTCGGTACAAAGACTGATTAATAAATACATTGCAAGTCTTTAACATTCGGTTTTCTTTCCACACGCAGCTGTGAGAGGAGAGATGGAAACATTGAAAGTTATTTCTCTTACACAGAAACATGGTCAGAGCTGATAAGGCCAGTGACTCTCTCGAGAAAAAGACTTTAGTTATTTCAACCGAGATCTTTTTTTTCCACGGGAGCACAGCAAGATGTCTTGTTGCCTGTTAGTTTAACACACTGTAAGCCCCTCCCAGTGCAGCAACAACACATCTGCTACATCATGCTTATAAATTCCTTTGCTGCCACTCTTTGATACCCTAAAGTTAAAAGAAGGTATAGACGTGGTGCAAAAATAATTCACAAGATGTATAATGCATAGATTGGTATGTGCTGTATCATCCAGTTAGTATACGCTTCCTTAAATATTAATATCACCACTGATTATGGTCATATATATATATACAGTATATATACAAACAAACAGTAGACATTGCTCCAAATGCTTCCGTTGACTCTAGCTTCATAAACAGAGATCCCATTTAAATAGTTTGGTGGGTGTCACTCGTTCAGAGTAATTTACCCTGCTGCTTGATGATCAATGTTTAATAGTCAAGGATCCCTCTCATCACAGTGGAAATCCGTGCCACATTAATCCATACAGTCCTGTGTATTGTGGATAACACGTTGACTTGACAAGTGTTTCTTAAAGCTGCTTCCAGTGTCTGGGTTTATCCTCTACCTGGAGTTACTGGTCTCTGCCAGTCTGTTGTTCATAATGCCTAGGGCACCCACTCCCCCGGAGAAACCATTTTGGCGTGAGCTGCCACAAACAGTCCTGGGATAGCCATTAGCCGACTCAGAAAGCTGCTTCTGCATTATGGCCAGTGACACCTTGTTGGAAGCAGCCAAGTCTTTCATAGAGATCATCTCCCCGGACATTCTGCGGCCTTCTGTGTCACTGTCGCACGGTCCGTACGGCGGATGGCGACCCTTGGAACCCGGTCGGATTGCGTTACGTCTGCCCAGGAAGGTGCTGGCCTTATTACAACGCTGGCAAAACAAGCAGCTCATCTTTTCCAGCATCCAGTTGAGCACCTGCTTGATAACAATGGAGATGACATTGAAGAGCGAGTAGATGCAGCACACTCCTGTTAACATGAAGAAGAAGTTGGCCAGCCGGTAGAGACCTTGGTACTCATAAGATGCAGTTTGACTGCTTACAAAGTCCCCAAAGCCGATGGTGCTGAAGGTCACAAAGCAGAAGTACAGCGAATCTAAGTAGGTCCAGCCCTCCACGGGGCTATACATGGCCGAAGCACAGCAGGAGATGGTGATGGCTGATAGGCCTAGAATCAGCATAACGTGGTAAACGGAGGGTTTCCAGCCAGGTAGACAGAAAGCCGAGAAGTCCCGGTGAACCCCTGGTGGGAGCAAGCCGCTGTTTCTGATCCGCCGCTCCCTCACAGCTTTCATGACAACCGCAAGCAATGTGATTATTCGCTCCAGAAAGAGATTAAAGAAGAGAATCGTGGCAGCGCAGCCCAGGAGCCCGTAGAAGATCAAGAACACTTTGCCTGCAACTGTCACAGGGGTTGACATCCCAAAACCTGTACAGAGAGAGGACAAAAATACAAATTAGAAGTTTAATTCTTTCTGTGGTTTGAATCTCGGTTGGTGTGGTCAGAGTAAGAGGAGGAAAAGTATATGTAAGGACTGGGAAGTGTAAATAAACAAAGCGTGGGGTATTTCAACACAATAGTCCCAGATTGAGGTCCCAGTTAATTACACCTCAAAGGTTTATGACTGGCCTATTAACTGTAAGAACCTCTGTTGTGTGGCTCTTGGGACATTGGGCTCCTGTGACATACAATCGGATTGGATAATAATGGGGGGGGGGGGGGGGGGGGGGACCTGGCTGTCTTACCATGTGGTCAGTGTACAGGTTTTTCAAGACAAGAAATTCAAGTTCAAACCTGGATCATTTGTCACTATTTACATTATTCACACAGCCTGTTCTACAGTATTTAGTTTCATGCACCCTGAAGTTTAGATTTATATTCATTTTTTTCCTGTCCATGTGATGCCACTTCTTGTTAGTCTTGCCGTTTTAGTTTCACCCGGTCTTTTCATCTGTCTTTCAGACTAACGATTCGTTACGTAATGCTGAGCTTGCTTATACTGTTGAAGGCAAAATTCAAGGACAAAGGGACAAATTGGGTTGACAATAATGTCTGTAAAACATCTTAGCTAAGCTTATTTACCTCCAGTTTTAAAGCATGGCTCTCTACCATCATCTGATTTCCTAGTCAATTACATTAAGTGTTCAAGACGGGAGGCGTGCTTGTCATTCTCAAGTGTCACAGGTGGGGCTCTGAGGTAACCTCTATGTGACAGATGTTTTCGTGCAGAAATTATTCCCTGTCATCTAAAAAAATGTGCTTATACTGTATACTGATTTTTCATGTGCCTTTAGTGGTATACCTGTGATCAACTGTGAGAGGTAGAATTTTGTAATGTATGAATTAGTAGGAGAAAAATAGGACAGGCTAAGCTAACTGTTGACTGTTTTCCAAAGGACCATTGTCCAGGATATGCTTCCACTGTCATTAGACAGTTGGGCTTTTGTTGACTTTGATGGAAAGGAAAGAAAAATTTTGGGCCGATTGTTGGTATTGGTGTTTCGCATTTAAGGTGCAAATATTCACCCACAACCATCGAAGGATTGAACTTTGAGGATGATTAAAAAATACCATGCAGTGTAACCAGGGGCGTTGCTAGGCATAACGCTCTATTGGGGCACTGGCCCTCTCATACAACAGTTTCACAACCACCAGTCCACAGCACAACAATCTATTTTATACTTTATGCACTAACAAGCAGTAGTCGGAATACACACTCACACATATACTCTCACGTATTGAGCCGTATGCATGGTACATTTGTCAACATATAAGCTCATGTTGTGAAATCAACATTTTCTTGAACTTTATCACTTCTGGGTTAAGGTCAAGTGATTTTTCCATCATGGAATTTTGACTCTCCTTTGAGGAAGCACATTTGATCCATTTAGGTATTGAGCACCTTTATAACCACCCTTGGCCAGTCATATATGACATCAATATCGAGACATCACTTCCTTTATGGTACCCAAAATGGTTTTATCGACCTTATCTTGCTCACTGACAAACACTCTCGTGAGGGCTGTTGACATGCTGGGTCATTTACTGTCGATCGGTACTGATTGGCACAGATGCTTTCAAAGATACGTACATCCGAGAATAAAACCTCACACAGAATACACGCGTTAAGTGAAGATTTTGCACAAGAGCAACAACTGTGCTCCAGTATGCATTATCATAATAAAGTTGACAGCCAGGAAAGGTGATGGCTAGCTATTCCCCAATTTAACCTTTGAGATGAAAACCTTTGAGCATCATATTTAATTAATTAGCAGGCCAATTCTCTTGCAGCCCAAGTGAAACCTTAACGTTTTATTCTAAGCGAGCGGAGAGCATCTTGCGCACCGTCTCTCATTACCAAGCAAATGACCTAAGAGAGGAAAAAGGCACTCGGCATCGATTGAGCGCGACATTACAGAGCTATTATGCCAAAGCAGAGTGTCAAAATGGATTAGTGATAACAGAACAAGAACAGAACTACACCTGGATGCTTCAGGATGATTTTATTCACAAAGATTCCTGATTAGATCCGGAAGTCGACAGCAGCGACTAATGATGCCGCCGACCTCGGTGATAATATTCTATCTTGCACCAGCCAAGAGGAACCATTTAACTCAGCAGAAACGGATAAGAAAAACATGTGTGTGCTAATTCCACCAGAGCCCATAGAAACATATTTATTCAGCACCATTAACTGTGCTCATCTCCACACCAGAATGATGTTAATAGCCAATGATTCTTGCAAATGTAATTACACTCCAGAGATTCAAGCAAGAACAGCAATTTGTATCAATAATTTACCATTTGGCAGATTTAAAAGCAAAAGAAAATGCTGAATTGGTTATTAGGCACAGCGTGGTAAAAATAGGCTGTAGCAAAACAAAGCAGATTTCTGGTCTGTGTGATTTGATCACATGTGCTCAGCAACAATTTTAGAGGGCGACAGTTTATAGCGAGTTCTCTCTTGCTAGGCTCTGATGACAAATTACAATGACTCATTAAGTCAAAGCTCTCTGGACTTCTTTTGCCCTAATAAATCAATAACTTAGTTCAACACAAATGCCCTTGGCAATATTAAATTAAGTTTAAAAAAAGCTGTAAAAATTATATGTAATCAAAATATCTGAGCATTAAAACAGCATAGATGTTAAAAAAGGAGGAATTCAAATAACTTGCTATGAGGTGTATTTGTGTTCAAATCTGACTCGAGGAAACATTCCAAGCAAGGGAATAATTGATAATGTAACTATGTTCTCCTTTGGCTATATTGAGCCTGGAACTTTAAGGTCTTAGTTCCCTGTTTCTTCCATTTATGTTTATTTTCCAGATCCCGCAGGGAGCTCTTTAGCGGTAAAATTGTGCTGTAGATCCTGCTGTGTCTTAAATGCACCAAACTGAGAAACAAAGTGCAACACATTAACTGGTGGTGGAGTACTTAGAAGGTAAAAATTTTCATTTTTCCCCCCTCATGTATTATACCAGAAAATGGTTTGATTGCTTTCCCGAAGAAGTGAGCCAAAACAAAAATCTTTACATTATACAGAATTTTTGCAATTGCAATTGGGGTCTAGGTAGTTCGGAATATTTTGTTGGTTGGTACTATATTTTGCATCCCACATTTCTTATGTTCCTTATCAACATTTGAATACATCGACATTGTAGCTTGACAACTAGCTGGTTGATAATCTCAAAGGTATTTGGACAAAAAAAAATTGTGAAAATCCCGTTCAGATCACTTTAAAAAGAACAACCGGTAATCATCCGTCCTTTAAAAAAGAAGCATTGATTCTACTGGATGAAAAACAGCCTCTCAAGGGCAACCGTCATTGAGCTGAGTAATTGTTGAAAGGGGTGTGTGTACATTTGCATCTTTCAAAGTAGCATTGAGTCTGGAAGCCAGTGATTGTTTTTGTGCACATCTCCAACTCAAGGGGAGAGAACCCCAAAGGTTTTGCAACTAACAGCTCAAACTGTGTCTTTCATTGGTGCCCTGTGTCTTCAATTAAAATGCTTTATCAACATGCTCCCAATCCAAATGTCTGCTCCCACAAGTAGGAATGATCCTAAATTGGTCAGAAGGACGAAGGAGCAGAATACAGCGGGCGTGCCCGCTACTCTGATGATTGTGTTTGGATGACAAACAGGAAATCATTAGTCATGGGGCAACATGGTGGGGGGGACAGGACAGAGAGGCCGCAGAAGAGATGAAAAGCGAAATTATTATCAGACCATCTGCTAAGGAGCTGCTAAGATTCTTGGCACTGAGAAGCATTCACACAATGTAAGCATACTGTGTATGCTCACATATACAGTGATGTTTTTTTTGTTTTGGTTTGCCGCCACTGACATCAAGAATATACTCAGTCAAAATTATCTGCAAATGGTGACATGGATGTGCCCTTTTGTGGCAGCCGAGATGCATTCAGCCATCAGATTAATAGCTTCCCTCTGACAGAGCCATTGGCCTTGTCCTTGGCTTTTTCATGACACTGTAGGTGCCCTCACTGTTTGAATATGAGCTGAGAGTCATAAAGCCTTCTGCTATTATCCCCACAGAGTAAACACACCTGTCCCTATTGGAGCTGTTGAAACACTGCCACTATGAGATCATATTCAGCAGAGAAGTCGCTGACATAGCATCTCAGTAATGCGACATAAAATGTGAGGATCTGCAGGAAGCTCTTAACAATATGAAAAATAAGACTATCAAAGCTTGCTCATGTAAGAAATAGACTGCAAAGCAACTTTAAAAGTGATTTTTTTGTGTTGTAGCAGTGAAAAACTGCAAGCTGTCTCAGTTCCATGACAAAGCAATGCTCAATTGCCAGTGAATAGATTTTTAACTCTCTCATCAATCACTTAATTGTTTTATTCCCAGTCCACAAGAGAGAAACTATCCAATAAGAGGTTTACTGGCCACGATATTAGATGCTCCTGCAGCCCAGCTACACAGTATCAAATCACAGAAAGTTTGAATGCATATAATAGTCATTTTGCCATTTCTTTTTATGCAAACAATTATATGCTACACCAGCAGCTGCATTAATAACCCCTCTGGCACCACACCATAAGGCAGAATATTGTCATGAAGTCCCCACCCCCCTTTACATTTTAGATTCGTTTATACAGATGAGTGACCTGGATAAAAGTCTCGTCTTTATCAGGCAGTGTAAAAAGCTTTTGATGAGCTCTCGTTGCAGATCCGTATAATGTTGTTGTTGAACATGATCCACTGCTGTATCTAAAACGACCCCAAAAATTGCTCAATGAGCTAATCTTTTTGGAGGTGTGCATTACAAATTAATGCCGCTCTTTTCTGCCTTTATTGTGGCAGTAAACCTCTGACAAACCATTTGCTATTAGCATATTTGAAGCTGTGTACATAAGAGCTTGCAACCTACTTCAAAAAGAAATATCAACCAAGAGCTTCAGAACATGAGTGTCCTCATAATGAACGTCGGAGCACAGCAATTTGGGGTTAAAGAAAAACATAACAGAGGCAATCCGGTAAATCCAACCCCCTGAGAAGAAGTCAGGCTCAGTCAGGTGAGACGAAAACCAAAGAGAGGCATCAAGCCACGGCAGCTGAAGGAGTGGAGGAAACTTAAGTTATTTGCCCAAAGGAATCACTTGCCCATGTCCCGTAATTGTTTTTGTCCTGATAATTTCTATTTTCTGTTAAACCACACTGTCATGTTTATTTTCATCAGCTGATAACTTTTAGAATCATTCACACAGCCTGTTTCATTTTAGGGCAAATGGATGACTGCCAAACAGCACACTATTTGGCAGTCATCCATTTGCTGCTGGCGTCTTAGCACCGATACCTATTAAGGCTGACCCGAGGAGGCAGGAATCCTCACTGGGTATTATTGTTCTTTGTAAAGTCACATCTTGTTTTATTTCTCTCATTAAATAAAGTGTCTGGCGACAGTATTTTGTATGTAATGCGAGCGCAGACTTGCATTTCAACGTTCCACATCATCCACTGACAATACTTTTTGCTTAGGACGTAAAAGGTGGCATCTTTGTAGTATATTAATGATTCACAGGATAGATTCATCGTAGACACTCCCCCCCCAAAAAAAACATCTTAACTTGCTGTCCAGATTTGAATGAAAGAGGGCCAAGGTGCCCGCAGGGTGCGAAGAACACACAGAGAAAATTGTCGCTTTGCTCTGCTGATGCACAAAGCAGAATGAGTGAAAGGATAATCATTACCAAGAGGGAGCTTTGGGAAAATCTACTGTCTTCTCTAAACTGTTCTTGGGATCACTTCAGTGCCATGATTTGAGTCTCTGAGTTACTGTATGTGGGCGGGTGGACGCCCTCGCTCGTCAGCATAGATTTATGTCCCGCAGTGATGCTGCAGAGGTGTGTGTGGATACATATAGGGCTTCATTGTCGATTATAAAGATCTTTAGGTGTGCGACTTTCTGAAAACATACTGTAGAATTTAAATTATATCATTTAACTTTTACCTGTTAAAATAATTTACAACAAATAGTTCATTTGTAATCTGTGATGGTGTACTATTGGTCCAATTTAGGGTTCTTTAGTTCTGGGCTTTGGCAGAGCTCGGCATTGCACCATTGTTGTATTTTCCCGTGAATAGTTGAAGTTCGACAAAATTTGAACATTCTCCCTTGGCCTTCTAGAAAGATTGATTTTTATGGCCTGTTGTGATCGTTTTATTGACTTTTCACTGCAAGGCCGTGACTAGTGTGAGTTGTTTTTTGTTGTCATAGTTACTATAAAAACGTATCGCCTTAAATGTCACGCATGAACTTTGAAATTGCATTGTAATCTACTATTGTCTTTGATTTGTTAGTCAGACCGACTGTTAGATAAACAAAACAACAGACATTTAGAACTGATTCACTTTTTGGTTTAAGTGGATATCCGAATGATTCTATTGTAGACAGAAATGTTTTAATTTATCATAATACAAACTGCCAGTATTCCATTTAATCAAATAATGTGATCATTCATTATATGAATTCTCCTTTAACTTAGTGTCCTCTATATGAAAACTATTTTATGCTGAGTTCAGCACTACACACAATCTAAAGAGACCCCCAAGAGTTGCTGTGACTGCAGGTCCTCTGTTGTCCATTTTTAACAGTGACATTTCACCTGACTCTGTCATTTCACAGAGTAGCATAGCACATCTAAGGAAACAAGAGGGCAGGATGACGTGAGCTGCATAAATAGTAGCTCATATTGAGAAGCTTGTTAAAAGAAACTGGAAAATGTACTGTGCTGCATTTTGCTCTAGTCATACATACCAGTATACAGTTGTCCCAATTATAAAGTTTTATGATGACATCAATTTGACCTTGGAATAAATTTTCTTCTTTTTTTTTTGTAATGGGAAAAAATCTTTGTAAATTTCCCCCAAATTGCATGTCAACCAGCATCTAACAATACTTGTGTGTGTTTTCTCCTGGTACTTTGGCTTAATTCTCATTCCAAAAGCATGCATATTGCTTTTACTGAATTGTATAAACTCTGGCCTACCCGTAAGCCCTTTTAAGGAAAGATGCTATAGAAAATCGATGGATGGATTGATTTTAAACAAAGAAGCAGGACTTTATGTTTGGAGAATCAGTTGTACAGCAAGACTCAGAAAAGGTGCAGATGTACTTGCATCAAAACAAATTCCAAGTATTTCTAATTGGCATCTGGGATTGTGGATTAATGTTCAAACCTATTTCAAAGCCCATTACAAGATGACCTCATTGATCACAAGCATCAGTATAAGCAAGCAACAGTCATAACCACAAAATTGGCTTACTGCCTACGAGGAAGCACTGAACCGTTTACTGTTGATAAAAACATGATTGATTTAACCTATTAGATTGCTTGAATGCCAAAATTCATTTTCCGTTACTCTGAGGTCACATTTGTCTTTTGACCGTACATAGAACTCATTCATGTTTTTGTGTTTGGCCTGGGTAGTTCAAGCGTGTACCCAAGTAAGCCAATTCATTACTTTTTAATGAATGTGTACTGCACTGCTTATCTGATCTTTTGATTGGTACCTCACTTTGATCTTCATGCCAAATGAAGTATTATGAAAGAATAGTTGAGTGTTTTATTTTGGCAACATCCCGTAGCTTTTACAGTCAACTAGTTGGCCTTTGGCTTAATAATGAATTTATGGTGTCAGTCAATACATCATGTGCTTTATCACATTTTATATAGCCAATTATTTTTTATAGGCATCATGAATACTGTCATATATATGATAAGTATTTTTATCACTCTGTCAAACTACATATATGACCAAAACTAATTTCTATCTAGTTTTAATATCCACGTTTAAATGTAAAGATCCACTCAGTTCCGTTTTGTTTTCTCCGGTTGGTGAGGGATGCGATACATGCGTCACTTTGTAACCCAAGAAAGCACAGCAATCAGATGAAAGCTGCATTTATTTGTCTGTCATCATCTGCCCCAGTTAAATAGGTACTTGCATGATTTTGTCCTCCAAAATCAGTGCCATTAAAACGCCATAGGCATCATCGTTACATAAAATGCTCTACCCTACAGTTGCAGCGCCACGCACACGCCGCATCGACATAAAGTGCACATTACGGTGAGAGCCATTCGCCCGATGAGACCACCTTAATTACTTTATTATGGCATCCACCTGGATTCATATGACTGACATGCTGTGCACCTGGATGGTAGAAAGGCTCCGGTTATTATGCGGCTTCTGCTTCACATCCCCAAACAAGGGCTTGTTTTACACCATCTTACCTTCCCCACGCCATTAGGTACACCTGCACTGTCTAATGGGAGCCATTAAAAATCGTTAGCATATATTTTTTTTCAGTTTTAATGTTCACTGTCTAGAGATTATATTGCTCTAACATTAACAGATTACTACGGTTGTAGTTTTTTGTGGGGTAGGACTCAATCTATCTGAATTGCTGCTTTGAGCCAGCAAATAATGCTGTTAGTTAGCGTTGCCACATCTTAACTTCTATTTTGCGTACATCAGGGGTTTCAAACTCATTTTTGTCACAGGCCGCATCATAGTCAGTTTCCTTCGGAGGGCCATTATGATTCCCAACGTCTTCTATATACAATATAGGCTACAAAACAAACTGAGGAAAAACTAGTTTTGAAATCACAGACAAGTATAACTGTTCAAATTTCTTTAAAAGATGAATGGTAATAAAAATTGCAAGCACTATCTCTATTTCTTTAAAAGTGAAGACAATTTGAAATTTTAGTAATGACACAAAGTCGATGCAAAATTTGTCTTTGTGGGCCACAAAAAATTATATGGCGGGTCGTATCTGGCCCCCGTGCCTTGGGTTTGACACCTATGTGTTGCTTCGGCTGTATCAACAGCACCTTTGCTGGTTGCAGCCAATTCATAGTGTAGTGCAATTCATGTTGCCTAAATTCCACCAAGGCATGATTATTTAATAGTCTAATAATGAACTGTATTTTTTTAACAATTAGGTTATTGCTTAATAAGTGTTCCCGCATGTTTCTATTTGTAACATTTGAAGTCCTCTTATGAGAGTAAATGAAGTGGAGAAAAATACTGGAAAAATTCTTTTGCATCATTTGATTAGATCACAATAACAACCACACAATATTTATATAAAAAAACACTCTTATCCAGATCATCAGTAAAGCGTATGTTTGGCAAGTCATAATGGCGGCTATGAAAAATGGGTCATTCAAAAAATAAAAGCGAATGGTGAATTTTGCTCAGTACCGTACGCTCAAATAATACCTCTGACAGTGTCAATCAAAATGCATTTCTTTAAATATACTTTATGAAATTGTACATCTGACCAGTGAACTGTGCTTCTGTTCCTTGCCTACACTTGACTTCACTGTGTGGGTGGCTGTAAGTGTGATGGAGGCGTAAGCCAGCCAGAGGGCAAAAAGGGGTTCGGGCAATAAACCGATGTATAAACCTGCAGCTGAATATGATACGAAAAACTACTTGAACCGGTTTGAACCTCTTCATCACCGAACACACACCTGATTCCTACCGTGAGCACTTCCGAAGAACAAAGATAATCTCTAGGATGCCACTGAAGCATGGAAATTAGCAGAAATTAGATCTTGAGCCCCATAAATAGATTTGGAGAGCTGTTCTAATTGGCAGCCATCAGCTATCAATCAATCTCAGAGGGTATAAATAGCAGCTGTATTATTAGAAATGACTGTTTACTGAACTCACTCAAGTGCCCCTTTTAATGAAGAATAAATTCTCTTCGAGGAAATCTAAAGCGGGGCAACACAGATGCGTTGGCTGTATGAGCAAACAGACACTTGGGGGATCTGTAAGACTATAGGAGTGTATGGCTGAGTCACTTAGTCACTTAGTCATGTCTTTGCCATAATATATAAATATAACTATATATTTTCAAAAATGTTCTGCCTTTTTAAATAGTCAAAAGTTGTCACATTTACGACCTCATGGACTATATGCTACAGCCAGTTACAGCATGACCAACGGGTAAACCAGCTCAATACGTCTTCCCGATTGCTACTGATGCATCATCTGTGATTTACCGTGTGCTGGTCTTATTCCAAAATATCACTGTTTTTGTCAAGAGATAACCCGGGTGAACTGGAAGAAGTGTTATTGCTTGTATAAAGCTACTGCCCTGATGTATCTTATAATAGGTCATGATCTTAAATTTACTGTCAAAGCCAAATCTCATTGGGCCACTATTGTCATTGTTTTTGCAGTATTGGGGGGCATCAATATTAGAAAGCTCATGTATGATATTAAGTAAACAATGAGGGCTTATTTGCCATAATTAACATTTTTTATTATTTGAGGTTTTATAAATGTAACATGTAGTTTCTGATAGTTTTCAAATACAAATTTAATAATAATAATTTGTAATTTGTTATTTTTCATAAACTAAAATAATGATGTAAGCACACAAACATATCCATCCGTCAGTCCGCCCATCCATTGTTGCATACCATGCAAAGGTCAAAGGCAGCGGCTGGAGCTGAAAGCAGACTGCATGTTGGACCAGTTGCCAGTCAATCACTGAGCTCATTGACATCACAAAAAAGGTTGAGTGAGGCTCATTTTGCTGAGAAATAGTCCAAAAAATGATGTTGCCCTTATTGTGACAGCTTTGGCAGAAACGGCCTTTCTCCCATGATTGCACTCTGCGATATTCCCCTAACTTGGCAAAGACACAAAGTGTAGGCTGACCAAATGTAGGTAACTTTCATCCTTGGCAGCCATATTGCGGCGCCACATTAAGGCGAGAATCAGTGCGGAACTGAATCCTCTTCGGCAACAAAGTTGGAGCTGGAAGTACTTGGGAGGATTGTCTAAAGCTGCTGGGGGATGCCGCTGTAATAACACCTTGTGTGGGGAGGCCCCATATCCCTTTCATATCAGCAGCTCATAGCGCAAACAAGCCAAAAGGGGTGGGGGTGGTATGCAGATCAAAGCGAGATGGAAATCCAAACAGAAACCCATGCAAGCCCTTGAAACACTTTAGAGAGAACCTCCGAATCAACCCCCTTTTTTTCCTTCCCCTCCCACCAGACAGAGACGGCTGAGTCAGTTTATGGGTTGTATTTGTCAGGGGCAAGAGTGTGCGACAAATGAAGCACAAAGGATTTTAAGCAGACACACAAACACAGCTTCATCCTCAGCAAGTGAGCTGAGTGTATGTACCGCCCTGGAGCTTTCCGCTTGTGTGTTTTATGTAAGAAAAACTGCAAGGTGTGCAAGGAGAACATCAGATAATGCTTGTTTCAAGGAGGATCATTTTGTGTATACTCTGTATGTACAATATGGTTGTGTGCAGAGGGCAAAGGTGGAGAGTGATTATGTCTCCCTCATATGATCACCTGAGCTCACCTCCTCTATGATTTAACTTTCTGCTCCCAGGTGGGAGAACAGGCATCATACATGCAGGTCATCACCACAGCATTGGCCCGCGGGATATCCTGGGAGGGACACTTGCTCTTTTCTGACCTATTGCATGAGTAAATGTTACAGGGGGTGGTTTGGGAGGGGATGCAGAATGGGGCACTGGATGACATTCCAGTTGGTTTGAATGGAAATGTGGCAAAAGACTGCACCCATGGGTGCTGTCCTATAGCTAGAGATGAGTGTGCTGTTCCAAATGGCAGGCAGTCAGATGACAGTCCCTTGCCAACAGCCCCTTCACAGCCAAAATGTAACACATGACTTGGAGAGAAAAAAAGCAATGCCTGCATCTGTTATAATCTGCATGTAAGCCTGTATAAGAAACCTGTAGGATAGAAACCCACATCTGTCAATATTAATATCTATGTTATTGTACTGATACTTTGAATATGTTCATTTGGATGATTTTATTTATATAATACATTGCGACAGGTGTTGCTGGAAATGTAGTTTACAGAGTTCATGTTTATGTTTTCATCAGGCCTGTGTGTTGGAATGCATGAGGAAATCACAATGCTCTCCAGTGGGAATT
Organism: Syngnathus floridae; assembly: GCF_059516105.1. Taxonomy (NCBI): domain Eukaryota; kingdom Metazoa; phylum Chordata; class Actinopteri; order Syngnathiformes; family Syngnathidae; genus Syngnathus; species Syngnathus floridae. The sequence continues at coordinate 8,531,320 of NC_142421.1, read as the reverse complement.
GACTATATTGACTATATCATACATAGAGAGTGAACGATAGCTCGATAGCCAGTAGTTTTAGTTAGTTAGTTAGTTAGTTAGTTAGTTAGTTAGTTAGTTAGTTAGTTAGTTAGTTGATTGTTTAGTTGGTTTGTTGGTTAGCTGGTTGCTTGCATAGTTGGTTGGATAGATAGTTGGTTAGTTGGTTGGTTGCATAGTTGGTTGGATAGATGGTTAGTTAGTTGGTTGCTTGCATAGTTGGTTGGATAGATAGTTGGTTCGTTGGTTGGTTGCATAGTTGGTTGGATAGATGGTTAGTTAGTTGGTTAGTTGCATAGTTGGCTAGATAGATATAGAGATGATAGAGAGATGGATGATAGATGGATGGATAGAGACCAGCAATGTATATTGACAGTCAGAAGGATTACCGTGCATGAACTCCCACTAGATGGCAGAATGTATATCATTAACCTGATTTTCACTTTTTGTTTGTGTCATGTTGCAGCTGTTTTCAAAGTGCTGGATAAATAAGGATGAGCTGACTTGAATTGAGTTTTATAACATTTCGTGTGGTGGCAGCCATGTACTTTGGCTCACTTAAGTTTGGGAAACACATTTTGAATGTAAATAATGAAATTAAATCAAATAATCACATGTAGTTTCTTATTTAAGTGTGTTTCTCGGGATGTTAGAAAATGAATAGTCGCAAAGACCGTTCAGGATGCAAGGATCAAGGAAAGGACTTTATGATGCATATATGATAAATCATCATAAAAGATCATAAATCACCCACCTATGGTTGACACCACTGTTCCAACAAAGTAAAAAGCCCCTGTAAAATCCCATCGTGGTCTAAGAGCATCAGCTCGGATCCCAGCGGCGATGGCTGCCTCGTACTCCCGCAGGAAAGAGTTAAGGTCCCCTAGGCTGATGTTAAAGGTCTCGCTGAAGTTGCGGAGCGTCCCGTTCCAGCGGCCGTGAGCCTGCAGCTCAGAGGGCCTCTCGATGGCAGAGAAGACCGCAGCGCCGCACAGCAGGTAGATGATGACGAGGAGGGCGAGCAGCACGAAGCGGCCGTTGTCCTCGTTCAAGTGCAAGGAGCGGCAGCCTTCCAGACGATGGCCAGTCATCATCCAAATTTCAGCACCACTCGCGCGTCGGACAGCGACAAGCTCCACGTCGGCGGAGGCATCAAAATCAGCGTGTGGGCGCTCGCTGCACCGCCGTCACTGCACTTCCCTGGGATGCCTCTCATTCAAGTGCCACGGCACCCCGTCCCATGGCGGAGGGGGCATCAAAGAAGCTTCGCTTGGGGAAATCCACCACTTTGCACGGACCGACCAAGGAGCGAGAGTTAAGGAGAAAAAACACCGGCGCATTGTTTCATGCTTGAGCCCAGCACGCAATTGTTGCCCAAATCGAACTGGGAATCCAAAACAACGAGTAATGAGAATAGTAATAAATAGTAAAGTCTTGATAATAAAAAAAAAATAACAACGGTGGATACGATAAAGCTTTCCACTGCTTGCCCTGCGCCAAAAAATATTTCACGCAACGTCTCACGCGAAGAGGAAACGCAGGAGCTGCAGACTGCACTGGCTCACTGGCGCGCAAATGACGAGCTCATTCCACTTTACCATCTCGCCAAAAGAGAAAGGCACCCAACTGCTTTGTTGCATGGAACGTGTGAATGCAGATCACAAAAGACCGTACGTCGTGTGCTCAATATGCCTTTCAAAAGTTTTGCAGAAAGCTTTGTGCGTTTTCAAAGCGTCTTGAAAGAAAACACGTCAAATTCCCACGTTAATATATATGCGCAAAAGCAGTTTTTTCTTAAAAAAAAAAAAAAAAATTTAAGAAGTAATAATGTTTTATTTATTAAGTTCTCTCTGGGAATGACACTGGCTGTCCCATTGAGATCCTGAAAATTGAGTGGGGTCAATCCCAAGTTGTTTAACTTATTTATAGTAGATGTAAATGCCATTAAATAAATGTTAGAATTCTGAACTGTTGTCTCATAATCATCTTTTGATCACAAAATTAAATGTGTTAGGTATAGAGTACAATAAAAGCACAGGAATTAACCTTGCTGTTCCAATATTTTTGCCGGATACTTTTATACTTCTTGCAGTTTTTCTGCTTGATGAGCATTTACAGGGGCTTCAATTAGTATCCACTAAAAAAACAATATGTGTGTGTTACACCTTGGCAAAATCAATGGTGACCTCAAACTGCTGATCCATGAAGATGGCCAAGTAGGTATTGACTATTTCTTTCAAACATGAACGCTTGGATGTATGTGTTCCAAGAAACTCTCACTTTGTCACAGGAAGGAAGAAGACGATCAATGTGTCGTGTGACTGGGAATCATTTGGAAAATTGTAGAAAATTAGAGACTGCACATGTGGAAAATCTACTTTTGGAGTTTCTTTTTCAAAGAGAGGACACGAGTGCTTATCCTGATTGCAAAATACTGCAGGTAGCTGGATTAATTGCATTTTCTAATTGAATTAATAAATACAACCCCTTGATCCTCACGCTCTGCCATCTATAATTTCTTCTCAGGGTTATGTGGAGGGGCAAGGTCATTCCAAGATTTAATAAAAATTAGAACACTGCTTTGAATGTTAGCGAGACAAACAATAACATTGGTTATGCGCTTGTTTACAAAGTTATACCTTTTAAACTTTCAATATCAAACCAACAAGAGTGGCAACATTGAAGTATGACCATGCTGGTGTAATGGTAAATCAATTGATGTATTACTGTTTGTTTTTTCTAGCAGATCAAAATCAAGTCACACGCAGCAAAGTGTCCATCAAAGTGGTATCGAATTAGAATTTGCATAGTAAAGTAATTGACTAGGCTTCGAGCTCGGACACATTTGTTGGAGAAGGACCCGCTTGCAAGTCCCGTCCGTCAGCAAATGTTGAGCCGTGTCACTGATTTAAACAGCGCAAGCACCCAAACCATGGCAGCCCGTAAGTGTACGATTACAAGAGATACAGAGGACATATGGGCTAGACAGAGGTGAGGTTATCCTTCAAAATGCAGCAGGGAGAGCAGCTCCTCCAATGAATAATGATGAGAAAACAAGGGAGGACACACATGCACATACGCTGAGAAATGAAGCAGCTGAGTGAGGGTGGGAGAGAGGGATTTCCTTTCACCCTGCTGAACGAAAGCGGCCTCACCATCATTTAGAGGTGGAACCGACCCTTTGTCATGCAGGAAATACTCGGGAGACAGGAATGCTCAGTGGTGGAATGGGATCTGATGAGTCTCGTGAAGTTCTCTAAAGGAAGGTTAAGACACGACACTTGCCTAGTTACATTAAAATAAATTAGGGTTTATTGATCTAGCTCTGGCTTGACAAAGCAAATTAGGCCAGTCCTCTGAGTGTCCGGAAGAATCCCACACAAAGTAATTTGTCATGGTGGTTTGAAGCAAAAATGAGAATGAGTAAAGAAGATGGGACTTGAATCCAGAAACTGTGGATTAGTAGACCAGCGGGACTTTAGCTTTCAGGCTGCTGGAACTTGTATGTCACTTTTTTAACGAGAGAATTGCCAACCACGTGTCTCGTGCTTCATGAGATATTGTGATGGATTGGTACGCAAACGCCACAAATAATAAAGCCGTCTTTGATAACATTGGTAAGTGAGTGTCTGCCAGGCATTTCAATTCATTTTGACTGAAGCAAACAAAAGATTCATACTCCAGATTTCCCAATTCTTATACATTTTTCTTTTTTTTCTTTTCAGATGTGTTGCTTGATCAGAATCATAAAGCTTTGCCTTTTCAGTGTGCTTTGCTTTTAAGTGTGTCGCTGGTAAATTGTAACCATGATTACTAACTTATTTATTTATTTATTTATTTATTTATTTATTTATTTATTTATTTATTTATTTATTTATTTATTTATGCATACATTATATTGTCATAAATGATAAACAGTGAACATACAAAAGCTTGACGGCCACCCACACTCCATTTGGGTACTTTTAATTGCTCTTTAAATGTAACGCTTTAAATGGCAGAGGGGAAAAAGGGCCAACAATCTAAAAACCCGTCGTGTTTTGTAGAGTAGTAACACTTTGTTTCTCAAGTGGCAACAGTGATTCATCAGCGTGAAGGAGCCAAGAATGTGTGACTGCATCGCTCACCGTTTGTCGTCTCTTCCCAGAGCTTCTCGCTTATCGGGGGAAATGAAATGAACGTTCAGCCCAGTAAGCAAAATTCTGCATTTATATTGAGTTGGCCCTGAATGCGTGTGAGTGTTTTACAGTTTTGTGTTAAATGTCCCTTGATGACACACTGTGTGACCAGAGTCCAGTGGAATCATGGAGGTGGACATTGGAAGGATTGCTGCAGTGTTTCATCCGCCCACCTTTTCTACAGCTCTCAGTGGAGAGGAGTTACAAAACTAAATATGCCTCGACTTCCCGACAAGCAACATAAATGTTCTATTCAACAAACATTTATTTAGATTCCCGCTTTTTATGTGTGACTCAAATTGATGAGGCAGAGCTACTCTGCATATTTGAATAAATGCACCTCAATGAGGTCAGGTAAGGTTAAGAGTCACCCTGAGCTTCTTCTCATTTCAGGAAAAAAAGCTGATGGGACATGTTCACAATTCCCGGGCTGCACCGGTGGATGCTGCGATTTTCCTGAAGCAGCAGATGTCTCAGTCAAGTAATTTTAAGTGGCACTTGCACAACCACAACAGTGCAGCTCTCCCTTGGGTCTTTTATTTGCCTACAAATTTAATACTAAGCAACTATTATTGGGTGAAGCAAGTGGCAAGTATGCCATCACAAGAGGCATGGCAATAATACAGTAGATAATAACCCCAAATTAATGACTAAAGCTGCATAGAGGGTTAATTTAGCAATGTTTGTTGTTAATATTACATATCTAATATTTTTTAATAATACATCTAATATTTGAGGTTCCTTATTTAGCTTTTAAAACAAAATATTTCCTTTTATACTATTCCATTAGGACTAGAAGTATATTTTTCTTCTCGCTGTTGCTAATGAGATAATGCTATTGTTTCTAATTTTAACGCCAGTGAGTTTTGTTTCCCTCTTCCTTCTTTTACCAGAACAGAGAATTGCCCACGGGAAAACAAAAATCAATTGGAACCTATAGGTTCTTCATGTTATGAGAAGAGTTCCTAAAAGCTTCGACTCACATGGCCCACCGAGACTTTCAGTTGTACAGTGAAGGAAAACTAACTTGGTCCGATGCATTCATCATGCTGACAGACTCCAATAGGTTTCCTCTCCTTTGCTTCCATATGGGCTCTCTGTTTTCTCATTTAGATTTCTTGGTGTGATAGAATCAGCAAGTTTAAAATGCACACACACAAATTATATGTATAATAGCAAGTTGCAAACTTGGGTTGTCAAATTAAATTTCATTATAAAATGACAGCATATAAAAAAAGCTGCAGTACATACAAAAGCTAAACTTGGACACAATAATGAAACGTTCACGCAAAATTTGAATGACTGCTATTCAGAGTTCAAAACTGTTCAGAATCACAAACTGGATGTTCAGCAGATGTGAAGGGCCCGAGGGAGTTGAACGCTATGTCATGTTGTCGCAGCATGGACACTGTGTCTTCATCAAGCGATTGTGAAAGCTCGCTGCCCATGAGAGGAAACAAGGTTTTGACAAAGCCGACAGTGCACTTCATTCACTTAACAAACATAACAAAGCATTTTACATTTGTACTGCAGTGTCAACTTAAAATCTCAGACCTACACATGACATCCAAAACAAACAAAAAAAGGCCCAAATGAAAAAAAAAAGCAAAATTTTGATGGACACTGTCATAGAGGTATGCTGTATTGCGCAACTCCATCAATATCAAAAAGGCTCTTTTGTAGTTCTTTTTATTTGAGTTTTATTTCTATGCAATAGGAACGAGTATATAAACACTTCACTGGTTCTTTTATATCGAACAAATTATTTTAGGTGCATTACCTGACATGTTTCGGCGGGTACTTCCGCCTTCATCAGATGATATAAAAGAACCAGTGAAGTGATTAAAAAGGAAAAACAAAATGAACTTAGTACAAGTATATAAACAGTTAAAAAAAAATTATGCTAATGTAATGCTCATAGCAACAAAAAAATCTTTGCATATTTCCCCTCGAATAAACTCCGACAATACAGAATATCAATAACTTGGTGTAGTCTCAAATTATTCACCCCAGGTAGTTATATTAATTTTAACAAAGCATAAAAATAAACACACCTTAATTTTCACAACCCCTAGCAGTCTGTTTACCTTGTAAAATCGCCAAAGTTCATGAAGTGAGCTGAATTTACTGTCACCCATAAGTCAAAGCAAAAAAAAAAAAAAAAAGTTTGAACAACACCATATCTCAAAGTGCCAATGTAATCCATCAACTGTATTCGGAATGTAGCCGGGGGGGTTTGAGATTTTGACGGATGCTTCATTTCTCCCTACAGGCCCCTCTTCCACTTCAATAGTTTCTCCCTCCATCTTAGACCCGCTGTCAGAAGGGGGAAGGTGGGGAGCGAATGACAGTTATCAGCGGGATTGCTTTTATCATCTTGCACAAAGCATCGCTTTAGTATTACCACAGGCATGATGATGAGTGAGCAGATAACAACTCCACTCTGTTATTACAAGGTCACATGAGCAAACGTCCTCTTTTTGTCCAAGCCTATCGGAGGCCGTAGACTTGGACAACTGCATCTTCTTCGGTGGCAGATGCCTCGTTGTATCCCCGAACATTGGAGTGTATCTGTCTGAACATGCGGTCGTGGCCTTGTACAAGCTAATTGGCGTTGAGAGATAAGTACGAGCCTGAGGCCAGCAGTCGTTTTATTCAGTTTCTCCCTCCTGTCACTCCGTCATTACATATTACGTCCCTGTTGTAAAAATTTGACGACCCCATCTTTCACTTATAGCATATTTAAGATAACAACTCGCATAGGACAGTTTTGTATATTATGGATCATCAAATTTCATGACATCAAGTTTCTGGTGCACACAGATTTCAGCTTTAATCAATGTTTTTACAACCAAGTGCACAGTTCCCTGCAGAACGGCAAAAATAAATGGTACATATGTCTCCAAAGCGTTCATTTTATATTTTCTGGAAGCCTCGTTGATTTTATCAAATGATTAAAAAAATTATAGATGAAAAATGGGAAAACGATCTATCGAGCTATTGTGTGAATTTCCTCGTGTAAAAAATACGCCTGTGGTACTCAATTTTAGCGGCGGCAAAAACAAAAGTCATACATCATTTTGAATTCAAATAAAATTTGGGAAAAATACACCCATACCAAATTTCAAAAAGCATGTCTTGTCAAGCTCCAATATAAAAATTCTACACACTCCTGTTCGAATACTAGCTTTTTGTGCTCTAGAAAAATGAGACCCAGATGAATAATTTCAACATTTTCTCCACCATTAGTTTGACTGCTAACGTATGCAACACAATAACTGGGATCAGAGATTTCCCGTTGACACTTTTTCTTTAGATTTTATTTGTTCTTTTGCATTTCACAAGAGGGCACCAGAAATAGTAAGATTGACCACAGAACCAGAAATAGACCTTACTGTGGTCCTCAGTGTATACGTTCCATGCTAATGAGTTTGGTGGTTGAGGGAGGGGCGGGGATGAATACGCAGCTTTTATGCACCATGGTGTTCATGCCATCTGGAAATGCCACTGGCTCTGTCCACTGAGGAAGATGGCAATCCGACTGCTAGAAATGAGTGTTACTGTGACGAGTGCAGCCTTGTGAGAAATTGGTCCCTGCTTCATAAAACATCTTCATTTAGCCATTTCTTCCCAAGGAGCTGAATGTTGTAGCTTTGGGATGCATATGCACTCCATCACTCAGAAGCCCAAACAATTATGTGGAAAAACTGCATCCTCATATGTTCTCATACCTCCCTCTTTCTCTCTCTTTATATATAGTCATTTTTTCCCTTTCCAATACAATGCTGCAAGACAGCAAATTTCAGCAGCTAAGTCAGCATCGCCTATGGGTAAGAGTCATCCTTTCTTGCTTCCCGCTGGGATTATAAAGAACGTTATTCTCCTGATTGATGACACAAAAGGTAGAATTTTAAAAAGTAATTATTTCCTAAGGGGCAGTGGGGGACTGATTATTGTGTGAATCCCTATCGCAGCAAATTCACTCTTCCATTCCTAGTAAAAGACTGTGATTTATCAGTTCACCATCATAAGCTCCTGATTAGTTTTCATGAGCACTCTAGACTGGCAAGTTGAAAACATCAGCAATCGTGAGGTTTTTGCTCATAGTGAATTTTGTTCCTTCCCACACTCACTTCACATTTATTTATTTGACATGGTAGGACATGATGCATGACTGTAAGCCAGCTTGCGCAACAAGACAACACCCTGAAGCTCAAACAGTAGAAGTCATTATGGGATATTAAATTTATGGTTTTATTTCTGTGAAAAATACTTTACAGTAAAAAATTCATAGAAATGTATTAAATGAAACTCACAGTGTAATCATTCCCCCTCATGTTTTTGACACAGTGCCCATGTGAGAGATGACATTTAAATCATTTGACCTTCTGGTTTTCTACTTTCACTTAAAAGAATGTTCACGTTTCGATGAAGTTCTGCCCCTCCTCTGTTCAAGTCTTTTTCACAGTCGTTCGAAAATATGTTCTTGTGGAACAGATGCCATTTACCAGTCGTCTATTGTTTCAGCCCGTGTCTAATACTCTTTTGCTTTTCTACTGTGACTAGTGCAACATGTGCAAGCTGCTTCTCTTCAAAACTTCATGGCTTCATGGCGTTGGAAGGGAGCTTTGTTGTTGGTAACATCTGTGATGTCCCAAAATGACAAATTAAAAAGGGTTGCGGACGCAGTGGAATTGAACTTTTGTTGTTGCAGAATGACAATGATTTGGGGTTTGTTTTACTTATAGACCGACTGGCAACAATATAACCATCTGCGCAAATTAATTTAAAGTCAATTACTGTTGTTTCACAATTTCTGCTTTTACTGTGATAACAATGACAAGTTTCTTTATTGTGATCATGGTTTGCAGTGGCAAAATAACTTTGAACCTCGGCCAGCTAAAGTTGCAAACTACCAAACACCAAAAAAACAAAAACACTGCTAAGATAATCTAACACAACAATATCAGTTACATTCGTAACGGTAGAATACTTTATTTGGCTATTGTATTGGATCTCATTGAATTGTGCAGTCATAATGTTATGGACAGTAATCACATTATTTTTTTAAATAATATTCATTGTGAACGTACACGGCAATACTCTATCTTTGTAGTTAAAATACCAAATGCAAAACGAAGTGTTCTTTATAAAGAAAGCAAGGAATTGTAGTTGTATTTACAAGATTTGGCAATCCAGCGGAAATGCTTGCCATCAGCCTGCTAACATTTGGCCTCCATCGCTGATTTCCATTTGGCAAAGGCCACATGATCATTTAGTCGAATTAACATAATTAGTGCCTGCACTCTATTTTTTCCACTTCCTTGACAATGATGAAAAGATGCGTTGTTTCTACACTTGTTGGAGAACAATGCCCTTTAATTGCCACAAGTTTTTTGTTCATATGTAATGCTGTACACAAACTGATTGTGCATTCAATCTGCCTTTTCCAGATATCATTATTGACATGAGGTAATCCGTTTTTCCATTTTCTGTAATTCTCTCAATCAGTCTCATTATATTATGCATGTTAAATGCCATTTCAGCCATCGCATTGCGTACATAAAATTTCTTCTCTTAAGAAAACAAAACAAAAACAAGTCACTGTGATATGATGTGAAGTGCAGCAATATACCGCTCTCTAGTGGACATCTCCCCCATCAGTCAACAACCAAGTTGCTTTTTAATGCCAGATTGGAACTGACACTGATCACTATTATTGATTAATTGAAAAATATTCAGCATTGCAAAATTGGGAACCAGACTTAGCAATACTCAATTATAACAAATAATAGACTGGTAATAGTGTACGATATTAAATCCACAATTACTAATAATAGTCAACATTGACATCTCAGTGGCTTTCAGTCATTTCTAACTTCAGTATTTGTATTATATCAGCAACTCTGGTGTCCAACCTTTAAAACTATATTCTTTTGGTTAGTATGATCATGTTTGTAAAGGCAAAACAGTACATACAGCCCTCGGAGTTGGCTTGAATCACAGTGACAGAAGGCACTGGCATTTTCCAATGATGACGCCATATGAGACGCAAAAGAGTTGGTCAGTGTATCAGCCCTTAATTACTAATATAATTCCCAAAACAGTTGGTGTGTAAGCTTGAGCAACAGATGCATGCAATAATTTGTTCCAACCATAAAGAAAAACATCAAATAACATTTGGAAATAAGTTGTTTGTGCTGCAACTGTTATCTTTTCATTTGGCAGAAGCTGAAAACAAAATTAATAAATCAGACACGAAGCAGATGCATTTTATAAACTTTCACCATGGCACATTAATTGCAGCATGTTGCTGGAATGCCATTAACCACCCATTGTTGAAACCCACTGTTCCAAGCCCCCATACATCAACGTCATATGTATAGGAATGACATAAAAAAAATAATAAAGGCTTAATGTGATGCCTGAGGGCCCAGAAATTACTTATAATGTCACGTTTTTCCACACTACAAAAAAAAGTCAAACTATGTTTGCAGATGCAAAGTCCAAACGGATTTTTTTTTTTCCGTCAGCTTCTTGGCTCAATTGTGAGGACATTATGACGCAGAAGAAAAACATTTAAATATCCGCCCTGGGCGTTTTCTTTTCTTTTGTTTTCATTTTTTTCTTTTCTGTGGGTGTCATGACAGCTGGGTACTAGTCCTTTAAATCTCTGACGTTTCAGCTGTCTTCCACGTTGGCCGCACATGCGCAGAAAGCCTGGTCACCTGCACGAACAAGGAAGTAAAGAAGGATCACTGGATGTGAAATCAAAAATACTTCTCCGATCGACAGTTGTTATCCGATCGTCAACTTTTTTAAGCAACGTCGACGGGACAAGATGTTCAAAAAACTCAAGCAGAAGATAAATGAGGAGCAGTCGCCGCAGAGGAACGCGCAGACTCCCCAACAGGCCCAGGTTAGTTGTTGTGCCTTTGGGAGCTAACTGGCTAGGCTAACATCTGTTTACCGTGTAAACTTGTGGCCTTGGCGAACGATCGCAGAGCCAAGTGATCGTGGCAATGGGATCTTTCTTTTGTTTATCCCTCTTACTAAGCTTATTAAGATATAAAACGCTTCATCGAGTTGTATTTTTAGTGCCTTGCAAACGTAGATGTATGCTAACAACTCTGCAACTCACTTCCAACCAAGTAAAGTTATATGCTCGTTAGGAACGATCCAGGAAAAACTTCTTGTTGATTGAAATACTTGGGAGTGACTTTCACGAAGGCTACGGGACCTTCTCTCAAATCTGTTTATGGGCGTGACTGTTGCTGTCAGTGGGCTGCAAGTGGATTTCGGATCCCGTCGGTGCATGACAGCTGTCTGCTTACGAATATGTAAAAATACTAAAGCAAATACTACAGTGCAGAATACTGACACTAAGGGTGTTGGCAGATAAATATGATCAAAAAAATTCAAACGTGGCTATTTAGCATCGGTTTGCATGGGCATTGTCTGTCTGTCACGTGGTTGAACTCTTGCTGTTCTATTATTTACAGATTTACTGCAAGGTTTTCACCAATATTGGTTGTCTTAAAGACATTTTTTGCCTAATGAGTAAGTCTGTTGATAGTTTAACTGTGCAACTCTGGTTGTATACACTTAATTAGTTTGACGTTTTTTTGTTTTGAAGTTTTTAATTTAGAGTTATTTGTGTGTAACTCACTAATGAAACATTTACAATCCATGTTATAGTGCTGCAGGTGGACATGAAATAAGAAACATTAAATCCCCGTCCGAATGAGTTGCACCACCAAGTAGTTAACAATGTCAGTAAAAATTACATGATGAATAGATGGATTTTCTTTTCTTTCTTTCTGCCTGTGCGTGTCTCTCTCTTCACCATTAGCTGGGGTCTGCAGACCGCCGGAGCAGCCAAACCCACCCGTTATACAATGATGCTATTCCCTCTGCCAGTGACCGAGAGGTGAGCATGATGATGATATCCGATAGCAAGAGACAGCTATTTATATCTCCTCTGTTTTCTATACGAGATAAAGTGCAATAATTGCGCAAGAATCCAGTTTGTTATGCTCTGATCTCCTTTAATAACAAGCCCTCAGCTAATAAATGTAACCCAGCTCCGCTGCAGCGCCTTTTAAACTTTTAAAGATGCGGCCATCATAATATACATCCTCAATCACTGACTCACACTGAATTAAAAATATCTTCACTGTATGTTCCACATGTATCACAGTTGTCGGGATTAATTTCTGTCATTATTTTCTATATCAAGCCCCCGTCATTAATTTAACCCCAATGACAAGCATCATAATGACTTCACACTGCTCCAGAGCAGCAATTATTGTCATGAAAAGCCAGATGCTTAATAAAGACTGTTTTTGAAGTTTGACCCTACAAAATCACAACAAAATATAATCTATTAAAGCTTGCTAATATAAGTGGATAAGCAACTTGTTTCTCCATTATTCTACCAGAATCCATTAGGTTTCTGAATTGGAAGCATTGTAAAGGATGATTGAATGGTATAGAACTGACTACTTTTTAGTGCAGTATATATTTTCATTAATAATGAATGCAACCTCAAATGATTTCTATCCCTGGTGAGTTGTTGTATTTTCTTTTTTCCATAACAGTCTCAGTTTGAGGATGTGGACAAGACGAAGGTAGATGATGATGGGTTGTCACAGAATCAGGCTAAAAGAGCCTTAGATGTTTAGAAGTACCTCTGCTTTGGTTCAATTTCCATCATCAAATATTAGACTAGTGACGATACAGCCCAAATAGTTGTGGTCCTCCTTTATTTTCCTACATCTAGATCAAATCGATTGTAATTGAGGTCCTCCAGCCAGCCCTCCATTTTGTGACATGTCATGATGGCAGCATCATTTTCACTTTGTAAATCTCCAACACTTTGACATCTTTGGGAGTGTGTTTTCAACTTTTAAGAATTCATTAAATTTTTGTTGTTGTTCTTTTTTTAATTTCAAAGAACAAGACAATATTTACAACTTAAGTACATCAATGATCAATATGATTGTCCTGGCAAGACATGCAGAAGTTTCCACCTCTGAACAATTCAAATAAGAAATTGAAGCAGCTGCCCGACTTGAAGACCACGCACTTGGATGTTAAACTGTTACTCGTGACATTAACATTAACTATTTCATGTTCCCGCTTCTCTTATTTTTCTTGCTCTTTCATTCTTGCTTATATAGTGGAGCCTCTATTGTTGAATATGATCCTTGACAAAATCCTGGAAGAGTTCCATTTTGTTTGCCTTTCAAAACTTTTCCCCAGATGAAATTTGAACAGAGAAAAAAAAGTGGGCTCATGTCAAGATCATGTAAGAGTCAAGCGTGTAAAACAAAATATTTACCTGATTAGGAGGATTTGTTTCTGAGAATGTGTTTATAAATGTTTTAATATTTTTTTATTAATTACGCCAATCATAAATTTGCTAAATTGATGAATTATAAATGACGAAATAGATTCGGAAAAACAACCAAAAAGGCATATCAATTTAACAATATATTATTTATTTCATTAAACTATTAATTGATTATATTTACATTATTACTTCATTCAGTTTTGGATTATTATCTCCAAGTGATATCATTGTCACATCTTTCCTTAAATGAATGAATGAATGAATGAATGAATGAATGAATGAATGAATGAATAAAAAAATAAAAAATTTCAGCATGAAAGCTTGCTCCGGCCCTTCTCAAAAGGCACAAAAGAAACCCTCCAAATGGTCAAATTATAAACTGCGTAACTTCATTCGACTATAGAGGTTCCGTCTCTCTCTTTCTCTCTCTCACTTTGCCTCACACTCCCCACAGTGCCGTTCCACTGTCATGGTGTTGTTGTTTTTCTCATTGCTCTCTGTGTTCCTCTCCTCCCTCCACCTTTCGACCCGTAACTGCACTGACGGGGGTCAGGTGCTGGCCGGGATGATAGCAGAACCCGCTTTTCTCTCTGAGTATACTATCTTTGCTCTGGACCATTCAAAACGACCCAAAACGGCCCAGGTAGCCAGTGTGGTGAGTTTGTCCTCACGTCCTGCCTCTTCCTCCTCCGCATCGCTGCTCCTCCTCCTCCTTCCTCCTCCTTCTCCTGCTCTGGTCCTCCGTCCTGACTCTGTCCCCCTTTGGGGAAAGCGGAAGCGGGTTGCAGCCCATTTAGGGAGGGCCTGTTCCCTGCTCTTCTGTCGCCCGTTTGCTTTTGGATTTAGCTACAGGAAGGCATCTCCATTCAGGGATATCTCTGCATCTGATGAGCGTTTATAGCTTATGTTGTGGTATAAAAAAGCCTGTCTGCTTTTTGCTGTATGTGTTACGCCCACTTGTCACAATCTATACCCCTTGTCTTTTGTCCCCAATTGCCTGCCTTCTTTAAACCCCCACCGATACAGCATCTTCTTTGGTCGCCTGAAAGACCTTGCCCCCTTATGTGTGTTTATTCCAAATGGAGAGTTTATATTGCATAACTTTGCTTTACTGTTATGATTTTTAAGCAATGGGGGGGTGTAGATAAACAGGATAACTAAATTAATTGTCATTTCTTAAAATCTCTGTTGAAGGGCGAGTATATATTCTTATCCTATAATTTTGTTCACATACTGCGATTTCAATCCTAATCTCTTTGCAAATACAGTGGGGAGAACAAGTATTTCATACACTGCTGATTTTTCCGGTTTTCCCACTTGCAAAGCATGTAGAAGTCTATAATTTCTATCATAGGTACTCTTCAACTGTGAGTGATGGAATCTAAAACAAAAATCCAGAATATCACATTTTTTGATTTTAAATGATTAATTTCCATTTTCTTGCATGAAATAAGTATTTGATACATCAGAAAAACAGAACTTAATATTTGGTGCAGAAACCTTATAGTTTGCAATTACAGAGATCAGGCGTTTCCATCTCCATCTTGTCAAAATATTGTCATCAGGGTCACTTAAACTCTACAACTGTGTTTGGATATTTTTTTTTCTTCATTTCCTTATTAAAATGTTCTTGAAAAATCGAATAATTGCTAATTGGAGTACAATGGACGTTTATGTAAAATATGTATGAAATATGAATGAAATATTTCCCTCGGAGCAAAAAAAAGAAAAAGATCAACAGGACTTAACGTATTTTGTGATCAACTTGGTCAATGTTTATTTCCCAGCCTTACTCTAAATGTTGACATGCACATTGGAACTCACGCAGTGAAGTAGTAACTGCGTCTATGAATTTGCCTAAATCAAGTTTGCTCAGTTTATTCTTTAAAATAAAACTCATGTTACAAATTTAATTCACAAAACTACCTATGGGTAAATATTCACATTGTCAGAAAATTGCTCTCTATATGTGACTTTGGAATCTAAAATGTTGTGTATCCCGAGGCCAGGGAAGCTTGGAGCTGGACAAGTGAGGAGAGAATAATTTGCTTTGCTAAATCTGCTTCTAACCAGTTGACTAAACCAGCTAAGCTGCTCAATGTTCAACTTGGCCCAGTTATAACTCTCTTGTGCTCTCTTAAGACCAACTCTCCGACTTGAATGTAACTGTCCGTCCGTTCTTACTTCGTGGCTGTTCAGTCGAGTTTTTAACCCTTTTGTTTTGTAGAGATGCCTTCGTGTTATGTCTTTAACTCCTCAGTTTCCCTCCCCTTTGAGTTGCATGAGGGTGCCCAATGCCCCTGCATTGCTCCCAGCAATACTAATATTGCTCCCGTCAGAGTAATCAGGGAGTCATGCGGGGTTTGGATAACTAACTGACCCAGGACATCAGTTCACCCAACATAAGAGTAATCGCTCTCTTTCTAATAAACGTTATCTCTGCAGAGTGCCTCTAAAGGTCCAACCAGATCTCCCAGTGGAAGTATCAACGGGGATGGAAGTGTGTCTCCTCATGTGCGTCAACACACTCCTGTCCATCTTCATATATATTTTTTTTCTTACATGTTTTTAAGATTTGTTTTTTCCATTTGGACCAACTTTCTGACAGAGAGAAGAACCTCAGTCCTTTGCCCAAAAACTACAGCTGAAAGTACCCTCAATGGAGTCCATAATTCGAGGCGGCGCCAGTCGGGCTGAACTCCTCTTCCGCTCTCCCTCTAAAGAAAGCCTGGTTCGGAGCTCATCACGCGAGTCCTTGACACATTTAGGAGAAAATGAAGCCTCTGGTGCCCCTTCGTATGACCCACCTTCAGACATTGAGAGCGAAGCTGAGGAGGCGCCAGGGAATGCAGAGTCTCTCCCCAAAGAGCAGCTTTTGCATCGGTTGGTCCGAGTGGAGACGAGCCTGGGGAAGTATCGCGGGAAGTACTCAGAGGTGAGTCGCTTTCAGGTCATTTCTTTTGACTAGTTTACCTCATTAACTTCATTGTCTACCTTGTAGCTGGTTACTGCATATCGCACAGTGCAGCGAGATAAAGAAAAAACACAGGTAACATCTCGCAACATTTGTCATCATGTTTTTCCCTTTAACAATATATTATACAAACATGTCTGTTCCTTGCAAAGGCCATCCTCAGCCAGTGTCAAGACAAAGCTCTTCGCAGAATAGGAGAACTACGAGAGGTCAGGCTATATTAAAATAAATTGTCTCCTAAGAGCAATAATTTTTATTTATTGTATGGTTAAGTGATGTTAAACCCTTGAATGATTTTAGGAGTTACAAATGGACCAGCAGGCAAAGAAACACCTTCAAGATGAGTTTGATGCTGCACTGGAGGAGAAAGACCAGATGATTACTGTCCTGCAAACTCAGGTAACTACCTCATTGTGTACTGTAGATTGTCACGTTGACTATTCAAAAGGTAGGGAAGGAGTAGTGCTTATTGTGGATTTTGTTACTTGCATTAAATGAAGACTTTGAAGACTCTAAATTGTCTTTTATTTTTCCCTCTGTTTCTGCTTTTCTTGTAATCAAATTATTTTTGACACAGGTTGCTTTGCTGAAGAAACGAGTTAAAGGAGTGACTGATGGTGCTTTGGTGGCTGAGGGTGAGCTGCCCGTTTCTACAGATGCCGCAGAATCCAAATCCACCAGCCCTTTAAATGACCAAGAAGTTGAGCCTGAAGCACCTGAGGGTGTGTTTTATTTTTACCTTCGTAAAGTACAGTTGAACACAAACCTGGATTCAAATGGTGCATTCTACATTATTACAGAAGAGGGCGTCAGTGATCCAGCTAAACTTATGGAAGCGCTGCAGAAGCGAGTGAAGAGACAAGAGAACCTACTACAGAAGTGCAAAGAAATTATACGTGTGCACAAGGAGCGCAGCGTCCATATGAGTAGCGAGAATGAAACTCTGCAAGAGCAGCTGCAGGAGAGACTACAAGAACTGGAAAGGATGAAGGTGTGCATATGCATTACCATTGCCACTTTCGAAAAATGGGTCACAGTAGCTCATGTCACAATTACAAGTCGGTTTGCAAAATATGTTGGTTATCATCCCAAAATATTCTCCCACAGAATACCTCTGTTAGGCTGAGATAAAGTCAATCAGAGCAAGTAATCAATAGTTTCTTGAGAAAGGCTGTCTGAGACACTGTGACACTGGTGTTGAGTCGCTCAATCCAAACACTCCTGGGTTCAGCCAGGATGTTTGCTAATGCTGTGTCACTGTGACATGCCTGTATCATTGTGTGTAGGGGGGGTTAGCGCCTCAGTGGAATGATAATATTTTTTGTCATTTCTCGGATGTTTTTTAGTGTCTCTTAACACAAAGCAGATGGTCTTGCAAAATCTTTGACAAAGCACACTTGAACTGCATCATAAAACAGGAATCTATTCGTACTCTCTATGCTATCAGTGTTGGTCCTAATGCTCATAAGCTCAAACCTGGGAGTTAGTCCGGTCTGCGTGTGTGTCGTAGCCAACAGTCGTAAAACGTACATTGCTTCTACAAGCCACTACCACTAAACTGGGCTGTAATTTAGGTCAGTGTTTTGGGTTTATCTGGTTTTACATGGCGGTTTGGCTTGTAGGTGGTGGAGCAAGTGAAACTTATCATAACCATTTACAATTTGTAGTCCAAAGATGAAAAGTGAATGAACAATTTGGTGAGATTTGTTTTTGTTCATAATTTGTAGGAACGACACACGACTGAGAAGAGTAAGTTGATCAATCAGTTGCGTGATGTCAAGAACCAAAATGAACAGCTAGAGCAGGACAAGGTCAGTGGGAAGAGCTTTGAATTTTTTATGTTTTTCATCCACTCAATGTTTGCACTAAATTTAAGACAAAACTAATGTAAATGGCTTTTAGGGTATGGTGATTGCTGAGACAAAACGGCAGATGCACGAGACTCTGGAAATGAAAGAAGAGGAGGTTGCACAGCTCCGCTCCAGGCTCCAGCTGGCCAATGCCCAGAATGAAGAGCTGCAGGACCAGAAGGAAAAAGCTGAGAAATCAGGTGTGTGAAATTACTTCCTGTAAAAAAATACTTCCTGGAAGCACATATGGAACATCTTGTAGTCACAATCTATTCATGTGTTTATTATTTGTGCACTTCTTGTAGTATTTGAAGAGCTTGAGAGGGCATTGAGTGCAGCACATAAGGCTGAGGAAGCACGAAAGCAGCTGCAAGTTCAAATGGAGGACCAAATGAGTGAATCGGAAAGAATCAATGAAGAGGAGAGGAAGAGTCTGCAGCAGGAGCTTACACGAGTCAAACAGGAAGTTGTCACAATCATGAAGGTTAGAGCATGATATCTGCACTATATGTACAATGCCTTCATCCAGCTTTGCACTTAAAGCTGATTGCCCCTCATCAATGTCTTGGTCAAGCAGTTGACATTGTGAGCCACAAAATCACCATTTTATTTTTTTCCTTAACACTAGAAATCATCAGAAGAGAGGGAGGCCATTATGCAAAAATCCCACAGTGAAGCCCTGGCAGCCAAAGAAGAGGAGATAAATGACAGAATCAGCAAAGCTGTGGTAGGTGTGAAAGTTGATCATTTCCTCACAACAAATTCCAATGGTTCTATGTCACCATTTCATGGGATTGCTGCACGGGTTTTCAGGAGCAGTGTAAAGAGGAGTTTGCTCAGCGAATCGAGGAAAAAGAGCAGCAGGCTGCTCTTGCCCTGGAGGATGCAGAGTTGCAGAAGACGGCTCTTATTGCAGAGGGCGAGAATAGAGTTAAAGAGATGCGGCAAGAGTTGGAAGTAGCAAAAACTGTGAGTTGTGTTTTTTATGGGCAACTTTAAAGGTTGTCATGTGGTAGTTTTATGCTTCCAACTTGTGCTGTAAAGCGCAACATTGTCAGCTTATTTTTAAATATTTTTATTTATAATATTGTCTGTTGTGATTGATGAACTATATCTTTTTTTGCATTGAATGAATCGCCCTATGCCTTCAGAAAATAATGGAGTTGGAGAGCTCCCTGGAAAAGATGTCCCAAGATGGATCAGATGAGCAGTCCAATCTTCTGGACAAGATGAAGGATAACCACAAAGAGCAAATGTCAGCATTAGAGGAAGAGCACCGGGCACAGCTGGAAAAGCACAAGGACGCTTTATCCCAACAGCACAATGCTGCTCTGGAAGAGCTCAAGGAAAAACAGAGGGTTGAGTTGGAGACACTTCTGAAAGAGAAAGACCTGCAGATTTGTCTGCACACAGAGGAGATGAGTCAGAGATTGGATGCAAAGCGGGTTGAGCATGAAGCAATTTCAGCTGAGCTCTCTGAAATTTTGAAGAGTAAACAACTTTTGGAACTGAAGTTGGTTGAATTACAAGATGCGCATAATTTAGCTCTGCAGGATCTGGTGGTAAAGCACAGTGCAGAAATGGAAAATATTAAGCTGGAGCATGAACAGTCACTTGGGGGGGTGGAGAAAACGCTGAAAGAGGAAGTTAATGCTTTGAACATTATTTTAAGAGAAAAGGAAAATCAAATTAAAGAGCTAATTCAAGGAGAGGAAGTTCTAAAAGAAAAATCACATTGCAGTCTCGAAGAGCTCGGTGTCAGAGCAAAGCAACTGGAAGATTTGCAGCAATCCTTATCACATCTCCAGCTGGAAAATTCAAACTTGAAAGAAGTTAAAGAAGAATCAAATAAACTCTCAAATGATCTTGAGCAGTCCAAGAATGCCTTGACAGATTTGCAACATCAGCTTGAAGTGGCAAAAAAAGACTGTCAAGACAAAGAGTTATTACATCAAGAATTAGAGCAGCAATTACAGCAGAGCAAGAAGGAACTCGCCGAGGAGAAGTTGCACAGTGAAGATCTTAACATTAAAAAGGAAGAGCAAACAAGCCTTCTGAAAAAATTGGAGGAGGAAAAAGCTGCTCATGAAAAGAAGCTGAACGACACTATCGCCGAAATGCAAGATAAACTGAAAACACAGGAAACTAAAATGGAAAAGATCAAACAAAAAGCCAAAGAAATGCAAGATCACTTTAAGAAAAAGATTCAGCAGAAAGAAGAATCCATGAAAATGGCACTTGCAAAGAAAGACGCAGAGCTTCAACAAAAGGAGCAACAAGTTCAAGAGAAAATTTTAGAGATGGCCCAAAAAAATTCCCAAGGCTTAAGCAATACAATGGCAGAGCTGCAAGCTAACCATTTGGGGGAAGTGGAGAAACTACGGGAAAGCCATAAACACGAGCTCGCTGAGATGGAGCGCCATTGGCAGGAGAAATTGGGACAGCAGGAGGAGGAATTAACGGAAAAACACTCGCACATACTCCAGGAAAAGATACAAGAATTGAAAGAATGCTCTTTAAAACTCAACAGCAGCAAAGAAGACAATGAGCAACTACTTACTGTAATGAAGAACCAAAAGGAGGAGCTTGCGATTCAAGAAACAACAGTGCAAAAGCTAAAAGAAGAACTTCACCACGTAGGGGTCAAGCTCGAAGGTTTGTCAACAAGTGACGTTTTGCTGAGAGAGCAACTGGAGTCAGTGGAGAGGAGCCTTGGGCAAGCTTTGAATGAGCGAAACTCCCTGCAGGACAAGCTCAACATAACAGACGAAGAGAACAGAGAGAAAATCAAGACATTGTCCGATAATTTGGTGGATATGGAGAAGCAGCTTCAAGCCCTTGAAAGTTCCAGGCAGAAGGAATGTGAGGACTTGCAGACTAAATCTGCGGAAGATGCAGTTCAGAGAGAGGCTTTGGAAGCCCAATTCCAACAGCAGTTCATTATGATCAGCAACCAAATGCAGCATTACTGTAAGGACGTCCAGTGCAAAATGGCCGACGGGGCCGCTGAACTTTGTCAGAAAGTTGAATATCGAGTCTCGGATTTAAAAGAAAGACTTCTTTGTAGCCAGAAAAATATTGCGCACCTTAAAAATGTTGTCTCTGACAAAGTAGATCGAGTTTGCACTTTAGAGGAGAATCTCCGGCAGAAGTGTGAGGAGAATAACAAACTATGCATTTCATTAGAACAGGCGACTGCTCAGGTAAATGCTCACATGGAGCAAATCAAAGCCTTAACGATTGAGAATGAGAAAAATTCTCTTTCGGCCAGTGAAACGGCTCAGAAGACGGAGGAGTTAAACCGAGTCATATCAATGAGTCTGAAAGAAAATGAGTTGCAAGTGGTTAACTTGGAAAGCATCATCAGTGACTTGAAACATCAAGTAGACGGTAAGGAGAAAGCCATACTCGAGCTGAAGCAACAGCACGAAGAGGAGAGACAAAAAGCATTAGTTGAAATGGAAGAGACCATTCAGAGGTTAAAGCAGGAGCGAGAGTCCACTTTGGAGCAGGCCAAGGCTCTCAAAGCTAGTCTGTCTGAAAGTGACAACACTGTAGCATCTTTGAAGACCAGACTGGAAGAGCTGGAACGCCTTGTCTCTGAGAAGAACGAAGCTTTGCAAAGGCTCACCATGAGCTTTGACAATCAGTCCATCAGCAAGTCGGAGATGGACCAAGTTTTGAGCGAGAAGG
Organism: Syngnathus floridae; assembly: GCF_059516105.1. Classification (NCBI taxonomy): domain Eukaryota; kingdom Metazoa; phylum Chordata; class Actinopteri; order Syngnathiformes; family Syngnathidae; genus Syngnathus; species Syngnathus floridae. Next base: position 8,509,252 of record NC_142421.1, on the reverse strand, counting down.
AGCAGAAGGTGAGCGGGCTGACTGCGGAACTGGAGAGTGCCAACCTTCGGCTCTGTGAACTCCAGGAGCAGTTGGCCTTGAAGATAAAAGAGTGCGAACAACTCTCACGTGACCTCACACAGCAGCATAGCATCAGGGAGAACGAGAGGAGAGAATTGGTTGAAAAGCTACAACGCAACGGGCATCTAGAGCAAGAGCTGGAAGAAAAACTGCACCATCTCGAGGAGGACAACCAAAAGAGCAAAAACCAACTCAAGACTCAGGAAGAGGAATTTGAAAGGTTGAAAGAGGAGATGATGAAAAGCAAAGAGCAGTGTGTGAAAGAAACTGAGGAGAGGTTGACAACAGAGAGCAGTCGTAAAATATCCGAGCTGAAGAAGAAAGCGGAACAAAAAATCGGACAAATTAAGAAGCAGCTGACGTCACAACTTGATGAAAAAGATGAGCTGATCAAGAGTCTCAAGGCGAGCCACAAGGAGTTCAAGAAAAATGAAATCTCCAGTCAAGAATGCATTGACACATTAGAGGCAAAAAACAAATCTCTCGAGGAGGTTCTTGTCAAGCTCAAAGAAGTTCAGGCAAATGAACTGGAACAGACACAGGCTCGCGTGAAGCGGACATTGGAGGAGTCTTTAGAGGAACTGAGGTGCACGTATGAAGAGAAGCTCTCGGCCCTTCAAGATTCAGTCCATCAAATGAAGCTCAATCAAGCGGAAGCACTTGAAGTTGAATCGAGGCTTAAAGAAGCAGAAAAGCAGAAAGAGGAGCTTCTTGAACAAGTTAGTGCTCTGAAAGAAGAAATCCAACAGAAGGTTGTTGAGTTTGAGCAACATCAAGCTGCTTCGATGCAGGCCCGCACATCAGTCGAAGTTGACAGCAGAACGGAACGAAATAGTCTTCAACAAACAAAGAGCGTGTTGGAAAATGAAATGGAAAACCACTTAGCCAAACCGGATGAGGATTCTCTCGATGCTCTCAAGAGCAAACTAAATCACATGAAGAGTGAGAAAGAGAAAATCCACAAAGATTTCACCAGGTTACAGAAAGACATCCGATTAATGAGGAAAGAGCACGAGCAGGAACTTGAATATGCAAAGAAGCAGCTGATAGACGAGAGTGAACAGAAGCTTAAGTAAGTTTTGCCTTCAAAATGTCTTTTTTTTTTTTTTAAGACAGCTGTCATTAGATTATTGAGGTGTGCCATGAACTAAATGTTATCATCATGCTACTTTTTGACCCAACAGATTAGAATTAGAAGACCTTGAAATGAAGCACAACTCTGCAATCAAGCAGCTAATGATGGAGTTCAACACACAAATAGCGGTAAAAGAGAAAGAGGTTGACACAGCAGTGAAAGAAACCATCGGTAGGTGTATGATGTTTTCATAAAAGGATTTTAGTGTCTCAATCCGGTTGTTACCCATTGCAGGCAAGGCACAGGTTGTGGAGACGGAGCTTCTCAGTAGCCATCGGGAGGAAACCAATCAGCTGAAGAAAGTGATTGCCCAGAGGGAGGAAGACTTGAACAAAACGGTTCAAAAATACGAGCAGGTCATACAGGTACTGAAGAAAATAATTCAAGCCAAGCTCCATCAGACGTATCCCGTTTAAAGGGTGGGAGTTTTGAAATAAGGCAGTGACGAGACCAACATACTTGAGTCGTGATGCTTTCGTGATACATAGGAAATGACTCAGTCGTTGTCATTTTCTTCAGAGTCGAGAGGAGGAGATGGGGACTCGAGTGTGGCAGGTCCAGAAAGAACTGGAGGAGCTACAAGCTCGGAGCCACGACACGTCTCAGGTACCTAACATCAAAAAGATTTACTGTATATTAAAAGTCGCCAAGTCGTTCCAGTAAATTTTCCTTAAAGTTCAACTTTGCTCTCATACTTGAGTCCAATCCTTCTCTTTGGCCTCAGTCGAGTGGCGACTCTCCAAAGTGTACCGGAAGCTGCGGGGTTCATTTGAATGTCTCAGGAATGTTCTTTTTGGAAAACAAGAGCTTGCGAGGCTGAGGCCAGACTCTGTCCCTGCTCTTAATTATTATTCGGAGGTGACTCAAGACCCTGGCCTCTTTCGGCAACACTATCATGCAAGAAAATGCACACTGGAAAGCGGCCAGGTAGGACAAAAGCACCTCAGGGAGACGCTTGACCCAGCTGATGTTACACTGTTTAGATCCAAGTGCTGATTCTTTACCACACTTGCTCAGATTTACAAGAATTAGTCTCTCTATGGCATATTTCCTCTGTGAGGTAATAACTTTATGGATGGATTGTATAGTTTAATGCTCAGGGAGGCCTTCCCCTGCAAAGGGCCTCAGAAACCATTCGTCATCGGAAGAGTGGGTCAGTGTGTCTTTCCGCTGAGACGGCACACCAATACGCCGGTATTCAAGACTCGCTTAGTTCCAAAACATGCCTTCCTTCCTTTTAGCAGAATGTACAAATAAAGTTGGTGAGAGTCTGGAGTAGTTTAGTCTCAGATGTGAGTTTATTGGGGGGGATGTGTTTAGCAGCCTACAAAGCCACTGATTTTCACTGAAGATGAGCTTTTTAAAAATGGAACACGACAGTATGCTCGGTTGGGGAAAATAAAAGCAGCTGGGCCCCTAGAAAAAATCTGCACATATTGTAACTCGGGATGTCGTGTTTGTGTGTGGGGCTGTCCGCAATTGTGGCACTTAATTGAGGATTTACAGTGACAGAATTTGGGAATGATTTCATGTCTCCGCTACAAGAGTTGAAGTTGAGTGCACTATTGTGGACAAATGTTAAGGACGTTAAGTTGTATAGTACAGGATCAAAAAGGTTGGAGAAAAGAATGCTGATTAGAATTTTATATGAAACTGCATTAGGATGAGTCGTGCCTGTCTTGACAATGTATTTTACTTGTTAAACCCATCATCCTATTTTTAATTATTTACTTATTTTGGTATTTTTGGTAGGAGAAAAACCATGAGTGGATTATTAAGCTCGTAAAAGTTTCAATTGGGTTATGATATTAAAAATACAAAATAGCTCCAATTTTGAATTGCTGTGTATGTACATAAACAACATATTCCATTCCAATGACCTAAATACATATTTGTTTTCGTTTGCTTTTGACACAGATGAGCTCTGAGGAACTGCAGGTATGTGCTGTGTGTTTCACTGTAAAAATGTTTTGTATCTTTTGGACCATCCCCAAAAATAATCAAATTTGGAAATACCATTCATTGAACACACATTGTATTTTGTTTTTACTGTTTAATAACGGGGAAGAAATGAACCCAATTTAAATCATATTTGCAATCTCATTAGTTCTTGACAGATTTTTTTTCTTTTTTGCTCGATGGGTTCATTAGAACAACATGAAACTACTTAAAGCATCAGTTAAGGTTAAGTAGCTTGTTTCCAAAGGCCGAATTCTTTTGTCCTGGCAGTGTTTTCCATAGCCGAATAAGCCTGATTGTAAGAACACACACGTCCTCGCTTCCTGTTCCGATGTTACCCTTGGAGCTCTAACTGATCCCATCCTCTCATCCCTCTGCACTGCAGGCGCAACTTGCCGAGAAGACGACTTTGTTGAGTGAAGCTCGGCTGAAGGAGCAGAGCTTTATGGAGAAGGTGACTATTTGCTGCAGCATGTGTGCTTTTCGGGACGAGTGAACGGCAAATCTGGAGCAGTGTGTTGCCATGCTTTGGTGGCCTCCAGCCAGCGCTACGGCCCTCCCGCTGCAACGACTTAATTACTGCACATCTGTTTACATTTGTTGTTAGCCACATAAACAATCAGAGCAACGCCTCCCACGGTTTCTCTCCCATACATCATCTTCCTCACAAACATCCCGATCCCCAAGGACGCTCAGCAAAATGCTTCTCATTTGTCCCACATATCAATTAAGCTAATGGAGGAAATTAACCCGCTGGGGTCAAATGCTTTCTTTTATGGTAATTTCTCTGCTTGTTTTTAGATTCACTCGCTCGAGGACAAGATTAAATGTTTCCACCGGAATGCAGTCGTAACTCATCTGGGAAGCGCATACAAAGGTAACACTGCAAATTGATTAGTTCAGCTTCTGGATTCCATTTCCCTTTTTGTTGCTGGGTAACACCACATTTTCAAAACGGAACTGCAGCACCTAGACCGGAGCACATGCATATAAGCTTATCTGTCAGCGGCCATGGCTCCTTCCACATCTGAGGGGGACACAGGATGTGCAGAGGTATTATGTGGGGGTGTTGTGGCATGTGGCCACGTGCTTTAGAGGACAGTATGGCTAAGTATGATTGAGGCCTCAGTTGAGCTCTGCGGTTTGAACTGCCCTTTGGTCAACGTTAGCATAAGAGGTATTAGGGGTCATCGTGTAGCTGAACCCCCCTGGGATTATAAATCAGTGCCATGTCTTCATGTATACAGTATGATAAACCTGTCATGGGATCAAGTGAATTACTCTCTCCTTTTGAACTTTTCCTGCTGCTGCTGTAAGAAAGTGTTGGGTGGGGGGGTGTCTGTGAAGCAGCTATTCATGAAAAGAATGACTTTTGCAGGTTGGGATGTTAAATTATTATATTCGTCACTCTGACTCACAACTGCTGTATCTTCTGAATCTGTTTTTTCCTCTCACAAGCATTTTTTTAAGGACACACAAGTACAATACAATGACATCATGTTGACGATTTTATTCATCATAAAATGCTTGGCGCGTGGGTAATATTATATATAATATGTCTCATTGTAATATAATTATTATAACATGACTGTGTTGCTATCTGAGGCACAGAATAAAGTGAGCTGCACTTGGTTAAAATAGTAATAAAATCTTTGTATGCCAGTGGTAAGTGTTAACAGCCCTCACCAGCAATGTGCATCATTGACTTTGGAACTTTAATGTTATGTACCTTTAGGCGACGGATTAAAATGCTCTGCAGGCCAGTTCACGCTGAGCTTGGACTCGCAAGCCTCCACTTTCATTTAGTGTTTAATTTGCATCCGTGCCACTGTGCAAAGTGGCGCCAATTGTTTGGGAGCACTGGGAGGAAGGGGGGAGTCTCTTACAACTGACATTTCTGACAGCTTGGGGCATGTCATTGGCTCATTAGTTACACTCGCGTGCCGCATTTGCTTAACTGGTATTTTGTCCCCCCCAAAGGTGCTGCACTTAACAATCCTGAGCCGCTCTCCGAAGCCACTGAGATGGAGTACCTAAGGAAGGTGCTTTTTGAGTACATGATGGGACGTGAGACAAAAGTACGATTTTATATTTATTTCTTTAATAATAGTGCACCAACAATGCGACTAAATCTTTTTACCATCTCTTGCAAATTGTTGCTGGACTGAGCTCTTGGCATTGGCACAGAAACAGTTATTTCCCTGTTTTCTCATTTCTGAAGTGGGTTTTGTTACATTTTATAGATCAATAAAAATATTTGAAATAAACCAACCGTTCATAACTGTGGAAGGTTTAAAATGTGGAGATTGGAAAAAAAATGCAAACCCATTCTTATTTCAATATTTGTTCCTCTGCTTTATTTATTGTGGTAAGGAAAATACACATCATGGCAAAAATTGGTAATTCAATTAAGAAACATATACTTAATATATTTTAATTGCCTGTTGTGTCATATTACTTTAAAGCCAAGGCATGAGAGCATCTTTCAGTCTTTCTATACAAAGCTTTATAGAATTACAAAATAATAGACATGTTGTAATTAACATTAGAACTGAAAACTGCAAAGCTGCAGCAGCTGTACCTAATGGAGTGACCAAATTTGTCCACATTAGCTTGTTTGGACTTTATGGGAACATTACCTAATGACACGAGTACCTGATAATGGAGGTCTGCAGCACACAATGTGTGTCAACATCTAATTGGCATTGATCCCCCTAATTAACAGTGCTGTTGACATGGTCCTAAAGTCAGCAGGATTTTTCCAGCAGCTTCCAGAGCGTCCGTGTTTATAGCAGCATGGTAGCGTTCCTTGTGTGCAGGATGTCCTGAAGGCAGACATGGAGCACATACGTGTTGCATGACGCACACATTTAAAGACACACTGCGCTTGTTTATTGTTAGACACGCAGTTGGGTTTCTCTGTTCGGCAGCCCTGTTCTTGATTATCCCCCGTTTACGGCTTGGTGCATGCACCCTGGCAAGATAGGCCTGCTGTTGATTATGCACAGGATTTTTTTTCTCATACTTAATCATCTCTTTTTAGTAAGATGAGTGCATCACACGTACATTTTATCCTGTCCATTTGTGCTAAAGCTATGTTTCTCTGTGTGACATAAAACTAATGAGTAAACATACATTTGTTGATGATGTTAAACTAACAATTGAGTTTCAACTTTTATTTTGATTTCATTCGCAGACAATGGCCAAAGTGATAACATCCATGCTAAAGTTCCCTCCGGACCAGGCTCAAAAGGTTTTGGACAATGAGGAGTCCAAAGCAATGGTACGGCTCTTTTATTTTTACCTTATGACTGGAAGTGTGTCTAATTTGCATAAATATAAAATAAGTCAGGTAGAAAGGCAGTCAGTAGACCACAGATCTCTGCAAAGTCTGGCTTAGATGTACAAGTCTTGCACCTTTGTACAAGTAAGGTGGTACAAATACGGTACTTCTTAACTATTTCAGTTAAAAACAGTTACTTTAAAAAATATCTAGAAAACTACTTGAATGGCTGATTACTAAAAATGTGTTGACTGGAGTTATTGACACCTGGTTTCTTTAGCTTTTTTTCTTTGGTTGTTTTTCCTCGGGTGTGGTGGTTTTTTGAAAATTATGTTGGAGATACAAGATCTGATCAGAGAAGATTGATATATTTATTTTCTATAAATGTCATTTTACTGATGCACAACTGTAAGGTCAGACTGACAATTTTAACAAATGTAACAAAATGTTTTTTTTTTGTGAATGACAAAAGCCTGATAACGGCTTTTACATGACTTTGGGCAAAGGTTAATAGACGTCAAGTGCTTTTTTACAGAATACAATCATGCAGCGTACAGATAATTGATGTTTGTTTCTCTGCAGCATTGGTTGAGCGTCTGATGCTTTGAGATGAAAATCATGCTGTTGCTGCTGCTGAAAGGGAAGACTGCCAAGGATTTAATGAAACCCTTCTCTCCCCATTATGTATTTGTATGTATGCACGTATGAATGGCCAGCAATTGAGATTTTAGTGTGCTTTGTATAGTTTGGTATGTATGAGTAACACTACAAGTATGAGGGAATTCAAACACAGATCTTCCACAAATCTGCTTTTTTTTTTTTTTAGATTAACTGGTGTTTTAGGAGGTATGATTTTTATTTAATGTGTTTATACAGATTGGCGTGTGCAATAAATGGTACTGTTATCACATATCGAAGGCGAGAGTCGGTTGATTTTAAAGTTTTCTTGTGCTTTTCTGTCGTCTGGTTCACTTCTGCTGCAAACCTGTAAATTACCTTTTACCTCTGCCCTCACTACATATTTAAGTTAGACGCCTGTTGATCATTTTTTTCTTCCCCAAGCTTTGTATTCCATCCCACCAACCCCAACAACACTGTAATTTGTATTAAGATGTAAACTGTACTATAGGGCTCTATATAACTTGCTATACGTTTTCTGTATAACAAATTAAATATTATTTACAGAATATATCCGCCGCTTAGCTCATCTCTTTTTTCCCCCCCTATCACTTTTTGTACATATTTCAACTCGCTAGTGACATGTGTCATCAAAAATGTCATCCAAATCTGTTATTTTATCTGATTAGACCGAAGAAACAACATTTTGTAGCTCATGTTTTGTCATCATTGAGAGAAAATGGTCCTGGTTCTCAGCTGCCTTCAATAACTGCCCTCACAGCAGGGAGCACATTTACAGCAGGATATAAATAAACCCATAAAGCTTTTATAGCAAGTATGCACTCAGAAGAATCAGACCCCCAAACACCTGTCTATTATTCAGGCCTAATTTCATTTTAATGAAACAAGAATATGTGTTTTCCAATGGTTTTTGTACATGCTATACAACCACAGTGTCCAGAATTTTTCAGACTTATAACTGTGCATTAATATGTAAAACAAAACACAAAAATAACTCAAATGTATTACGTGTTGTATGGTAGAGCTCTGTTCTCTTCTGATTTTGTAGGCTTTTGCAGACTTAAGTGTCCTGTGGCAACGTCAAGCAAAAGTGAGTGGAGATCTTAGTTACACACAAAATAATAATAATATATTAAACCCTTGCCGGGATATGATATATCTTTCTCATCCATAGATTCCCAGAGTAAATGCAATTCATCCCATGCAACATCCCTCCTTCAGTTTTTTGTGATTTAAGTGGTGTTTGCACTCACTAGTATACAACCGTTAGAGGGCGACATTGCTCCCCGAACACAGTGCCAAAGAAATTGAGAAATGCAATCACGTGTGAACCAAAAAATGCTTTTACGCCTCAACAATCCAGATTCGTTGCCCTTTCAAAGTAAAACCGACTGCGACCAACTCCGTCATCAATTTCTCCAAACGCTCATGCTTTTACTTTGTTATTTTTTTTTAACTTCTGTCCCACCTCTGCTACTTCATGTGAATTTGATTTTGGAAGTCCGCGTTTATCTCCGCGTCACCCCGTCAGGCACTCTGGCAGCCCGCTGCAACTTTATCAGATGGACTCAGAATGGAGAGAAGCTGACGCACCGTTATTCTGTGGACCGTTAACTTTCCTCGGCGAAGTTTTTCCTTATGCCATTACAACCTATGTGCGACGATAAAGCAGGAACCACGCTCCACATTATTTTGGAAACTTTTTGACTAGCGTGCAACTGACTTTGTTTTCCCTTTGGACACTTTTACTGCGCAATTACGCACGATACGCAAAAAGGAATGGCTCCACGTCGGAGACAAAAAACGGGAGTACAAACTATTTTGCATGTGTGCCTTTCTATTTCTGTGGTTTTCTCATACAATATAGACTTGGAACATCCCTTGGTGTTCCGTGGACCTAATTCTAGTTTTTTTGGCTATTCTGTGCTGGAGCATTATTATGACAACACACGCTGGTGAGTCCCATTTGTCATTTTGCTGCTGTTTTGCTCATTTGTAACATTTTATAAGCTAAAAGAAATCACACAATGCAACTATTTTGTTGATTTATTAAGAAATGACGAGATGCGTTGAATGTAAAGACACTTGAGGGATGCTCATTGACTTTTTATGGTGCGCACTCCTCTCCCCTCTCTTGGTTTATTCAGGGTCATAGTAGGGGCTCCCAGAGCCAACTCTACCTACAGTAGTTCAGTGCACGCTCCTGGTGCTGTGTTCAAGTGCAGAGTCCACAGCAACCCGGAGCGCCGCTGTACAGAGATGGACTTGGGAAGAGGTCAGTTGAGCTCGCAGCATCCACACCACAGCCATGTGATAAATTGTGACACCTTCCAAAATCTACAAAGCTCCCCCAAACATCTGTTTTGTTTTATCACAATAATGCAGCCCTGTACTAGTCTTTTTATTATTATTTTTATTATTATTATAACCTGCAACATTCACATGAGACAAGAGGCTTCTGTGTGCAGGAGTTTTTCTCACTACTTGCCTACATAAATATGATTTATTCCCCAGCTAATATTTCCTATGCATATAACTGAGCCAAAAAAGCTTCCACCACCCACCCTCATTTTCTGTTCTTGTGAAGAACACCGGGGTTCGTGCATGACTTTGATATAATCAGCGTGTCACCAAAAACACATGCTGACTAACAGGAAGAATCATCTTGATCATTATAGACAACAAAGTGTCCAATGTGATCAACCTACCCATTGTCAACATGCTTGAAGAAAAAAAAAAAAAAAGCTGTCATGCTTTTATCCTATCACAATCCAATCAAACCTCTAAAGTTGAACACAAACCTTTCTGGGATGCTGGTTAACTTTCAGTTTTACCCATTTGAAATCAATAAAAACTGAATTAATTTGCTGAAACTTCCACTATCATAAAACCTTTATTGGAGATGAAAAAAGAAAAACCTTTCTATCTTTTACAAATGTAAAGAGAAGTTGGCCACTGTATAAGAAAACGAAAATTAAAAATACTCAGCCGTCAAGATGCCTGAAAGCTATGTGGCAAGAAAAACTGCATCATTTATGTCCAAGCTAATCTGGTCATGGTGTTCATTAGCTATTAGGCTTATCTTCTATTTATCTCAACATCTGTTTGGTAAAATTAGCTTTTGGATGCAAAAAGGTTAGTTGTACTGCCCATTTTTTACAGGGCAGACAGACATTGATTCATCATCACAAGTTTCATTTACTTTGTTCTACTCTGTGCTTTTTGTCTCGTTTTATAAGCCTTCCGTAGCATCACAAAAAAAGCCAAAGATGAAGCAAAATACTTTAATGGTGATTGTTTTTTTTATATTTTTGAAGATTTGTCAACATCTAGTGTGATGTTAGACACAATGATGGTTTAAGCCCTTACTTATATTTGATGTTTGAGGCCTATTTCTCACAAAATCCTTGGTTGAACTCCAAATCAAGCCACTTTTGGAGCATTTTCATTAAGCAATTCCACTGTACATTTATTCTCTTGGCTTGCAGCTACCGAGCAACCACATTTAAACAAACAAACAAACAAACAAACAAACAAACAAACAAACAACTTCCATGTTTTTAAAACATCAGGATATTGTTTGCCAAGCTGACAGGACAAGACCCAAAAGTCCGACAATAGCGGACAATTTTTTTTTTCTGCAAGACATCCTTTGTCCTGACGTTGTGACGTCTGCAAACTGCTCTCATTGTCCATCAGGAAACAAGCCCCGAGAGTCGTGCGGGAAGACGTGCCAAGGGGACAGGGATGACGAGTGGATGGGAGTAAGCTTAGCGCGTCAGAACAGAGCCGACGGCAAAATACTGGTGAGTTGATTAATGAGAGCTGGGCCTGATTACAGCGGCATCATTGTTTAAAAAAATAGTTCAAGCATGTGGTTTCACATTTCGTGTTAGTTTTCTCTCATTAACACAACAGTTGCCTTGTATAAGTTGCCTATCATGGGGGCTCTTTTATGTAGCTCAAATCAGTTTTATTTATATACAGTAGCACTGATTCATAAGTTATTCCAAAGGTCTTTTTATTATGTGTCATGGATTGAAAAGTATCACAAAATTCAAAGACAGAGCAAAGTACCAAAATTAAATAAAATAAAAACTAAACGTACACAAGGGCAGAGTCTCATGTTTTTGGCTGTTCTCATTTGATAAAGCTTGAAATTCCTCTTTGGCCTGTACGTACAATATGAGCTCTATTTTAGTAGACCGCGTGTTTGCGTTCAGCGGATACTGATTTCCATATCAGCACAGCCCCGCTGCACTTTTGCCTATTTGGCAGCTCGAGTGTCTTGCAGACGCACCTGGCGTAGTGGTGATTTTGAAATTCATTCATTTCTTCTTTCATTTACTTCAGAAACATGTGAAGAGCGGCCATCAACTTGCAATATGTCTTTTAAATCAGCCCATTGGGCAGTTAGACTAATATTCTACTATTTATTATTATTATTATTATTTATTTACTTATTTAATGCAACAACTTGATTAAATAAAATTGAGTAAATTCAAATCACCATTTTTTGTTAGTGCATGCCTCAACCCCTCTATGGTGGTCCTTTATTAACCTCTTATAATGGGCGGCAGGGGAACCATCAGTTAGACAAGCAGGAACAAGTCCAAGCCATTTTCAAAATCATCGTGAGTCACACAGATTTACTGTAAATAGTAATATTGGCTCAAAAAGCCTTCCGTCTGACTTCTTCGTCATGCAGGAAAAATCAGAGGAATCTTTATGTCTCTGAGGATTTACGGTTCAGCCTGTATGAATATATTTTATATGCCCTGGTGGAATCAATTGGCATGATTTTGCAGCATCCTGTTACCCCTGGCTGCTGTTTCGGGAATGTGAGTGAAAAGTTGCACCACCTTCACCTGCAAAGTGTTGCGGCCGTCTCGATAAGTGTATGATAAAAGAAAGGTGCTGACTCATCATATCCCAATGTGTTGCTAGGCTGCTCGACAGCCCGTAACATTTTTTGTTCTCGTCATCTGAATGAGCTCATGTTGCAACGCATCAGGGGGGAACCGTCTGCTTGGCAGATGTTTCTTCCAAGGCTCTCACTGAACAAGAACATGACAATAAGATGTGGCGCCATTTATATGTGAGGTTATTCTATTGCCACTTAAATTTGTGAGGTTAATTTCAATTAATCCTGGGCCTAAAAGATTGGCACTGTCGTTTTGTAAATACACTTAACCTTTTATAGCGTATACGGCAGTGAAGTGACTTGCCAACGTAAAGAGTAAAATCTGATTGGACAAAAAAATTGGAAGAAAATATAATAAATCTAGGGTCTTCACAGCAGTGAAGGAGACACTATTCTCCCTTTTTATAAGCCAGTGTACCATACAAATGATTTGGGTGTTATTTTAGGATCCCATTTTTGTTGCCTCAAGCTTTTGTATTGCTTAAATTTAGATACAATTCCTCCACGCTACATGTTTAATGCCGTAAAATCCGCATTGAGTTATGCACCCTGCAGAGTCATTGAAGAAGGTTCCACATCCTCTGAGACCCACTGACTCCAGCCCAGCGCGAGAGCGTCTTGAGCAAATACAATGCGGTCGAGGTCAATCTGCTTTCTGTACACAGTTTAAAAGAGTAAAAGTTTTATTTTCTGCAGGCCTGTGCCCACCGTTGGAAAAACGTCTACTATGACTCGGAGCATATCCTCCCGCATGGATATTGTTCGATCATCCCGCCATCTCTCCAGGGCAGGACGCAACCCCTCATTCCATGTTATGAAGGTACGTAAAGTGGACCACTTGAACAGCTGTGTTATAAAACTAAAATAAAGTTCATACACACGTACATTACCATATGCTTGGTGGAACTGAAATTTGCACTTCATTGATGTTTTTCTGATTGCTCAGCAATAAGTTCCATTTAAGAGTCTATGGTTACCATCACACTTTTCTCTCACCAAAATCTTTTCGTGGTGGTATCACCAAAAAAGCCAAAGAAAAAGCAGAACACACGACGAAGTAAATCGTTCAGAAACTTTTTGGTTGAACTCCAAATTCCTTTTGGATCATCCAGTGTTATGTTCTAATGATAATGACAGCTTTTGTTTATTTAGATTTTAATGATGTGATTTATACGTCTTGCCTGTAATTAAGGATATTTATTATCAATATAAGGATGATTTATATATAAATATTGTTTTTACTTCTCACACATCTTGGGAAGCAACTTGTTCACTACTTGCATGTGTAGTTCCATTTTAGTCACGTGACATGCATGCATGGTGCCGTCACAGAGGCTCACATCTGTTTTTGAGCCTCTGAAAACAGGTAGAATGAATTGTGATCCCCCCCTCCACAAGTCCAACAAAAGTACAAAGTCGAAAGTATGCATTGGTCAGTCCTCAGAGGAGATTGGGTATCTGTTAACCTCTATTGTGAAAAATTCACAGCATTTGTGCTGCCAATGACGTTCATCAGGTCGCACGCGCTCGCCTCGCTTCCAGTCCGCAGCAGCAGACTTGTGACTTGTCTTGTATTCAACTTACCGTGCATTTTACGCTGATCCGAGTTGAGCTTTTTTTGTAATCCGAGAGCGTCCCCCTCAAATTGAGTGGTCTCGTTGGATGTTGCGCGGCTCCTTTCTGCCTACACTCCGCTCCCCCAGATTCCTCTTGGATGTGACCCGCTCCTTGACTAACTCCATATGGAATGCCGAGAGAGCGAAAACTCCAGTAAATGTTGGATCAAGCACACAGTGAAATAATTTGTGGTTTGTGTTTTTGTGTCCAGATTATAAGCAGAAGTATGGGGAAGAGCACGGTTCCTGCCAAGCTGGGATAGCAGGAGTTTTTAGAGAGGTCAGTAACGGTGCTTGTTCATCTTCCTAATCTTCGTGACACATACAGTGATGTGTATTTTCATGTTTTCATTGCAAATGCATAAAATGACTCCTTACTTAATTTTACTCTACTTTGTTTGAACACTACTGCAAGGCTCTATTTTTCTTCTTTGACTCTGTGGGATCATGAGAATATTTTTTATGTTAGATTGTGAAATGAAGTAGTATCTCAAAACTTAATAAGACATCCATGTCGCCGATAACTGCAATTTTATGTTTCCGCCGGCTGCAGCGGCCTTTCCTCACCTCTGGGGTGGTTCCCCGCGATAAAAACGATTAAGAAAACACACATTTCCCTTTTCTGAATATAGCGGGGCCGGGGGATGCACTGCTGACCGATGACATCATCCACTATCGCACAATAGCTTTTTGTACAGCACTCCATCCTTAAACAGTCGGCCCAAGTGAGTCGAACAGATGCGGCCCAATTGCGTCTTTCTGTGAAATGTATTGTCGAGTGCTGAAATCCATATAAGGTATACGTTAAAATGTGACATTAGCTTGTCTGTACATTTGCGATATAATTTTTTCCTGATGGTGCTCAGAAGTCTCACATTGCAGTCAGAGCCAATTTAAGCAGAGGCCATCACAGACCTGTCTTTCTTTGAAATGCATGTTCCGTCTCTGGAGAATCAAATGTGACGTTTGAAGTAGTCTTACTTATTATACATATTGGTTACTGATTGCAGCTGCATTACTGTGTCACATTACAGTCATACAAGTGTAAAAAATAAGTTAACCAGCTAATATTATAACCCAAGAGTAAGTCATTTAACACTCAAACATGAGTAAACTGTGGTAAAATGAAAACAACAATCAAACACTGACAAAACATAGATAATGCACTGAGTATTTTTCCCAATAAAAATTGACCAGGTCCAACAATCAATTTGGGAATTGCTGTTATCCGTTCCATAAAACACAATACAGATTAAACTGTGTATATGCATTATATAGATTAAACGGTTTGCCGTGTAATAGTTCACAGATTGAATAGAAATAGATGATTTTATATATATTTTTTGCTCTTATTTCAAAGGAGTGTTTAGAATGTACTTTTAAATGGACAAAAAGTGAAATCATCAAACAGTTGACTCGACAAAGGTTCACTGTTGAGTTATTTAGTCATTTGAATGACACTCCACCCCCACCAACAAGCCCTCGCTCCTAAAGGAATGTATGGAATTCCTTCAAAAGATGTCCAACTGTTAAATCTTGGCCTCATCTGCACCGAGCTCACCGGTCGCCAGATGTTTGGCATCTGTGACGGATCGCTCGGACTGTGTGTGTGTGCGCGTGCGTGACTGAGCAAGAATAACGTGATGTTGACACATCCAAGCAAGATGTTGTTTGCTTTTGTTTTCATATTTGTGTGGAGCCCAATTCAAGAAAAGAAAGACTGTCAGAGAAACATTGGAAGTGATTATGTGTGGCGAGCCTTTATTGTCACTGACCGCTCACTGCTACGTTTGCACCAAGCTGTCGCAGTGCAAAGCCGTGACTGAACAAGCCATCCCGCAGCTGTCAATTTTGCACGGGCTCCACATTCCTCGTCACACTTCTTGGCCTCCGACCGGTTGATTTAGCAGCAGATAGCGCGCAACCGTTTGTGGCCTTCGGTTAACCAAAATTTCACCCCGAGGCACTTGAGCTGTGCAGATGAAAGGTAATTCATGGCCCCAAAGAGAGAATTATCTGAATGAAAGTGGTGGGGGTTCATTTACAGGAGCTGGTGGTGATGGGGGCCCCAGGGTCTTACTACTGGACTGGGACAATCAAGGTTTACAACCTGACGTCTGACACCTTCTACAGTCCAAACAAAGATGATGTCGACTCCCACAGATACAGCTATCTTGGTAAGAGGCTGCTATTATGTCTTAATGTGGAATATAAAAGTCTAACAAATGAAACACAGCTGACCCCAATGTGTTTTCAGGCTATGCTGTGACTGCTGGACACTTCTCCTCACCTAATGTGATCGACATAGCTGCAGGGGCGCCTCAGCACAACGGCAGTGGGAAGGTAGCCACCTCATCTTTCTGCTGTTTTCTATCTGGTGCAGACCGCAACACTGATCATGTTTTTTTTTTTCCACCCTCAGGTTTACATTTTCAAAATTGATGGCGTGTCTTTGGTGAAGACTTTTCAAGCCTCAGGGAAAATGGTACGGCTTCAAATGTGGTTTAAATGCACACACTGACATTTCTGTTTTTAATTATTATGTAGAGGCTACTGTATGACTTACGTTATAGATTTATGTGATGTTAATGATGTTGACTATCTTATACTAAAATATACTTTTAATTGAGGTAGCTAATGTTTTCTAGTTGTATTTAATTTTAAGTTGTTAAAAAGGAACATACCACCAGTCAGACTGTCTGCATGTCAATGATGAAATAGGAAAAAAAATGTCTGTGATCTGACCCAATGCTCTGTCTGTGGCTCGGCTTGGTTCCAGATGGGCTCTTACTTTGGCTCCTCATTGTGTGCAGTTGATCTGAACAAGGACGGCCTGTCAGACCTGCTGGTGGGGGCACCCATGCACAGCAAGCTACGGGATGAGGGCCGCGTAACTGTGTACCTCAGCAAGGGCAATGTAAGTGGGTTGGCACAATTCTATCACGTCAATTGAGTGATTGTACATTTTTCAAAAATCTGAAGTTGGTTCCAAACTGGCTTGACATGCAATTCCTGTAGAATTTTTTTTCGGTGGTGTTATGTGGGCAGTATTTTTCCTACCACCACACACAAACGTTATTCTGCTTCAGAGCTCTGTGTGATTCCTTCCTGAGTTTTCGTTTAACATCATGAGTTCTGTGTGTCTGTTTTTCTCACTGCGTGCCTGCATATCCTTTTTCAGGGGGTGATGGAGGAACAGGTCGTTTTGACCGGAGACAATGCTTACAACGCCCACTTTGGAGAGTACATTTCCTCGATTGGAGACGTCGATGATGATGGCTACCAAGGTCAGTGTAAAGTAATAGCATCACGGTTCATTTACTCCGTGGCTCAGGGGCCAACATAGGGCAGCACGGCTCAGGTGGTCCAGTGGCCATCAAGTAATTGGTGCTTGCTCCAGATCACTCTGACGACAAAGCATGCTCAAGAGATCTTTGTTATCATTTTTGGTTAGCCTTCACATAATTTGCAGATTTTCTTGAGTCACTAGTCAAATATTAATTGTGCAATCAAGGATGTATTTCACTAACTTTCATGCAGTACTGTTGTTGTCCTTTACTCGCCGTCGTGGAATAAGTAGAGCTTCTAAAAGACAAGCAACTAATGAGGGTTCAGAACAAATTATTGTTTGTCCAACTTTCAAAGTTGGTTAAATTATAGCTCAAACTGTCATTCTGACATTTTATTAATATGGCTACTTTCCTGGCTTTTACCTGGCTTGGCTCTCGGTGTGCCATCTGGCACCCTTCTCATGCCCCACTATTTCCCAGTTTCAACAGTCTCTCGGCAAACAGCCTTGCACAGTTTTTGTGTGTGGTGGAAAAATAGTCAGTTATAAATCATCTCGTAACCCATCATTATAATTACTCTCTTGATGGCAAAAAGAGCCAAAGCGACTGAGTGACTGACAGCGTTCCCATTCAATTTCAAGCAACATATGTAGAAATAATTGTTTTTATGAGGATAACTTCTCTGTTGAGTCATAATTAGTTAATTATTGTGTGTTGAATACTCAAACGTGCTATCCCTTTTTATAATTCCCGCTTCAGCTTATATGTGTTTAATTTGTGGAAATGGGATATGGTAATGTTATTTAACTGCTCTTGCCAGCACTTTATAGTCTTGTTTCCACTCCCTCAGAATGTCGTCCAAATTTTTCTAGCCACTAACAACACTTAATTGTCTATCTACAGTTAGCTGTTTGTGGCCCTAGTGTGTACTGTCCAACTTAACGCACACCAAAGCCTCAATGCTTCACAACCATACAGTCTACCATTGTTGTATTTCAATTCCCCTGCAGATGTAGCCATAGGTGCTCCTAAAGAGGATGACTATGGAGGAGCTGTTTATATCTATCACGGGGATGCCTCAGGAATCATCAGCAAATATTCCATGGTGAGACATTGCCATTAATGTGCACCAATGCATGTATAATGTAGGCTATGTGCTGGATTTTAAATAGAAAACATATGGTCACCATGCATGTGTGTCGAATAACTTGAGTTAAAAGAGAACTGTGAGGAGAATGCGGTCTAGGGAATTAATGTTAGTCCTGAAAAGGCTTTAACTGAGCTATGACCATTATAACCCACAATGCACTTCTATGCTGAAAATTACTTGGGTAACCCCACAAGCCATTTTGGATCATGATGCTTTAGTCGTAATACCGATGTATGGTTACATTAGTGATGAGAGTGCTGACTGTATTGCAGTAATTTGTAAAAAAAAAAAAAAAAAGTACTCTTGTGTTTCTGTTCTGTTCATAATCATCTGCATTGCATTGAAGGTCTGCTCATGAGAATGTTTCATATGTAATTTTGGTTTGGTATTTAACACATGATGTCAAGATGTAATATAGTCTAACGGTCAAGAGCTAAAAATCTTGTTTTATCATGATATTATTGAAGTACCATATGAATGTCTTTGATCCACCACTTGTTTTGTAGATATATATATAAAAGGCTACTTTGGGGACACTCTTCCGATTTTTGACATGTTTTGCTAATTATTCTTTATTAATGACTGCTCTTTGACTCGACCCCGAATGCTTTTAAATCTGTCACTGTGGGAAAACAAACACAAAGCAGAGAGCAAGTCTCACAGTCTTAATGTTATCTTGAACTGTATTTTAATGGGTGCTATCTTGTGTTACAGAAAATAACTGGGCGTAGTGTCAATCCTGGTCTCCAGATGTTTGGTCAGGCGATATCTGGCAATGTAGACATGGACGGTAATGGATACACAGGTAGGGACGAATCAGATGGGATTGAGGTTTGATAGATTTCCCCAACCACAGCATAAAGATCGAATGAAAACCTCAAAAACACAAGAAAAGACCATTAACCATTTCATTTTTCATAGTCACAAGTTTTGGCCCTCATTCTCTTGTAATAGACTCGTGACAGAGGCATTTTGTTGACAGCATTCCTCAATCTGAACCACAATGACCCTCAGTGGTTCTTTGTTTAGCAATTACAGGTGTGTATCGAGTGATGTCACATACCGTATGATCAATCTTTATGGCATATTCTTATTGCAGATATCACCATTGGAGCTTTCATGACGGATAGTGTGGTGCTACTAAGGTGAGCAATTATGGTAAAGCAGCAGTCTATTTTTTATTTCTTTTATTTATACTAACTCATAATCCCTGTGGTGCAAGGACCCGGCCTGTCATTACAGTGGACGTCTCCATCTTCTTGCCTGTGTCCATCAACATTTCTGTACCTCAGTGCCACGAAGGCCAGAACATAAACTGCTTCAACATCACCGTTTGCATGCGCTTCCATGGAAGACAAGTTCCTGGACAAATAGGTGAGGCTGAGAGAACATCAGTAAGTTTCACACACACAGTCCATCTCCATCATATTCCCACAGTGTGTTAACACCTCCAGAAAACGAATGTCCGCTACTTGAAACACTTGAGAGTTTTTGCAGCTTGAGATCAACATTTTTGCACCCTGCCTGCTCTCAATTCAGAGGATAATATGAAAATAATGTTGAAAGCCAAAAATCCCATTAGGCGTTTATTGGTGCTATTGCTCAAGTAAAAATCTTACTTTCTGACCTTTCGCTGCTCATTTAAACAGAAGGAATCTTTTAAAGAAAGATCATGTTGATTCTGCCAGGACAGGAAGAAAGTCTGTGTGCTTAGTCTTTGCTGAGGGCTTATGGTGGCGTTGAACGCTGAGGTGCTATCCTGTTCTAGTGTTTGGGTGCGGTCTCTCCCAGCTCCCACCCCCCGGGGAGTAAGAGACGTGTTGCATAATGAGCGCTTGCCGGAATAAAGCCCCTCTGTTTGGTCGTCTGGCAAAGCACGTGGAAAGTGCAGCGCCATGTGTTTGGTGACGTCCACAATGCAACCTTCCATTGCCTTCTTGAGAGTGAGCTCATGGTGCTCCACTGGATGGAAGAAACAGAGGGGTTCGGTCCTACCTGGGTGTGTTTGTTGCCCCTCCCAGTGTTTTAGCAGTCTAACACCCTGTGAAGCAATTACTACAGACTGAGGTTGATTCATTCACTGTACTGGAGCTTGAATGACAGGAGTGTGTAGATTTCTCAGAAATGCCAGTAACACTTGACCTCATACTTGTGATTCCTCTTCAAAATGAGAGTAGTTGTTCATTTTCTCCATCACTAAAGCCAGGGGTGGAACCAGCCGGGGTGTAATAAAAACATCGTCTGCCTGACCAGCTGGAGGATTGGTTTCCTTTTTCCAATGTTTTTCATCATCTTCTCACCTTAAACTCAGTTATTACACCAAGTTCTGCTTCATTCATCCCAGAATCAAAATAACTCATTTTATTAGTCACCTCGGAGATGACAATCTCAAAATAAAATCACCACTCTAAATGCCAATCAGATTGATACCCATTGGATTCAATTGACACTGTGTGTATGATCCGGTTTAGAGCTGCTGTACAACTTGACGGCTGATGTGGACAAGAGACAAAAAAACCTGCCTTCACGGGTCTACTTCATTCAAAGTGGCTCTCAGATCAGCCAGAAAAACCAGCAGCTCAACCTGGACGTCAACAATGACAAGTGCCAGCGCTTCACTGCCTATGTCAAAGTAAGTTTGGACTGTCTGGTTCTTCGTGTTGGCTTGTTTTCTTTGCTGCTAACTCCCTTAAATAGTCTGTCAGTTTGTTTCCCACGACGGAAACACTCAGTGTGACATTAGAACTATTTCCCTCAGAAGTTTGTTTTATCTTCATCTGTTTATTTTGGAGGCCAAGTGCACACTTTTCCAGTTAAAATGTTTACGCTCTGTAATACAAGCGAGCAAAATTCACAATCATGGATGTGCTATGAGAATATTGGCACTCTCCCGACCAACAGTTGCTGAGGTTAATGTAACAGTCATGCGCTTGGTGAAATCATGCTGTCATAGGGTTCTGTGTTATTAGCCTCAAGTGTACAAGTCTCAGAAAAAGACAGAAACAAAGTTGCCTTTGTCATCACAGTCCCTCTATTGTGTTCCGCTGTGATTAGGTTCTGCAGCAACAGGGAGGGTCCACGTCCTGAGGGCACCGGCCATGTTTCCTTTTCTCATAGACGGAAGCCCATAATGCATGCTTGTAAAATTCATGACCATTTAATTTTTTTACAGAGCACTCTTAGTACTTTTTGTGTGGGAAGCTGTGTTGCCAAGCTTTTACTTGGTGACCTACAGACACAATAGTTTGCGTCACACAGCACAGATGAAAAATAGTGTTTTTTTTTTTTTTTATGATTTATACTGTTCAATCCATACGTCGGTCACAGTGTTGATATTTTGTTCCACTGCCACTTTTTATTTTTTGTATATGTGCTAAATCAACACCCGACACATCTATAGGGTGACGGTATGTCTTAGCGAAAGTGCACACATAATGACCTGGTGTGACTCTTTATTCTTTTCCAGCATGTGTTTGTCCTAAACTTTAAAGAATCAGCATTAGCAGAGATGATGTCGTTGCCCTTTCGAGGAGTCTTCCAAACCAGTGGAGTCATTTATCTTTCTCACATGTTGTCCCACATCAACCAGTCAGTAGGCCCATTCCCCAGAAGCGGTATGCTAATGGAAAGCATCTGGTTTCCCAGTTGCATCCTTATGGGTGGGTTGGAAGCTTCACCAGGGAGTCTTTGTATACAGTGAACAGGGTCGAGTGCCTCAGCAGGGTGGTGAGACTTGTGTTGCTTTTATGTCGGCCCCACGTCAAAATTGATTTCTTGAGCCGAGACGCGCCAAAGTTGCTCAACATTAACTCTGAGCTAGCAATTGAAAAATATATATTTGCAGCCAGTACCAGTCCTGAATGACCATTTAAATGAAGAAAAAAAATATATACAGCGTTAAAGTTGAATTTGTTCAGCAAAATCCAACGGACCGGAACAGACATGCTCAATTTCTACCATTCAAGTGAAAGTCTAGACCAGTAAATCACACTTTGTGAAAACATGTAACATAGCAGCAGGTATGCCGCATGCAGAGGCTCATATTCAGTATTACCTGCTGAAATTATGCAAGTCTTTCATGTTGACCGTTTTCAACATGTTTTCATTGGCATGGACATGCGGCATACCAGCCATCCAGATGGTCCATGTTTGGTTATTTTCGGCTAAATAAAACCACTCACACGCTTTTGCCCCTGTTTGGAGGGGTAAAAAAAGATTTTGCACAGTTATGAGTAATTAGGATTT
The DNA here is from genome assembly GCF_059516105.1 of Syngnathus floridae. NCBI lineage: Eukaryota > Metazoa > Chordata > Actinopteri > Syngnathiformes > Syngnathidae > Syngnathus > Syngnathus floridae. The sequence continues at coordinate 8,486,951 of NC_142421.1, read as the reverse complement.
GAATGACCAGAGGTGCTGTGTGCCACTGAGTCATGTTGTCAGGCAAGCCAAATTCTTCATCGTGATTTGTTGCCTTAAATGATTTGGAATAATTGACGTCCTTTTCTGGTGTGGCGAGTTCTCAATGCATTGTGCCAAAAGAAACACCTCTTAAAACTTTGGCAGATGTGGACGTTGAACTGAAAATGAAAATATATATGCATATTTCTTTTTACTAAAGATACCTGGCGTGTTAGGTGACAACATTCTTAAGACCGCCATGTTATTGTGAACATGAAGTAGGAAACCACATAGAAAGTTAGACAGAGTATTTGCTCAGAGTACTTGCTTGCTTTTTGTGCAAGTTGTTTGAACTTGCCCTATCGCCACAGTGATGCGTTTGTAGTACAGCGGTTTGTATAGTTGTCTTTGAGAACGGATTACCGCTCAGTGTGCTTTTCATCTGCAGAATGTTCAGTGGCACAACAGGTGCGGTGTTAATGTGACATTGGTATAAACAGCCTGTCTCACTATAACATAGCTATTTTTCACAATGTCTGTTCATGGAGTCTACATGTCTTGCATTGCTTTGATTCCTTTGATTCATAGCTCGTCCGAGTCAACAACCCCTTTTCAACTAAGGCCTTATTAGGTGCTCTGCACTTCTCCTGAACTCTGTCTCTGGTCACGTGTCATGCTTATGGATTGTTTACATCGACTGCAAAGTGTCCATCGTCATACGTGTGTTTTTGTTCCAGCGAGTCCATCATAGGCTCATGCATGTGTGCCTTAAATTGCAGCAAGAGCATTTGTGGACATTGACTGGTGTTTTGTAGGTCAGTGGATGCATCTCAGTCTCCAAGGAGGAGTTAAAATAGGCTGCTAAAGCCCTGCTCGAAACAGTTGTCCGTTTAATTTAGCTTGTAAGTGTCTTGCTTGCTACACCCTAACACGTGCACTTTGCCCTGGCCTATATTCCAGTGCCCCGCTAACATTTGCCTGGCACCATTGCAATGCTGTAGTTTGTGGAACTTGTCTTTTGCGGGAAAATACAATGTCACTATTGTTTCCTTTGGGTACAGGCGTATGATAAACTCCATTGATATGCTTATTCTCACCACGTTGACTTACTGTTGCTTTGTAATTAACAGTGCTATATCATGAAAATTATAGGCCTTCGTCAAGAAATGAAGACAATTTTACTTTCAGTATATTCAGATTTCCAAGCCATTTTTCCAAAGGAAAATAGAAAATAACATCTATTACCAGTGCACACTGTAGCAATCACAAAACCAATCACAAAACCCTTATTTACAGTGTAGACTTTTGAATTATTAAATGTCACACAATTGTTGACTAGTAATAATAGTAAAGTATAAGATAATACCTATGGCGACATCACCTCATTTTTGTATATTTGCATATCTTTCTATGGTCTTCTTTTAAAACTACTTTTGAGGCAGATTTTGGGAATAGCTGTCACACAAATTCAACAAAAAGGCTGCATACAAACTCAAAGATTCTGACTCCTGTATTCTGAATTGTTTGAAATTAGAGGGGTTACTTCCACTGTAGTCAGTTTTAAGTCTTGTTTTTCTGTTGTGGAACAAAAGCGCCATTCAGATGTTAAAATTGAAAAGTGTATCAGTCGCGATTTACAGTATACACTGGTTCTTTTGTAGTTGCCATCTTTTTAAATTAATCAAATAAATGGATGCTTTGAAATCCTATAATCCACTCCTTTTAAGTGAGTGTTCAAATGTTCCATGTCATTGGCACCTAGCAGCTTTCTCTTGACAGACAAACAGGAAACCCTGGCGAGAGAAAAGCAAACCAGCAGTTCCTGTAACAACCTCCCAAAGAGTCCCCCATGTGGATCAAGTCTCAAAGACGGCATCGCTTGGCACGTGGGAGCCCTGAGTCGGGCCTGCTGTCACACTGCCTGCTTTGTTTGCCGCTTTACAGACAAAATACAGACTCACCCGAAACGTGCAGTTCCCTTGATGCCGCCCCCTTGGTTTCATTTACCGAGAGAGCTGATACAGTTAAAGTACGTAGCGGGAAGGTAATCATATCCAGCTGTCTTCTGTCACACACGGCTGCACGTCAAGCATCGTGTCTAAAGAATATAATTAAACTGTGCTGTAGCAATATCGAAAGTGGAAAACGTCAATGGCTAATACTCGGTGCTTTGTCCTGAAATTCCGGCTGTTTATATCACAAGGTTATAAAGATGAATTATTCCAGTTAAATTTAGCATAGACTAATATTTTTGCCAGGATTTCCCTACATGGTCGTGCCAGAGGGAATGTGAAACAGCTCTTCTTCAGCCTTGTTTTGGGAGTGCGCAACCAGCAGATTTTTTTTTTTCCCCCTTGCAGTAAAACATCTGACGTTGTTCTTATAATTGTGCAATGGAGTCATAAGTGAGGTGTCGTTTCTACCGTGGATCGTTGTACCGAGTTTGATCTTGCCATCGTAAATTCATCGCCCAATCTGACTGACCGAAAGTTGCGCCGATTGGCTGACTTTGTTGAATTTGGCAGCTGGGCAAAATGGTTCTGCAGGATTTTGGCTGTCTGCTTACCACACGATGCCACCGCAAGGAAACATTATGGGTGGCCAAGTCTGGCCACAATGAGAAGGATTCTCTCGCCATGTTTCCTCAACTTCCACGGCAAAGGAAACACAAGTAGAGAGAGCACAATCCTGTTATCCTATAGAGTGAGGGGGTGGGGGGGGCATTACTTCATCACTTGGAGACATGGCCCTGACCGTGTTGTCATTTCCCACTTCTCTTTCTTAATGCTTGTTATTGTAGATGTCAACATCACCCTCTGCTTCCTGCATTAAAAGCTAACGTCTGCAGAAACGTAAACATAAAAATGTATACGTGAGATATCTGTTTATATCCAGCAGAGAGACCTCTTGAAGGATGTATTTAGCACCATCACGTTTGTGTGTTGCAGCTTTATTGGGGTGGGCCCATAAATAATGTCTCCAATGACAACAGTAAAGCAGAGTGGCCAAAGGCGTTTGCGCTGAGTGACGAAATCAGCTCCAGGAAGCATCTGGAGCCTTCTTCCATCACCAGGATGGAACGGTTTCAAACACAAACACTGCACTTTTTAAGCTGCCCCTCCCTGTAGCTTTCTTTTGCATTTAGCACTTTTAGGTAACTTTCCCAAAGATTCAATAATCACACTCGAGTTGTTTTAACTGTATTACGGAACTATTCGTATCCGGCTAGTTTTAACTGGTTGCATGAGTGTGGAGATAATAATCTTCTTGTTTATAGATAAAAATTTAATCACCATGTTGGAGGAAGTTAATTTCTCAAAGTGAGGAAGTCTTTAGAGGGATCCTTTTGTAAACAACAACAGAATTTTGGCTCGCTGAGTGAATTATTTTACAATGAAACTGCCTGCTTTCATGCTAATGAAAATGTTTATTTGGACACAATTAGTTACCTTTTTTATGAGCTATTTGCTGCAGTGGTGACCTGACTCTTTGATTACCCATTGTTAGGAACTACTTCCTTAAAAGGATCTCATCTGTACTCTGGTCTTTTGTTTAGTTTAGTTTGTTGCACGTGACTCTACAGTGCACTCATCGCCAATGTTTCTGTGTAGAAGTGAAGGGTTAATGATGATGATGATAATGATGATTACAATGATAAGTTGGGTTAAGAATTTGTGGAATGTCGAAGCTGTAAGTGTAAACCTTTTGACCTGCCCACCTCTTGGTTCTGCTACTGTGCTGCTTCGGGGTCATTTCCAGAATTAAATCCGGTGATCCTGAAAATAGAACAGAAGCATAGGCCTGATCAGAAATGTGGAAGGGTTGAATGAGAAAGCCGTGAGAAAATCACATTTGTGTATTTATAGGCGACTGGCAGTCCTTCACATTCATTTGGTACTGAACACAACTGTGGTAGCTGGCATTGAATCAAGTAACTGTTGATAGAATGTTGTAAAAATAACAACGCAGATGATTTTGGTATGTTTGACCAGTAGCCTAAGCTCATTCCATCTGCCTATTTCAAGCTGGAACTTCAGGCACCTAGCTCTCCTCTTTTATGAAACCCAGCTGTGGTTTTCACTATCCAAGGGTCAAATGTTGAATGCCTTCTTTATGATGCATTCGAGGCTGTAAAAGTTGAACATAATTCGGATTTGTGATATTTGTTGATGTACATGTAATCCGTTTGCCAAAGTGTAAATGTTAGGTTTAGCACCTTATCTGCACCCAGCAGGTTTTTGTTGACTCAGCTTTGCCACAACATTGCATGCGAAGAAAAAAAAGTTGTGTTCCAGTCGTGGACTTTAAATTGCAAATTTCAAGCACTTTTGCAAATTATTAACACGCATGCCTGATATTGTGTAACAGCTTCTTGCATGACAGTCCAGATGGTTTCCGTCAGTTAAGTGATGGTCAGGAGGAAATATGTATTTGCTCATAGGATGTGTTTCAACACTGCCACACGCTGCATTTTGCAAGATCAAGATTTGCCTTTTCATGGATGGTCGCAAGCAAATAAGGTTCTAAATTAAACAAAAGCAAAGCTGAACTTGTTTTTTCTGTTTGTGGGTAATTCAAATAAAGAAAAAAGCATTCTGAGACTACATAGCTCCACAAAAAAAATGGACGCAGCGACAACTGTGGATCAATTAAAAAAAATTCACAAGTGAATAAAACTTGTTTTCTTAAACATGATTAGTTGATTTAATAATACATCGCAATAAGTAAACAACATGAGTACTGCAAAGGGAACAGTGTGCACTGACCTCTTCAATGCTCAGTTTGTTTGGATTGTGTCATGTTCACTATGTTGTGATGGACAGCAGGTTTTGGAGGTTATCGGGTTAATGCCTGAAGCTGGACAAACATCTCTGCCTACCACGGCCACTCACATCAGACAGGCCGAATGTTTGATCGTGCGTTGGATGTTTGTTGAAGTTTTTCAAAACATACATCTGGTGTGAGCTGGACTTTCCAATGGCTCTCAAGCTTCCAAAGTCCAAGTGCATGTTTTGTTGGCTTGTAAGCTTTTTTTTGTAATCAGGCTTGCAATTACAAACGGCGTTGTGCGATTTTAGAAGCCCTTGAATCTTGCAAAGGTTAAGTTTAGGAAAAGTAGGAAGCTGTTTTGGTCAAACTCATGCATATGTATTTGCAGAATCTGTCAGAATAAGAACAGCTTGAATGAAACCCAGCCAGTCGCTCTGTCCTTGACTCTGACACAACAGGCCAACTGTTGCATGCAGGTGGCTGCTCTTTGCTTTGACATGTATTTCAATTCATACCGACTGCAGAATGTACTGGCACAAAATGAAACAGATCAACAAGAACTCATGACTTCACTTGACTTATCCACCAATAACTACATTTGAGTGGTGACTGAAGTGCTTGTGGAATAAGCAAGTACTGTAATGGAATGCATTCTCATCAGACATTTTCTGATGAGGTAACTTACATGCATGTATTTTCTGTTCCCATCGGGCCTTTGTGGTGGATTGGTTCACATGTTGGCAGGAAATCGATTCTCTAACTTGCCCTGTGATTGACGGGTGATCAATCCTACTAAGTCTGATGTGTTCCTTTAGCTCGCGCTGGGACCCTGAACAGAATAAATAGTGTCGATGAATGAATGATATGTTTATAGAGTGTTTTGGGGCAGGAGAACTTTCCATTTTTGGGAGTCTATCATTGCAGTGTGACACTTTTAAATGGTGACATTTGATCATATTTGAGTGCTTGACTTTTTCTGATGAATTCTCAGAAGAACAACTTGGCCGGTTAGAAAACACACCTACACGAGCTGAGAATCATTTCCCGAGACATCGATTTCCGTTACCGCTTTAGTCCACTCCAGACTTCTCACGTCTTCAAGCAGGATTGTGGTTCTTGTGGAGCACACCACTTCTCTTCACATTTCTGGACATTGTGCCATAGTACAGTATAGGCTGGAATTTTTCTTGCAAGTAATACATGTCTCATTATACACACATCTCACGCTAAGGTTGGACAGGCTGGATTCATTCATCACTTAACTCAAAAGCTTTTTCCATTCGGTCTAAGATTCCCTGGCGTTCAGCCCTCCAATGAAAAAGCCTCAAGCTGCAAGTCATCCAAACGTCTATTGTCCTAATAAGGAGTGTAGGGTTTGTGTGTGTTTCCCTCGCAAGTTAATAAAACTTCCCATGAGCAGGATCCAACCATATGCTTTTGAGGGTTTGGCTGAGAGAGGAGCTCTTGTGCATTTCAGGCAAGCGTGAGGCGTTTAAAGATCAGAGCCTCTTACAGCCTGACGTCACTCTTCCCAATGAACCACTGCGGTAGCGCTAAACTCCGACCCAAAGGGGCTGCCGGGTTATGAGAGGTGGGGGGGGGGGCATGCTTGGTTTGTTACCCTTATGTTGATCAGATTAACATGAATATCCGAGCTTCTCGAGAAATACCAAGGTGGAGTTTTGCAATAAGCCTCATTCACTGAAGTCTTTTGAGTGCAAACATACATTCTGTTTATGCGATTGTAGAGTGAGCACATACCAAATACGCTGGCTCTGTGTGTGAACATAAACACCAAGCGTTGGCTCCAACTCTGTTCCAGAGTGAGGTGGTGGTGTCGATAAAGCTCTGTGCCACAGCTGTTTTCTTTCATAACACAAAGAAGGGCAAGCCTCCTGCGATTTCATGAATACGTATATGGAAAGGAAGAGCACTTACAAGAAAAACACAACTGTAGTAACATGTACATTTGTCATATTATATTTGAGAGCTTACGGTTGCCAAAGCAGAGTTTGAAAGAAAATAGTTCCTGCTGGGTTGCACACAGTGTGACTGGAAGCATTAAGAAGTCAGTGGTGCGATGGGGACAGGCGATTACAGTCACCATGCAGTAATTCTGACATTTTTATATAGTATAGACACAGCAATGTAGGAAATAGAAATGTTTAATACTCATCTAGTTGACTAGGTTATTCAAATTGCTCAACATTTGGAGTAGTTTATGTCCGTTTGATTTTGTTCCGGTACTCCCTCGAGGAGATGTCAAAAGTCAGCAGTGCCGCTGGCTCTGCTCAACGAGCAATTTTTCCTCAAGCAATAGAAGTGTCTCGCTTTCTCTCATGTCATGTTGGCATGCTGCTGTGTTAGTCAGGGATTAAACGGTCATCCTATTGACTGAGGTCAAGTACCATGTCACAGGAGTTGTCAGATGACCCGGCAACAAAATACCCCCTAAAAATTCCGACACACTACACTTCCTGTACTAAGATGTTGGAGAATATGTCATATATCATTGTGTCACTACTGAAGCTAATGAGCGGCAGGAGTTCTTCTCTTAAGACAGTCATGATTCGAGTCCGATACGAATTGATGAAGGAATCCTAATGTGAATTGTTAATGCTGAAGTGATCTTCAGCAAGGCATCACACCCATGATCAGTATAATAAACCTCGTGAAAAATGAAGTCATATGAGACCAAGATGAGCTGTAGCCTTTCAGTGTGACATCTTTCTTAAAAGTGACTTCTTTAGTTCCCCTTTTTTTTTTTTCCATTTCAAATTATTTTATTAAAGAAGTCTTAAAAGAAGCATTGCATTCCCGGAAATCTTGTCATCTGACCCTTAAGGAGTCTTTTGATGTAAGAAAGGCCGCTCACAAGCTTTCTGTTGTCCACTGTTTAGCGTCAAACAGTTGTTGAGTGTATTTCCATCAACTCAGTCTGTAGTTAACACTATCCGAGTTGCCTTTTTAGCTGGTGCTCAAGAATGCTTGTATATGATGTCGGTGCAACATCGGGAGGTGTTTGTGCCAGGGGTGTGGTGGCAATTGAGAGCATTGATCAAGGGATAAGTGAAATTCAGAAGACTTGTTAGAAGACAGATTCCAGCTCGTAAGCCTGTTCAGTTAACAGTTGGCCGTCTTGTGTTTCCTATGTCAAAATGTCTCTATCAAATGAATGCTCTGAGATGTGGAAATCCCTTCACAGCATAGTCGTTTAATAGAATAATTATGCCTATTTAGTGGTCCAAAAAGTCACTCCTTCAGCCTGCAACATTTCAAGTCATTATGCCCCATTCCTCGCTAAAGCCTTACTTCTCATGTGGCTTATGAAAACGTGAGATAAGCAGAGGGACTTTCGGGGCTCCACACCCCAGCAATGAACTCCCAGGGGGTTCAGTTCACACAGGGGCCATTAGAAGCATGCTGGTTTAATGGCTACTGGGGGTGGAGACAAGTCTGCCGCCATTTCTCATGGCTCCAACACTGGTCATGTTACCACCGTCCAATTGAACAGCAGCAAAACCCAACACAACGCAATCTCTGTCCAATGTGGCATGAATCTCAGCAGGCCCACTGATGGATTGAAGTCTGACCTCTGTCTCTGGCCAGCTGCTTTATTAATATTGATCAGTAGCATAAGTAGAGTAAGTGGCATATAATGACTTTTGGTCCTCAGGTGTCCAACTGAGTAACTGAAGGGAACCCATCCCCAATGGTTCGATCTACATGTTTCCACTTTTGAATCATAGTTTTGCTGAAAATGAGTGTTGGAAACCAAATTATATGATGTCAGCTGCGTTTTCACTGTATGTACAGTATCATAGTAATCAAGGCTCAAATCATTCTACAAAGCCCTTTTTTTGCACTAGTAACTCACTGTTGTCAGCAACCAAATAATAACATGATATCATCTCAAGGCGGGCTCTTTATCTGCGTGCTACACCGCTTCCCAAAGCAGACCCAAATCTGTTTCTGTCTGTTCATGTCCTGCTCTAATGAGTGCTGTTTCCTGCTATTACTCTCTCACTGCTGATGAGCTGGGTGGGTTCACCACTCGTGATGCTCAGCGTGTTCAAAAAGCCCAGACTGGCTGTGTGCCTGTCTGAGTAAAGAGGATGGGTGGGTGGTCAATGGAAAATCTTGTGAAAGTGGGCAAAATTGAGTGTGTGATGCCCGGAAACTGGGTGTTTTCATTGTGGATTTTGGCTCATTGTCGTTAGATTACTGATGAAGCCCCTGCGTGGGTTGTAGTGTTGACTTTGAGACAGTCTGACCTGACCCACTCTTTATATATAATGGACAAAGGAGATGAAAAGAGTTTTTTTCCATATGATTCTGTCATCTAATGAAAATATGAGAGTTGATCAAATGCTGCTCTATTTTCCATATCGCAACATGTTTCCAAAGCCGATGCCAAAACAAACTGTTCTCCCGTGGTCTCTGATTAAGGATATTTCTCATAGGCACAACCATCAGGTTGAAAAAATGTTGCATGTGTTCAGAATAATTACACCCAACGTCATCATCAGTGGCTTCGCTTGCGTTACTTTCAGTAGATTGTCCTGATGAATTGAGTAAATCAGACAATAATAGCAATTGAGATGATCTTGTTTTGCAGGAATTCATTGCAGTCACTGATTGAAAACCGGATTGTATTTCATTTGTGTGTCATCAGTCTGTCCGTCTGCAAAATGTTTCGTTTCATATCCGTGGATGTTGGATTACTAATGATTTGTCATTGTGTATTTTTTTTAAAATAATTATACAAATAAAATTCCAAACTGTTGGTGGATCCCTTGAACAATAAGCAAACAATTATTCCTTACTTGACCACAAAGAGGCAAATTGGTTCTTATGGTAGAGCAGAATTCACAGTAATTTCCTTTTTTCCTTCTTTTTAAACAGAAGGATGTGAAGGACGTGTTCACAGCCATCACGTTTGAGGTGGCATACAGCCTTGGGAAGCATGTACTAAGTGGACACCAGGACCGAGACTTGCCGGCTCTCACCCCTGTGCTTCGGTGGAGGAAAGGAAACAAGATCGCAGTGAGGAATGAGGTAAGACAATAAAACATGGCCATGAGCCAAGTCTTGTTGTGGCTTCTCCAAGCTGATTTGCAATGATGCAGTGCATTTACGTTGTGGCCAAAGCCAATTATTCTGGTTTCAACCAAATTACAAACAGTTCCAACATCAAAGCTATACTAATTGAGCATGATGACAGACGTATTAGCAGGCAAATCATCAAAGTGTGGTTTAATACTTAATGCTGTTGCTTCAGCCTCTAAATAAAAAATATCATCTCAGAATTTCGGCCTTATAGATTATAAATCAGAGCCGTACAAATTCAGAAATTCAGATCTACATTGGTGGTTACCAGCTTGTCCGTGTAAGATTTTCTTAATTCAAAAGACAGATTCATCTATTTTCACTTCACCAACTCTAATCTGGTCCACATGCTTCCAAGATGGGCGGCACTTCTTGAAAAGGAAGGATTTATGTCTTTCAGCACCCCCAAAATCCATTTATCTATAATGAATCAATAATGTAGCATTATAGAAGCTTCTGACCTTCTGCTCTTAAAGTTTCTCAGTATGAATCAACCTGATCATAGAAAGATTGATGAAAAAGTTCAATACAATAACAAAGACCTTCTCATTGCTGACAGTCGGACATCAGTGCAACACTGCCCCCTAGATTGAGTTGAGGAAGCCTTTGTGAACTTTTGTGTTTCTTCTACAGACTTGGTTTGAGAAGAACTGCCTCTCCGACGACTGTGCTGCTGACCTGCGTCTCCATGGGAAGCTGTTGCTCTCTGGGTAAAAACAAAGCTACTACCTCATTGTTCTGATTAAGTCGGTTTTGGACCTTTTTGAAAAGAGGAGACATCAGCCTTGTGGGTGTGGGTCCATGACGCATGCTTGGAGGATATCCATATGTTTTTCCATGCACAGGGTGTTCCCTCTCTTTTTATGGCGTATTACTCTATGAATACTCACTGACAGTCTTGCTGGTTTATTTTTTTAAATTTTTATTCTAAAGTACAGTTCAATGAATCAACCCTTCCTCAATAGCATGCGCTTGTAGAAAGACTTTGCTAACTTCTCTTCAGATGTTCTTTTTTGTCATTTATATTATTTATGGAGCTGTGGAAATTTTATTTGAATGCTCAGACAGATGTTTTCTTACTTTCATCCTCCCTCTTTTACATTAGTGAAAACCACCTGTTGGCATGCAAGAAGATTAGACACCTCCACAAAATGTTAGATTCATTTTACTATTGTACGACTTGGGTCAAGCAATGTGTGTATTATATTTTGTGGTCCAAAAATTGGCATTAAATCAACTATATTAAGTTAGGACATTAGGTACACATGTGCAGTCTAATAATATCCAATACAGATGAATAAAAAGAAAATCCTAATTATTTCCTAAAACTGCCTCTCAGTTAAGAGCTTGATTATTATTGAGGGTTTTTTTCCGGATAGCATCATACTGCATCTAAACAAATCAAATACATAATGTTCATAAAAGTCAAAATTATTAACATTGTGGCTTTTGAGGAGTGAATAGCCTTTCATAAATTGTCTTCCTGTGACATTGCTCAGTGTTGTTTAGAAAATAGTTTATTGGCTGATATATTGTTTACGTTATGTTTCAATCAGGGCACACAGCAGGCCACATTTGGCTCTGGGAGGAGTAAGGAACGTGTCGTTGAACTTGACCATCTCAAATGCTGGTGACGACGCCTACGACACCAACGTCTATCTCAACTTCTCCCGGGAGGTTTTCTATATCAACTACTGGCAGAAGGTCAGTTCCTTGCCTGGTTGGCTATTTCCCTTTCTTCCATTTTACCCTTAAAGTTTAATTTAATACAATGATGGTAGGCTAAGCAATAGGAGATAAAAAAATCACGATATCCGATATTCGATTAGAGCTTCATTTTACTCATCATGGAAATCCATCATGATGTCACCTTTACAATAAAATTCAACCCACTACCATCTCCTGCCATACCTGGAGGAGAGATTTTCTTAATAGCAAATGGATTTCACAGTGGCAACCTCCTCTTTCACTTACGTCAGTCGTAAGAGGAAGCGCGCAAATCTATATGAGCGCCGAGACACCCCATCAGTTTGCTCTTGGATGCTACACAGGGACCACAGCAGACTCTCATCAGACCCAAGTGATAGATCAAGGCTCACATCCAATGATGTAAAATAACAATAAAGATAAAATTTTATTTCAGTAGAACCGGAGGTATGGGCAAGTTTTATTAGAAAAGCAGATTTATGTGCCCTAGTTAATTTAATGTCCCCTTATGACGTCATTTATCAGGTTGCCAAGATTCACAGAGCCTCATGTGCTGCGGGAACCTGATAGTTTGGGTAACCTGCTGTACTGAGGAGATAGGGAGCCTACTTTATGAAGAGGTGACAAACAATCTATTGGCCAGATTTAAAGCTCTCAGAGATACTTCTAATTACTACAGGAGAAGACCAAAGTAATGATATGTGCTGTATTCATGCAAAGCTGAGGCTAACTCTCGGTCCTCCCCAGAGGTAATTTCCTACGGTAAACCCAGCGTGAACTTGTCTGCCCCTCAGATTTAAGAAGGAGGGGTCTCAACTCGCTGTTGTTCTTGCAATGTAAGCTGTCAGAAAGCTGTGGAAGCCAATTGCTTGGACAATGCTGCTGGGACTACTGTGGTGCCTCAGCAGCTTCAGTGCTTCCTTTTTTAGTAATTCTTGGAAATATTTGCAATCGTCTGCTGTATATGTTTTTTTTTTTCATTTTAACCAAGAATATCATTCGGTCTCATATACCAGAAACTCAATGCATTTTTCAATACCTCATGGCATTTATTATTATTACAGGCTCCCATCGCCCACTATTTATGATAGATAGGTACATGACATAGAATGGAAGAAATGCATTTTATCTTTAGAACTAGCAGGGGAACTATATCTTACATAATCCATATTGTGATTGTCTTGGGGGAGGCTGTTACAGAGGTGAGGGGAGGCAGAGTTGCTAAAGGATTGAAACCACATGAGGGTCATGGAGGACATGAGCGAGCGGGCTGATGTGATGTGTAGGAGTGCAGAGAGTGAGGTTATGGATGTCCTTTAAAAGTGAGTAGCAGAATTTTATAATCAATGTGGCATCTGACATGGAGCCAGTGAAGATATAGATTGTATATATAGAAAACTGATGTTATATTTACAGAAAATATTGCTAAGTGGAGAAAGACATATGATAAACACAAGGAGACCAAGAACAGAACCCTGTGGAACACCAGATGTGATTGGAGAGCCAACTGTATAAACATACAGATGCTGAAGCGATGCAAAAAAACAGCACCGCCTGTGAATTGTCATCCTGATGAGTTTCCTCCATGAGAAGTTTGGGATGACACTAAACAACACTAACCAGTCCGAATGACACTTTGGGGCCCGACATTTGTGAGAATTCCAATGTTTGTGCATGCATGTGTTTTCATGTGAGACTTAACAAAGTAAGCAAGCGACAGAAAGTGAAGAAGTGCTGAATAAACAACCTTGTCATTTTCCCCATGGAGGAACCTCAGGACATTTCTGTGCTCTGTTCTTGCTCAAGGACTGCCAGGTGGGTGATGAGTAAACAGGCCGTCTTCCCTCGTGCACTGCATGCACAGCCCCACGGGATGGGCGGTGTTTGCACAGAGGAATACAGGAAAGAGAGGAAATTCCATCATTGCCACTTGTGCTTGCCCCCCACCCCCAAAAGAGAGAAGCTTGTTTAAATTGAGTTAATGACGATGAGGTACCCTGCCCCACCCTGCTGTATCAGCAGAACCCAAGGAAGGATCATACAAATATGTCACCATTGCAGCTCACTGGAAGTGTTTTCAACAGGCTTCTTAAAACTTGGCAGCAATGTCTGCATTCAGACCTCATCCTCCAAGGCTGACCCCCTGCAGAATGTTCCGGGAGGGTCTTTTTCAGTTGTGTCTATCCACCCTCGTCCATGCTCACACAACACAGGCTCGGCCAAAAGCCTCCCAGTGAACCTCTGGCTAAAAGATTCCGTACTACTCACAGGGTCGGGGCCTGAATGTTTACACAGTGCAGCCGGTGGAGCTCCATATTGTTTAGACAAGCTTCCAAACACACAACCTGGAGCACGGCCAACTTACCCACTCGTCAAGATTAGTATATGAGTGTGTGTGTGTGCCATCTCTGCTTTGTACAATGTAAAAAATGAAGCAATCCTTAAGAATAGCTACTCATGGCGTTATGATCTCTTGTTCTATCTCTCCATTATGCTGTGCAAAAGGTCATTCTGTTACAGCATGATGCTCTAGTGCAGTGGTTCTTAACCTGGGTTCGATCGAATCCTAGGGGTTCGGTGAGTCGGTCTCAGGGGTTCGACAGAGCCCCCACTGAGGAGGTCCGAACAAACCTGTTTTATTGTGTAGCTTCTGATTTGCCAGTATGTAATTTGTTGCGAGTTCATGCATTGTGTTGGTTTTATTCTTTGAACAAGGTGATGTTCATGCACAGCTCATTTTGTGCATTAGTAAAGAACATCTATGTCTTGAATTTAAAACAAATAATTTCTCACTAACGAGGGGTTCGGTGAATGCGCATATGAAACTAGTGGGGTTCGGTACCTCCAACAAGGTTGAGAACCACTGCTCTAGTGGTTATTAAGTTTATCACACAGTTGTGAGGTGGAGTTTGAATCTCCGCTCAGATTTTCTTGTGGAGTTTCACCTTTCTTGTTTGGGTTTTCAAGAGATACATTGTTGATAACTGTTTTTTCACCTTTATGGGAATGGAAGGCTATTTAGTGTGCCTCAGTGCACAAAGGAAGGTCCATAAAGGCATGCTAGGCTGAGTATGGTGTTGCGTAACTTGACCTCAAGCTCATTAAACACCCTTGAGATGAATAAAAACAAAAAGAGAGTTTGAGCAGGCCAACTTTCAGGTTTAATCCTCACAAATGTTCCAAATGAATGGGCAAAAAAAAAACATTGTCGAAAGTCTTACCAGTTTTTTTCATTTTCACTATCTGGAAGTGCAATGAGCAGGTGTCCCAACATTATTGTCTTTAGTGTACACACGCTGCCACTGACAACCTTCACCTTTTATCAGACACGATTGCTCTGTCATTAGAATAGAGTCTCGTCTTTGAAATGGCTTCCTATTTACAATTCCCATGTTACCTACTCCGTCTCCAGTCCGTCTGGCTTCCCGATTATTCTGTCTATCTCTCTCTTTGCAGGAAGAGAAGGGCATTTCCTGTGAACTTGTCGACTTGGACTTCCTCCGGTGCAGCGTGGGATTTCCTTTCATGAGAGCACAGACGAAGGTAAGCAAGATGGGATGGAGTTGTCAGAGTCAGTAAAGAAGTTTACGGTATAAGTAAAAGTAGTTCAATAAGGTTTATTCTGTTTTTCTTTGCTTGCCTTTAGTATCATTTTGCAATCCTTTTTGACACCAGTCGAATTTCTGGGGAAAATGACACTTTGCAGTTCTTGGTGCAAGCAAAGAGGTACGTTTTTTATTCGGAATGTCTACAGACAAGCGTCCGAATATAATAGCTGTATAAAAGAACATAATGATCAATGTGTTTCATATTATTTAATAAGTTTGCTTCTTTGTTTGTTTTAGTGCCAATCCGGAGCACAACCTCTCAGACAATATTCTGGATATATCCATCCCGCTGATTCATGAGACTGATACAACAATTACAGGGTAAGAACCAATAAAAAAAAATTTAAAAAACATGCTAATACCTTAAATGTGCACAAAATGGCCATATGGCTTGAGTGCCCGCTTGCTCAAGAAATAAGGGAGTACTGTTGTCACACTGGAGGAGCACATCAACATGAACGCTCTTATCACGAAATGTTTTATCACTGGGCGAAAGGGAGAGAGATGTAAAACAGGCTAAATCCACCAGAACTTTGACATCTGATAAGGCTGCTATGTCTGCTGTCTGTAACGCAAAGGGAGGCACATCTGGCTCTTATCTCAACTACTACAGTATACAGGGATGCTCATACAGACCTATAAATCCCATACACAAAAAATGTAAACAGGACTTCTTCTCCTGTTTTCTGCAGCGTGGTGACGCCGAACTCCTTTGTGTACGGAAACTCCATCGATGCCTCACGCTTCGTGCAGCTTGAAGACATGGAGTGCAGCTTCCAGCCTCTCAATATCACTTTCCAGGTAACACCAGCACGCTCTGCACACACTCTCGTCGGTATTTATTTAGCTTTACGTGTGTGTTGATATTTTTTTCTTTCCAATGTGTTCCAGGTGATAAATAACGGGCCCAGTCGACTGCCGGGCTCCACTGTGGACATTAGGATACCCAACCGGTTGGCTGGCAATGGAGCTGATATGTTCCACATTGTTGAGACACAGGTGGATATGGACGCAGATTGAATTTCCAGACTGAAACATTGATTGTTTGTTTATTCACCTGCAGGCAGTCACATCTTGCCCTCATTTATCCAGCTTATTGTCTAACTGACCTCTTGTGGTGTCGCAGCATGGTGTGAGGCGAAAAGTCAAACTGTTGACGTTGCTACTGAAGCTAGCCAATCATTTGGTTTCACAACATTTTGCATTTAGATAAAGGAACACAATATTCCCGGTTGGTTTGGATATTTTCCTAACCTTTCCATTGGCCTTTTCATTGAGGTAGATCATGGGGGTTGGGGCTCAAGCTGTTAATTGTATTTACTATGAATGGACGGACAGGGGTTGACTATATCCCACCCGACTTGAACCCATCTGGAATCACTTTGAAGGGATCAGACAGCTTGCACGAAATGGGAATGGGACACCTGTGGCGCAAGCTACTGCAATATACCTTACTAGCCGAGGACCACATTACAAATAAGGCCTTGAAATAATCACCTAAAGAACACCAGATAGTTGCACACTTGTATTTTAGTTCTATATATTCTTACTTTTAACACATTTGTTTTGAGTATGATATCAGCTTTCTTGGCTCTTGCCCCATATGTTCCTACTTTTCCACGCAAATCCCTCAATCTCGCTTATTTGACGTGTAAATACACTTTTCCCAGGGAAGAATCCAGCAGGTTTAGGGCCGATGAATCATCACAGCAGCGATGGCAGGATGAAGGCAGAAAGTAATGTAGTAAAGTGTGCGGTCTGCCGTGTTGGGTGGCAGCAGAGCACACAGGAAGTTTGAAAAAAAATGGCTCATTCGTTTAGGCTTATTTTTCCTATATAAGCGTCTTACATTGATTGTGGTGGGGATTTTGAGAGTCGGCTATATTTATTATCAAGTCACCTTGCGTTTTCTTGATCAGTAGTCGAATTTCAGATGCATGACCCCTGGTGATGGGAGAGGTTCACCTAGAGAGTTTCAGGTCAAAGTGAAGAGAGGGGAAAAGGGGAAGTGTTCCCTTGAGGGAGCATTGAGCTGTAAAGCAGCTCCCTTTAAATCACTCCATATGAGAAACCTGAGGAAGGGTGCAACTTCTTGTTTGGGAAAACCTCCTACTTTCCCCGGTTGGGGCAATTTTTGCATTTACATCATTATCATTCTGACTTGTTTCCTTCTCAAAACTTGATGTTCTGATGCTCAGTAAAAAAACATTTTCCTCGTTATTGTCTTTTTTTCAGGTTGCCGACGGCCGAGGAAACTGCACCCCACATAGCAACCCAACACCTTGCACGATTCCCCAGGATCGAGAGAGCATCTTCCACACTATATTTGCTTTTTTCACCAAATCAGGTCGCAAAGTCTTGGTAAGTATGCGCCATGCACATGTTTGTCCGACAGCCATCTTGTTTTTTGTTCAACATGTTTTCTCTACTACCTGTATCAGGACTGTGACCGACCAGGAAGAGCGTGTATGTCCATCTCCTGCCATCTGGGGCCGCAGCTGAAAGAAGAAGCCTTGAATATAGATATCAAGCTATTACTCAATACTGAAATTCTAAAGACGGTAAGAGATGTTTGACCACAAGTAGTCAATCGCTTGTAAGTTGTTGTGACCTTGGCCCAAGGCTAAATGCAATGCTATATATTCTGCAGGATACATCCTCTGTAATTCAGTTTGTAACACGTGGCCATGTGCAAGTAAATGAGAGGTCCGTGGAGGTGCCCAAAGGCCTGCCAGAGGACATCTCTGTGAGTACAAAATGTTGTTCTAGAGATTTGTTCTGCAAAGCCTGCAAAAAAGGCTGCTGTGAAAATGTGTTTGTTCAAATTCCAATAAGAAGCGTTCACATTGAGGTTTGTGGCCGCGGAACTCTCAGGAGATGCATACCTTAAAACCTCACCAAAAAATTGAAAAAACATCAGTTCATGTTATGGGAAATGTTTGGAACGAATTGTCCTTTTGAGTAGTGACCAGTCCAGTATGTACCTACTACATGGGACGAGGATGAACACGAACGCGAAAGAAAAAGTGATGTGATAACCCTATTTTTTTTGTATTTATTTGACTTTATTATTTTTTTTCTGCTAACAAAAAATATAAATCCACATGAAAATTTGTTACATTACCATCTGCTGTCAGATGTGTTGATCCCTCTGTGGAACAGCTGGAGCTTTTCGGTATGTGGTGGCACTTCTGCTGGGAGCAAGGACAAGCGCTGCTCCTCGCTGATTGAATGGCTCAGAAGATCAGTCAAGATGATTGAATTGAGCACCCGCGATGCTTTAGGTAGCATCTCTCAAATAATTACGTTAGTGACCAAACCGCAGGCTTCCTGACCCTGAGCTCCAGGCATGCTCACCCCACCACCATTAAGTAGTAAACACGCACACACTTCAAAGTCTGATTTGTAGTCCCAGGTTGCACTTGCGGCCGGCCAGCAAGCTGGGTTTCTCATCACTTATTTTATGTCAACACATCAACATAAATCCATGATGTATGAACTTTACATTGAACTTCGCATTCCAACAATGACCAGAGGGGGATATTCATCTGTCCATGCAGTTGTTGAATTCCAACACGACAACTCGGGCGAAGGTGTTAATGCGAGAAACGATTCAGCAGAGATTATCTTCATTTGTGCTCTCTCGTCATCTCGTGCGACATTTGCCACATTTCGAAGGCCAGATGGCACTTCAGAGCCAGGCAGCTGCATTTACGATGACCTCCTGCCTTTTGTGGAGCGTTCTTGTGGACCTGAACAAATGGACAAAATTTGCATTTGTCTGAGATCATTTTTGTACAAGTAACTCAATAAATGCGTCTCACGGCCCTTCACTAGATTCCTGCACGCCAGCATAAACACAGGCAAGTTCGAGTTGTTTCAGTGGAATGCTATTTTTCACTCAAGTTAATGCAGTGGGAATACATGAAAGCAGTCAAAGTAATAATGTTGGAAATGAATGAATATCAAATTAAATTACTCGCAAAGCAAAGATTATCATATAATTGTGATGGAAACAGAAAGAAATCATGAGAAAATTAAGCAAAAATCAAAGCACTGGTAATAATAATATTGAAATGCTAATACAGGATTTTGCGGTGAACTGCTGTATTTTGCATTCATTTAAAAAAACTGGACTTGCTGACAATGATGGATGAGCCAAGAGGTCAATGTACTGGGAAGCAGGCTAAACCTATGAGCTGTGAAGGAAAAATACTTCTGATATATGGAGACTCTAAATTTTAAAAGGGAGTGGATGATTTAAAGGACCTATCCGACCTAATAGGATGAATGCATGCAATGCATTGCCCTTCACCTGTGTGATCATTGTAATAGAATATTAATAATATTAAGTTATATTTTAGGGAAACGGTCACCAAAAAAAAAAAAAACACCATTGATCAGAAAAGATATTTAATAACGCAGCCTTTCTGAAAAAAAAACAAAAAAAAACATGACATGGATTAGAAATATTGTCCCTTCCCAGGACCCAAAGTAATGAAAATACACCATGTATCGATATTCTGCACAAATATGTACAAAGTGCATTATAAACTCTTTGAATGCTCATGCATCAATTGCAATTAAATACTTTTTTTTTTTTTTTATGGGAGTGGACAGAGCAAAGTTTCTGTGGATACTGGTTCATGCAAGTGAAGATTTAATCATTCATTTAGTAGTTTGTGTTTACCTCGACATAAAAACAATATTCTGTGAGTGTTGAAGACACTAAATTGTCTGGCTCTCAATAGGTTCTCTTTTTCATGGCTGGCATTGAAAGAGTTAACACACCTGACAAAAAGTGTATACACGTGTGTTACAGCTGATCTTCGAGGCACTGCACAGTCAGGAGCCCAGAGGCTATGTAGTGGGCTGGATCATCGCCATCAGTCTGCTGGTGGGGATCCTCATCTTTCTGCTCCTAGCTGTGCTGCTATGGAAGGTAAAACTACTCAAGATTGTATGTTTTCACATTTTTTTACAAACGCAAAATATTCTTCAAAAAAGGCCCCCGCAACCCCTCGTCTAACTCCGCCAGTGTTACAAACCAACAAAAGTTCTTTTCTATTTCCTACAATGTATTGCACTTGCAATGTCCGTTAAAGTGTATTTGTCAAATAGATTTGGTAAGTACTGTAAATGTAATAATAGAGGAGCAGTCCAAGGTAAACATTTGTTGTCTTTGACAGATGGGCTTCTTCCGTCGGCGGTATCGCGAGATCATTGAGGCCGAGCGGAACAGGAAGGACAGCGATGATAGCTGGGACTGGATGGAAAAGAACCATTGATACTCGTGCTGGCGATGGTGGTGGGGGTCCCCTTGGCGCCAAAGACATTTCCGGATTGTGTCAGGATGAAGCCAGCGGCACGGGGCTCCTTTCCAGCCTGCCGCCGCAATGGCACCGGGCCCATCAAGCCTTCCATATGTGGAAGAAGAATATTCTCCATATTTTCTGGAGACTTGATATGTTTTCGAGGGTGGGAGTCCAGGAACTTGCGAGGTGACAGCGTGGCCTGACAGAGGATGAAGAATTATGATAACTTACAGTTGGCGGCGTGGCGCTGCCAGTTGAAAGTCCTAATGTGGATACTGGTGGACAACAAAAACCTCAGGGCTGTGTTACATAGCAACTTTATTTTTGTACACTTTAAGCCATATTGTGCAAAAGGTGGTCTTGGAGAAGAGGTGTGGCCATTGTGTCTGTAGTATGTTTTCCTAAAAGCACTGATACGTCTGGATGCCTCAGCTACGGAGTATATCCTGCCCAGAACAAATTGGACATGTTCCTTATTGAAAGTGGAAGATTGTGTTCTCTCTTTGATTATCATTTCAAGTTTTTGGTGTCTTTGAGACACAAACACACGCGCGCGCACACCGTTTAAAACACTGTAGCCTCTGTGGCTTTCGGCAGAATTGGCCCTCAAGTGACTGAGGTCATTAGAAATATGAACACTTTAAGGGTCGGCCTTTTCCATCTTTTACACCAGCAGTTGCCAACATTTATTGAGCCAAGGCACACATTTTACATTCATCTCGGATGGCACTAACAATGATAACCAAGTACCCCGCCTTTATTTTTTGTATTAAGGATTTGTTTTTAACGTGCAATGTGTTAATTAGTCCCTGACCACAAAGTTAGTAAATAAATTTGCTGTAAATAAAAATTCCTATTTTGAATAACCCACTTTTGATTCACAGTGTTATACTGACAGGTTTTATCTAATGTTATGATTGGATTATTTTGATTGGACATGAGAATGAAAACCTCCGAACAGCTGTCAGTGTGATATTGTGCAAACTTAAACCACAATAACAAACATAGTTCATTTTTCAAAGACAACATTTTTTAGATCGATGAGATTGCGCTGATGTGCCTAATGTTGTATCCAGCCCATCTTAACGGATCATGTTCGAAATTCTCAAGGAAATGTTTGACTAAATGTCATGAGATAAGATGTTATGATTTATGTGCAAGCCAACGACAGCTGCGAGTATTAAGTTTGACCGTGATGTAAAAGTATACGACTATATAGTGTAGTTATAGTATCATATGGAGTCTGGAGTAAGAAACCTGAGCTACATGGCCCTCCACAGCCAGATGTATGTGTGGGATTGGACCCCCTCATGGGCCTGTAGTGTGACTCATGCCCTAAAAATAGGCAACAATATATTACACTACATAATTTCACATAAATGAACTTTTTAGAGATCATTGTAAGATAAAATGAACCTAAAAACATAATTGCCTAAATCCAACTGCCCCAGTTTTTCCTTTTCAATTTCATGACCTGGATGACTGAGAATCTAAGCAGATGTAAAGAAACATCTTTTTTTTTTTTTTAGCACGTACGTTGGTATTTTTCCTTGGGCAAGTATTCTATTAGGCTAATAAAATGTTAGCGAACTGAAAATGGTGCTTAACTGCCCCCAGCCACGTCATTGAGACTTATGTGAAATACAGTGAAAGGAAATGTACATAAAATGTCCCCCAAAATGTAACATTTTTAGGTATTTTCAAGTTCTCCATTGCAAACCTAAAAGTTTAAATGCAATTTTTTCCCACGTATTTTTAGCTCACTTTTTAATAGACACTCATATCCAGTGTGTTTGGATGAAATTAAATGTGCAATGACAAAGATCAATGTATATATTGAGGTGTACTTCAGACTTTCTCCAAGTCTGCAGCATTGAGGGGCTCACTATGTTTTTTTTTTTTTTTTTTTTATTACTTCCTGTTGTGTTCTGTTGATTGACTTTTTATGTTACCAAAGAATTTCACTGGCATGATAGCATTTACTGTGTACACCGTCACATCTTCAGTCAGCTTCATTGATCATTCAAATTTTAATGCAGATACAAGCAACACTTGACGTTTCCTTGGGGGTCAATTTGAACTGTGATGGAAATAGTTTTGATGGTTTTAGTTGTTCCCAATATACTACTGTCACCCCATTATCATTTCCATTATAGAGTGTTGGATGTTTTTAAAAATTGTATTGAGGTTGTATATTTATCAAATGATAAATAATTTTTGAGTGGAAAAATCAAATGCTGTTTTCTTTCATTATTATTTTTAATATTATTCATTTGATTGATAGTGTCTGGCGCCCTCTACTGGTTGTTGTGCCCCATACGAACAGGCAACACAACCTCATTGCGTTCATTGATAAAAAAATATATATATATATATAACACTACAGATGCAATATAAATATATCTTCAAGTCCAAGAAGCATCTAGAATAACATTTTTACATTTCAGGTAAGAATGTAAGTAATGTCAAAAATGTCACGCCCATGCCAGAGCACACTCGGCCGTCAATTTCCCTCAGCCGCACCCCTTTGTTATCATCACGTTTGTCACCTGCTCCCGCTTATTACCTGATGTATTTAAACCCTACCTGTGCGTTCCTGCTTTTTGGTGTCTACTGTTGTGTTCCGTCCATGTCTGTGCCCAGTGTTCCTGTTCCTGTCGTCTGGTTTCCCCCCCGTCTGTCTGGAGGCTCAAGGTCAGAATTTTGACCTTGTGCACTTCTTTTGGTCTGTCTGTCTATTTGTTGGCTGTGAGTCTTCGGTTCCCCACCTACCTCCCTTCCAACTCCCTTTCCCTTCAATAAATCCTGGTTCAAGCTGCATTTGGTCGCCCTGGATCAACTCATTCCTGACATATTCACTCAAATTTGCTACATCTGCTCTTTGAAAAATCAAAAGTTCTTTTTTGCTCAAGATTTTTATATTTTAAGGTGAAGATAATATTACAGCATGACTTTTTGTCACGTGACACCCGTTGCTGGGGAACCAATGTCATCAAGCACTTGTTGCGGACTGTACTGAATTATTAACAAACTGCTTAGAACATCTTTGTTTAGACCTGCAAGAAGCTCTGTGTAAACTAAGCTACAAGTATGTCTTCATTCCTGGACCACGGCCTGATAAGAACAACCGCGGCAGACCAGGTGGTTGCTCCGTTTGCATGTCACTTGTGTCACCTTGTGCTGCTGTGTGACAGCCTAGAGGAGCCCGAACACTTCAGTCAGTTGGAAGAAGCAGCTCGGACTGTAGCTAAAGCTACTAGCAATATGGCTGCAGTGGCTTCCAGGTGTGTATTGATCACAGATAGGCCGATAATACACTCTTATCTCCAAATTAACACCATTTCTCCATTTCCAGACATAGCACTGACACGGACGATGATGTGCTCCGTAAAGAAATGGTCTCCCTACTGGAGCCCATCACTTTGTCAGGCCAACATGTGCTCCTAGCGGCCCAGAAGCTCAGCATCCATCCCAATTTGACTGCGCACAAAGAGGAACTCATCACTGCTGCACAAGCCGTTTTCCTAGGAGTAGTCAAAGTAAGGTTGGAAAAAGTGGACGGTATACTCATCATCTGAAGGGCTTCAATTTTGTTATACTGTAAACTCCAATATGGGTGAACAAAACCAGATGTTTTGGTGCAGATGTTGTATCTCATGAGTTTCTGCAGCCATACTCAAGTCTAGCAAAAATAGATTATAGGAGAGGTTGTAATATTAATATGACCTATTAGCACAATCTCCATAAATGTGAATATAACCTAAACAAAGTGATGAATTATCGTGGCCCTAGAAAGTAGCTGCTCATGCTAACTTTTTGTTTTACTTCCCTCAGGTTCTCCTAGTGCATGATGACTCTGTGGTGAGAGAAATCCTTGCAGCTGCCGCTCAAGTGTCCCAGGATCTCTCTGAGCTCGCCTCCTGTTCAGACCTCCAGTCCCTGGTCCAAGTCTTTCAGTCGTTCTCTGATGCCTTGCTCCTCCTCAGCCGCCTGACCGTGGAGAGAGCAGATTCCTTAAAGGACCCCCGGCAGGCCCAAAAACTTGGATACTCCTTGGAGACCCTAAGGAGGTGCATCCCCATGATGCACACCGCTAGCTGCACGACTATCAAGCACCCAATGAGCAAGGAAGCCCAAGCTGCAAAGAGCTACATACTTGACACGGTGAGGAGCACAGTAGACGACATTGTGAGTACCCTAAAAAGCCAACGTCAAAGAGGACCTTTTGGAGATTGTGGGGTTTATACCGAGAAGAGGAAATATTTGTCACAGCTACTGGAAGGTTGGTCTAACTCGTCGTTGTTACCAGGTCGTGACTTGGATATTCTGGTTCGAGATCTTGTCTTTCACTGCATGACTGTGGCCAACTCTTCTCAAACAGAATTCCAGCAACAAGTAGTGCTCCACAGTCGACATGTTCTCCACTTGTGGTCTGACATAAAACTGATCTTAAAGTCCCCGGAGAATCACGAGGGGCATTTTCAAAACATCTGCGCTTCGTTAGAGGAGCTCCTAGAAGATCTCGATAGAGCAATGATGGCAGCCATTCTTCATCGACTGTTAGACACCTTTTTGGTTGCAGCATCTGCGTTTGAAGAACTTTCACAGTCGGTGAGTCAAACTCTGATTGCAGATTCCTCCATAGAAACCGACGTGAGCTTTCTTCAGTCCTCAGTGGAAGAGTTCATCTCCTCCTTGGATAGACTCATCCAAGTTGCCAGCTTTTTTTCTGCCGCAGCCAAAGATGCAAAGAGCTTAGAGAATGTGGAGAACTCCCGAATGTGTCTTACCAGACTCCAAGCTCAGATTGCTCCTCTGTCTCTGGAACTGGTTGACAACTCTATGCAGACGCTTCGAAAGCTTCAAGAAATGTTTCCCATATGGGAAGAAGTGATGAAAGATCTCCAGGATGCTCTCAGTGATGTGATGGATGTCAAGGAGTTTACGAGTCTTGCCATTAACGAAATAACAAATGACCGCGGTGGTTGTGACGCCGCATACAGACAGCAAAGCTACGAACTCTTTAGTCAACATGCGACCGACCTAAGACGTCACATGCAGCTGGTGACGTACTCAGTCAGGATGTACTTGGACCAGAGCGAGGACCCCATCTACAGAAACGGTCTCCTGGTACTGCTGAAACAAGCTCAGCTTTGTCAAAGCAAAATGAACCAATCGGTCACTGACATGCTTTTAGGTCGCCGTTTGAATGTGGAGCACTATTCGACCTTTTCTGACAATGCGTCTGCTGTTATTCATCACTTTAAAGTCCTCAGAGAGGGACTGGATGGTCACCATCATCCACATCTACTCAGTCCTCTGCGGGAGGGCGCCCGTCAGTCAGATCTTTCCGAAGACGAGTCTTGTGATCTGAATGAGGATCGTGGGCTGAGAAGTTTGGATTCCTCCATCCTGGATGTGATTGAAACGGAAACAGAGAATGAGGAGGAGTCCGATGGAGAATATGATCATGAGTTAGACATAGATGATTCCTTAGAGGAACCCAAAATGATCCAGATGACTTTCGACTTTGAACTTTTACCCCTCATACAAGAACTCATGATTGTGACCAAAGAAAAAGATGTTGCAGTCCTCAGCCGAGTGTGCACTGGTGTTCTTGAGCTCTCAAACTGCTATTCCCAAGCAACGAGAGAAGCTTTAGCCATCGTAGATGACGCCAGCTGTAAGAATTTGGAACGCTTTCGAGCTGAACTGGTGTCACTGACACCCTTGCTGGTCCAGACGGCTCAAGAGACGGCAATGAGTTCGTCGCTAGGCACAGAAAACATCTGCAGACTCTGTACTCGGTTTTCTGACCTCATTGCCAACATTCGAAAAGTTCTGCTGCCAGGAAGCCAACCTTGGTATCACGTCATTTACACCGAGCTGAGGCGAGCTCAAGTAACTAAGACAACGGATGTGAAACAGCAGCTCAGTGAAGTGATGAACCGGTGCGCTGACACCGTGCAGGCGCTCACGTCTTCACATGTGACCCCTCAAAGCGAAAACCAGGAGACCATGACTCTTTTGCACAACAAACTGCACAAAGCCCAAAACAACACAAGACATCTGATGGAGTTTACAACCTCATCTGATGGTCAGCTGGATCAGCTCGAGGGTCTGTGCATCCACTGGGGTCTCTCCATTTGCATTTTGTTCAATTCTCTGGATAGGATTTTGGGAACGTCTGGCGCTATGACCCAACACTCTCCTCAAAAGCAACTTCTCATCTTATCGGAAGGCTCGCTGAGAATCCAGGAAGCTGCAAGGCTCACCAGTCTAACTTGTAAAAGTGATTTTAAATCAAAAGAGTTGACAGCTTACCGGAGTGAGTTGAAGACGCTGACTGAGCGCTACCTTCAAGCAACGGAGGACCTCGCTGTACCGCCAAGTGTCATGCAGCTTGCAAAGCCAGAGCTTCTTCGGAGGAACCTCATTATTAAGATGAAAGAGCTCGTTGGGCTTTTGAGTAAAGCAAATAAATATTATGACACTCCACTCCACAATGTTGTCAGCATTGCTCATTTGGCAGCAAAGCAAACTGAGAAGAACAAATCAGATGACGCACACCAAAGACTTAAACATTCCATTAGTTTACTCCTTGAGAATGTAAAAGATGCCACCAAAAAAGTGGAAGAGAGCTTCGTCTACATGCGGGATACATGTGAACGTGCCAACCTGCGTTCCATTAACACACATTTGTCATTAGTGATGTCTGACATCATCAGCATGGTGCGTCTCATGTCACAAACAAGCTCAGTCAATGACATATTCAACCTGGAGGTGAAGATTCAGTGCTGGTCAGCAGAAGCTCACTATCTGGTAGAGGAGATCAGTAAGCAAGATGGAATCAACCAAGAAGTAAAGGACAATATCAGAGCAGGCCTTCAGGGCATAACATCAGATGATTGCATCCAGAATGTTCCTATGACATGTGATGGAAAGAGATATAAAGAAACAAAAAAAGCTTCTTGGCATATATGTGAAGATGCTGTAAAATCAAAAGTGTCAGCTTGGAAGAAAGATGGACTCACAAATACAGTAAAGGATGTAAGTATTTAAATAATAATTTGTGGAATAGCTCCATATTGGTCTGTTGGGTAACCAAATAGAGTGCATGTTCCATACATATTTATATGTATTTGTATATTGCTCTATGCCATTTTCCACCCCATGTCTGGCATTTTGTTCAAGATTCATGCCTTCATATTTCTCTGCAGGTTACGTCTGGCTCCAAAGATGCATCCTCTCTGACCTCCACCTCCTTTTTGCTGAAACAAGAAAGTGCCAGTTGGGATCCAAAAGACAACAAGATAGTCCAGGAGACCAGGAAGATGGCAGACACACTGTACCACATGACCCAATACCTGAGGAATAGAGGCCCAATACTGGTAAGCACCACTAGAGGGCACCCTTATGGATTTTGTTTTTAACTATAACTGTAACAGCTTTGGGCTTTGTTTTAATCTTAGAACAAAGAAGCGTTTGTGTGTGCAGCCAAAGATGTGATGACAAGTGGCCAATCGGTGACCAAGTTTATTCAAGTCATAGCTAACCACTGCCTGGATGCACAGTGTGCCCTGGAACTTTCCCTCATAGTGGAGCAGATTCTCACCATCACCAACCAGCTTAGCATCCTTTCCAGGTATTCAAACAGAAAAAAAAAGTGAGACCAAAACAATGCAATGAGATCTTCTTTTGTACTGCAGTGTCAATTCTGTAACACCCGCATGTAAATCATCTGATGAGATCCTGGTGAAGAACACACAGAACCTCCTCCACATAGTCCTTAAAGGGGTTCATGCAGCAGAGACCTCCTGCATCACAGTAAACAGGACAGACCGGCATTTACATATTATAAAACAACATTAAAGATCCTTTAAAGTTGCATTTCTTCTCTTATCTGAGGGTTTAAAGCAGCCGGAGCCCAATTCAGATGGAGCCGAAGCGACTGCCTTGTGTTTCCAATGGAAGAAGAACCTGGAGATCCACCGAGCCCAGCAGACCTCCAACCCCAAAACGGATGAGTTGGGTTTGAGGAGGATTTCATCACAATCCGTCATACCAAGTCTGGCATCTTCAGTACAAGACAGGTCCAACTTGATGCTTCAATGGAGAGGTTACAATAGACCACAATATTTGCTTTAAGGAGATCACCCTTAGCTTTGACAATGTCCGAGAGGGAATGTGTTTTATTTTTTTAACGGTTGTAGTTATCAGTCAAAATAAGCCTTTGTTGACTGAGAAAGACAACGTATTTAATATTGTTTCACATAACGACTCATGTAGCTGCAGTAAAAAAAAGATTCATTCAATGCAATTTTAGGTCAGGTTGTAGTGTAAACATTTAATTCACATTAAGATATGTACAGTGGACTGTATTTAAAAGGTGATTAAATGTACACAGAAAACAAAGCTCACCACAAATAGACATACAAGAAACATGTCTTTAAAAGGCTGCAAAAACAATACAAATAAAAGCTCCAAAATGGCTTAAAATACTCATACAAGCTCATTTTAAGGTAACACGTTTGATATAAAAACTGCTAAAATAAGTGTTAAATTGTTATTTACAAGTGCATCTCAATGAATGTATTACTTCAGTACAATAAAGAACACTTGAATTCATTAAATACAGGAAAATATCTTTAACAACTGATTCCTACCTACTTTCTAAATTAAGACATTTGGATTATATGTAATATTCCAATTTCTTGAGAAGGGGAATTTTAAATTTGCATTAACTTGTATACCACCTTGATTATCAATGTTTTCTGAGTGAACTAGAAAAGGCTTTTCTAATTTGTTGAGATTCACCTATTGAGTTTAATGTTACTTGTCAATAGGAAATATTTGATTAAATGTTTAATGGACTTCACAACTTGAATGCATGTAGACCATATTAACAGAACAATTTCATACACATTTAAATTGAAACACTAAGTATAGTTAAATGTCCACTTCACAATTCAAGTAGAAATATACTGCAGGGAAATGGAAAAGTGTCTTTCTGACAAATCAACAATCGAATAAAAAATAGAGATGTTAACATGCGCACTGCCATACCATCCACTTATGAATATGTATAAAGTGAATGTACAGGAATAAATAGAATTATAGCTCAATATTGATTGGCATGTGTCACCAAGATAGCAATTCAATGCAGTTTACTGGGAGAAAGGAGAAGCTGTGGGGTCAAAAGTCTTGAAGACATCTTTGAGAGTCCTGTCTTCGAGCTCCTCCTCGTCCATCTGCTTGGGTTCCTCTACGAGAACTTCCTTCTGCTCCTTCTGTTCCTCTGCATCCTCTTGTGCCCCTGCAGACCCTGGTCCTGCCAGTTTGGCCTGCCTGGCGTCAGTGTATTGGGGTCGGATCAAGCCTGCCAACGCCTGGACTGGAAGATTATGCACTGCGTGGGGAGTGATGATGGAGTCCTGAGAAGATGGCTGTGGACTGTCGAGTGGAGTATGATCGTTCTTGGAGGTATTGTCCGTGGCTTTCATCTCCTCCAAAGAGACGCGGCCTTGACTTGGGGAGGTGGCTTGTTTTGAAGGAGTGTCTTTCTTCACTGGATGTTTGAGAATGCCTGCTTTTTTCGGAGATTCTACCTGATCCTTCTGAACTGACTCTGTCTGATTTCGGGGGTCGTACAGACTGATTCCTCCTAGGATTGTCGTGGGGCTTTCCAGGATGCCCCCAGATGAAGCCAGCCGTGGCGCGTAGGGTGGCAGCTGTTCGGAAAGGGTGGGGCTAGCACTGGTCTTTTGTAACCTGGCTTCTACAACTCCTCCCGTAGCTTCCTTCTGACCCAGCAGCTTGGAGTCCAAACTTGTTGTACGCCTGATTCTGGGGTCTATATTCTTTTGCTGACGCGGATCTACAGGTCTCTCCGTTGAGGATCCAGATGGCAGACGAGCGAGACGATCCTTTAAACGAGTGGCCGCCAGTCTGGGGTCAGTCAATGGGGGGCTGGAGGCAGGGGGTTGCTCTGGCACACTTGTTCTGTTCATCTGAGCATCAGCGATTAAAGGTGGCAGGGGTAGGTTGATGCTATGCTCCTGTTTGGGTATCAGAGACGGGATCAGGTCTTCAGGAGCCCAGACTACCGTTTGGGCGAAGGCTGGACGTTGAAGCAGAATGTCCACCCGAATATGGCTGAACTGCTTCAGCTGGCAGCGGGGGTCCCGTAGCACCACATCCGGACTGGCCTCCAATGGGATGAGAGCTGCTCTGTCTCGGAGTTCCCTCTCCCCTTCATCATCCTCTTCACCAGCAGGCTTTTTTGGGCCAGTCGGCTGGTTTGGCTGTCGATAGGTGTTCGAATCCATAGGTCTCGGTTTCCGGGGGTCCCTGGACAGTCGTGGATCCAAACTTGCATCAGACTCCTTTTTCACATCGGGAGGTCTCTGCCGAGGGTCTGCCTTTACACGTGGGTCACTTGGTTGAGTTCTGTCCTTGACAAGTCGTGGGTCGCCCAGAGGTGCTGCAGGAGCCTGTGTTGGGGTCTTGGACTGCTGCATCTCACTCTGCCTTTTCAGACATTTGAGGATGGACGCGACACTACTCCCACCCTCTTCGTCGCTGGAATACCAGTTTGTTGTTTCATCTGGAGGAAAAGATCAAACAAGTTAGACTGGGCTTCTGGTGGAACCTGTTTACGATCAGAAGGGACAATCACCTCTGTTTGTATTCTTATCATTTTGGCTCTCTGCTCTCTGTGGCTCGCTCTCATGTGGCTTGGACTCAGTTTGGTTCTGGGTCAGGTGTAAAATGATGGCTTTCTGCACCGCTGGTGGTAACGACTGCAACTGAACATCTGGACCAATTTTCTGCTGCAGGTTCTGGACCTGGTTCATTCCGGGCTCTACTAACATAACAAAAACAAAGATCCATTGTACCTTTGGCAACTCAAAATTCATACCGGTGACTGTGACATAAACCGTGATGGCCCGCTGGCTGGTTTTGGAGCAAGTTGTTGAGGACCTCAAGTGGGTTCTGGCTCAACGATGGAAATGGAAATATATTCTGCAGCATTTGTAGTTCTGGCACTGCAGGGAATGGAGGCCTCTGCATATTCACGTGATGATTTATATTTCCATGAAACCCTGGCGGCTGACCAGGTGGAATTGGCTGCTGCATTGGGTAGCCATGTGGCAGCTGTGGTCCAGGAGGGCTCTGGGCGCTCATGGGTGGTCCTGTTGGGTAACCCACAGAACTTGGCGACCCCAAGGAAGGGACTGTGGTGCCGTCAGAGCCTGAAGACACCAAAGCTCCACTTTGTGTTTCTTCTGATCCGCCACTAATTTGCTCAGTGCCTTCATTAGAATCCTGGTAGTTGGTCTCACTGGTATTGAGAAAAAAAACGATTTAAGGGTTCTTGATAAAACACATAACCTAATTTTGGTTTGACTTACTTTGAGGCAATTTTATGCGCCAGGTCCACTGTCGGATGAACCTTGATTTCGAATAGGGAGGGGATCTTCCCTCCCTGAGCAGACTCATCTGTTGGGCTGCTCTGACCTGGCGTGGGGAGCAAGCCCACCCCTGGAGGCGGCTTGGGAAGCGGGGCGATGCCTTGTTTTCTCAGGTCCTCTAGCTCCAACTCATCCTCACGGGCGTTCTCCTCCTCAGTATTAATGATCTTATCGTGTGTGCAGAAAAGATACTATTAATTGCTTTTGACTATTAGTTGCTTTTGAATTCCTATGAATTGCGCAGTTGTTACACTTTAAACATGTCTCACCTTATCGAGCAACTCTTTCGTCACATCAGTCAGAGAATCATGGGAAAATTTGCAGTTGTCACCTTGATAGCATTTGGCTCCGGTGTGAAAGAACTTGCAAGGATATTCACGTTGGGTCGCAAATTAAGGAGTCTCACTGAATGGTCAGGTTACTTTTACAAGGTCATGTATGATTGTCAATGAAGGATATTGTGCATGTAAATGCAATGGTCTCCCTTGCTGCAGTATCCCTGGAGGTAGAACTTACAAAGTTCCTTCTTCTTATCTGGGATGACCAGCTCATGCTCAAACTTACACTGCTCCCCCTACAGGAAGAGATGAGCACTTGTCTTTTGAGTTGAGTATTTTTAAACAGTATACAGAGAATGCCAGCCAACTGAATCACACTTTGACATCTACAGATTTTTTTGAAGAACTATCATCCACTATTATGTTTTTGTCCTTAGTGTCTAGAAAGTATGTTTAAGTAAGTTGAGGAGATTCACTCAACCATAATTGTACTTTGCTACTATCTTGTGGAATCTATGGACAATTACAAGCATTTTTAGTGGTCACTGCAATCACATGCAGATTTAAATGATTCAAGATGACCTAGAAATAAGGAATGTTGGGAAAAAAGCTCAGAGTTAGTTAAAAAGAAAATGCGATTACTTCTTGCTTCCATAATGCATCTCTATGTAAAATTTTAAGAGAAAAGCTCAAGCAGCAAACAGTAAAACTTTTTCGAAATAGCGTACCTTGATACATCGACCTTCCAGGAAGTACTTGCAAATGTATCTTCCATTGTGTTCCACTGTGTGTTGACTAATAAATTCTTTGCTCATAATCAGTCGCTTCTTCTGAAACCCAGAATTTTTCACTTCCTGTCAAAGAAATAGGAACATGTTAGTGGCCCATAATAATTTGCTGAAAATAAAAGATTTGATGGGCATACAGGAGCGACGTCTTCCATGTCCTGGTCAGCCCCTCTGCCTCGTCCTCCACGTCCCATCCAGGGTTTGCCGCCCTTCATCTTTTTGTTCTTATTGAGCATCCCACGTCCTCTTCCCGGTCCACTTCCTCTGCCTCTTCCTCTCGGCCCAACTGCAGTGAAACAAATCTGTGCTTTTTTTATTGCTATTTAACATGTTTGGGATGAAAGATTAGTTTGGTGCTTTCTCACATTGTCTCATGCCCCTCATGTTCCCCCTCTTCCCCATCATCTGCTCTTTCGCATAGCGGCCTCTTCCTGGCCCGGGTGTTGAATCTTTCGACTGGTGGTACTCTGACTCATCTTCATAATGATCCTCCTCATCTTCATAGTCATCGCTGTAATCACTGTACTTGTCAAAATTGCTGCTTTTGTGAGGCAGCGGCGGCGACTTATGCAAGTTGCCGCGTGAAGCTTTTTGGTCTCGTCCATACTGGAAAATAAACAGACTCATTAACTGCATGAATATACAGTTAATGAGGGGTGGGGTGCATATACTCACCTGAGTATTCTGGATGTCACAATCACGTCCAGATCCATGACTCGGCCTGTTTTTGGGTCTCTCTGGACGGTCATAGTCAGAGTCGTAGCTGTCAGAACTGGAGCTACTTGAAGATGAGTGATGCTGAAGAGACAGACAGACAGAAATAAATTACATAATGGAGTCAATTCAATTTAAATTGTAAGGTCAAGTAGATTACTTTTTGTCTGTCCCGTCTCCTCCTTTTCGACCTTCTCTTCTCTCGTGTCTTTTTGTAGCGTTTCCTTGAGTGCCTGTGAGACTTGTCTTCTTTTTCTTTCGCTTTGTCCCGTTCCTTCTCTTTTGGCTTTTCTTTGTCTTCATTTGCCTCTAGGGCCTCTTTGTTTTCTTCCTCTATCCCGATTCCCTCATCGTCTATTTCTCCATCTTCCAACTCACCATCCTCCCTGAAATGTCATTTAAAAGGTGAGTATTTCGGTCACTAAAGTGTATGAAAAAAGCAAATCCGCGCCCTAAATTATTTGATTCAATCGATCCATTTCAATATCCTTTTAAGCAGTTCTGAGTAACAACGGGATTAAAAAAAAAACATTTATTGGATCGCATGCCTTTTGCTAGACATTTTTTTTCTACTAAGGCTGGGAAAGCCAAAGCTAATAATATATGTGCAAAATCCACTTCCATCAAACTTTTATAGTTTTAACTTTGTTTTCAATCTTCAGTTTTAGGAATGTGGGAGGAAGAAAACCAATGCAAGCACAGGTAGAACATGCAAACTCTACACAGGAACGACAGAGTTGAATTTTGCATACCATGCACGCTGACTGTGCAAAACGCATGCAAAATTCTTCAATGTACCAGGTGTAATTACGTTAACCCTTACAAGAGGGTTGGTCTCTCATTACAAGTTATTGTGCAATCAAATCCAAGATAAATATTGCTGCTTTGATGCCAATATTGTTAGCATATTTAGTGGACAATAGACCCTCCAATACTCAATTTGTTCTTGTGTATTTGCATATTTGCAATTCATATTCCAATCCCATTCTTTTGTAAATTTGGGGGTGGGTTTTTGAATTTTTTTTTTTGAATGAGAAAAAACTGGACCAGTCCACTACTGAAGCGTCAGATGTCAACTTGTACAATTTTATGATGTACATGGACATTAGGGTAGATATAAACTATCGTAAGTGCTCAATCGTCATCATCACCATCATATCAGCCCTGAGTGAACATGTTGCAATACCGCCTAGCGGCCAGCGAGGGAACGAAGGTTACTAAGAATGGGCGTGCCATTACGTCACCCCCTGCAGATGGCAACAACGCAGCAATGGATTAATTCCAACACTACAGTACACATAACTATGTCTCCCATCGCATGGAAATGTACGTGAATGAATCGTTTCGACAGACAGGCAGGAAAACTGCAGGCAATCAATGCACTGAAAAGGCATGCAAGAATTGTAAAAGGGGCACCAGGAAATGTATAAACCCCCAAATGTGTGATGAGAAAAAAAATGAAAATAATGTCGATGCACAGCACTGAAACGCACAGATGATTGTGTTAAGAATTGCATTAAGATTGTTACTCGACCTTTCGTCCCCTGCCAGCTCAGAGTCTGTCATGTTTTTGTCAAAAACAGGGGCTGGGGGACTGGAAACAAGGCTCACAGAGGCCATTGGAAATCAAATCTGCTTCACTTCTCTGTCCAGTACAAGAGTGAATTAACTCAAGCAGTCAATGAGACGTTGTGTTGTGACAGATGCTGGAAGATGTTCAGACTGCAGGAAACAAAAGAACTCACGGTGTTTCATGTCTCGACTGAGACAATGTACAGACACTCTCCTCTTTCATACCAATGACGTTTTAACTCTGTGAGCACAGCTCGATACCCCGCTTTGCTAATGTCCCGTCGGTTGACAGCTGCCATGGTGAAAGAAGAGAGGAGACGGAGGGAGAAACAATCTGTGTTGTAACCATGTTCGTTGATTTCAGCATCTTCACGGGATTTCTCAACAGCGATATCATCTCAAAATGGCTACTCTGCCTCGTCGCGCACATTCCCAAATGCTGTATTCGTCCGCACGTTTCAAACCCATTGCAGATCTAACTAACTGGAGACCAACAATCGCCTTCTGTGATTGGTCATTATTTGTTGACGTCATCAACACGACAATTGTGATTGGTGAAAATTGCTGTCAGTCCTCCCACACACGCACTCTTTCGCACATATATTCTGTCTGCGACTAACTTGAAATTAGAGAATTTGTTCTTGGGATACATTTCTTATTTTCGTAATTTAATTCCATAGCCGACTTTTAATATATGTATTTTAAATGTACACAAATGTTGATGAGAAAGCAACAACTGAGCCCTGAGTACTCGCGCTTTCCACTTTGACCACAACGTGTCGCTGTAACTCTCTAAAAATATGAAGCGCAAACAGTAAAAAATGAGGTTGGAAGCACCAAACCAGAGAAAATTTCAAGATTGAAATATAAATTACTGTTGAAAATGTTAATTCCATTACTTATAAATACGAGCTCTCCCTACAAGCATAATATTAAATATCAACTACAACTTAGATTAGGCAACAATTAGTCATATAATTGCCAATCACAATGCACGCGCGTACGTGTGCGCGCGCAGGCGCACGCATGCACACGTACACGCATGCACACACTCACGCACTAATGTTCCTCTTCTAAAAATATTTGTAAGTTTTTTTCTGAACACTTATGGAGTTATTAACTGATCACAATGAAGCTATTTCCATTCCGTTTGAAAGTGGAGATTGCAGCCTTGGTGGGAGGGATTCTTGCAGCAGAAGCAGGGCGACGTGTAAGAAGTCAGAGCACAAACTTTCCAGGAGCACCGATCCATCTTAGACACCTGATGAGCATCCCACTAAAACGATCCGAGTCCAACTGAAGGACGCTTATATTAACTTGACTGTTAGGTGCAACAGGGTCTTCCTATAAGAGGAGCAAATTAGTAATTGGACGTGGAGATATGGGGCTGCCTTTTTGGTGCAGGTGTTTACTTTTGCTGTGTTTGACAGCTGTTCATGGCCATGCTGCAGTTCAGGTAAGAATATAGTTGTCTAACATGATTTTTGGAAGTGTTGTTTGAGAGCATCTTTTCTCTTTTTTTTTTTTTTTTTTGGTATCATATTCAGAAAAATAATACTAGTGATAGAGGCAAAATGAGTTTTGCTGGAAGATTTGGAGTGCTTGTGTCTTGTCAACCAGAGGCATGTCGGGCACTAGCAACAACCACAGGTTGAAACTTGGTACAATATGATTTTTAATTCCTGGGCGCTAGTTGCTGTTGTAGTAAGCCCCCCTTCTTATAAATAGGAGTACAGGAATTCAAGGTATGCCGCCCCTGAGAAATTGCTTCAATGAGCATGTGATTAATAAACCTTGCAGGAAGGATTAAACACAACTCTGTACTGAGTTGGCATCAAATTTTGCTCAAGTAACTGATTGTGGTATCTATTCAGCTTTAATTTTGGTCATTCTGGATCACCCAATAAGCTTACTGTCCTGCTGCCATGCAAAATATACAAAGAAGCAGCGTTTGGACTCGTGTCCTACAGACATCTGCCAGACAGATTTTGTCTTGCTGTGTTTGGGATGCACTTAGAAACGGAATAGGCTAAGGTTGTTTATCTTCTGATTGAAAGTATTGGAGTATGTTAAACACGAGAAAATGTAATGACAATTACAAACATAATGCATACATACTTCAATAAGGGTGACTTGTTTTCCAATATCCTTGCTTTGATCCACAGACCTGCATGGATAAACATCAAGTGGTTGGGGTGTTGCGACAGATGGAGAAGTTTCTGAAAGGCCAAGAGGTTCGATTCACCGAGGGCTTCCGGATCATGAAGTCAAAACTGGCAACGCTACAAAATTCTGTCTCCAAATTGCCTCAAGCGGATCAGTCAGCTGGTGAGTGATAAACTGTCATATCATCTAATCATCTATGATTGTAGTTTACTAAGGTGCAGAACTATACCGGAGAATGCTGACATTTTGATTATTTACATGAGAAGTGCAAAATATTTCAAACGTAATGCAGTTTGGGTACCCTCATAATCCAAACACCAGTTCGACGTGCCAAAATGCCATGGGAAATACGGTATATATATTTTAAACATTTTCCCCTAAACTTAACTAAACTCAAATGAAATAATTGCAGCATTTATTCATTGTTGCAAGACGATGAGCATTGTTTCCACAATGACAACATAACTGCAAACAGAGAGTAACTAGTTTACA
Organism: Syngnathus floridae; assembly: GCF_059516105.1. Lineage (NCBI taxonomy): Eukaryota > Metazoa > Chordata > Actinopteri > Syngnathiformes > Syngnathidae > Syngnathus > Syngnathus floridae. Next base: position 8,448,958 of record NC_142421.1, on the reverse strand, counting down.
CAGTCAGTACTGCCAATTTGGGGTTTTGGAGCTATATATTTGGAGATAATCCCAACCGCTCGACTGACAATTTTAGAGTTTAATTCCCATTGAAACATGAGCAGAATCATCTTCACATTATTTTCTTTATAAAGTCCTTTTGGAACAAGCAAGTCAGAATTTGGCCCAAATTTAAAGCAGAAAGGAGTAATTAGTTTAGTATTTGGGACTCGTGGACCCACAGGGGTACAGGGGGTCCAGTTTAAAAATCACTGTGTTTGTAGGGTGTAAATGAATGGCATCACGGTAGTAATTCAGTGCTGTTCTAAGGTTAAAAGGCATCATACTACGGTATATGAAAAGGTGACTAATAATACAGAATACTCTATACATAATATATGTATGATGCATTCATCGTTCCTCCAGATAAAACAGCAGATGCCTGCTACTCTGAGATTACTATTAAGAAATTCCAGGTCAACTGTCACTGCGGTGGTCATTCAAAAAAGAAAGTAGAATTGTGGGATTGTTGATGTTACTTGGCTGGTTTGTTAGGGTAATCTCCAGGTCAAAACTCCTCATCATTTTTCACCGAATGCCAAAATCTAAAAATACAAATCGGTGCAATTAAGGTGTTGCTTGGGTTCAGACATTCGCAATTGAAAATCTAAAAAACAAAATAACAACAGCTTTACGCCTTCCCTTTCTTGTTCCTGTGCACACATTTTTCTCATGTGGCGTGATGCCGTCATGAAGCTTATCCTGTTCATCTGGAAAACATTGAACTGCAAAATTGGTCTCAAGGCACAAAAGAACGTAACTGCGAGTTGTTATTAAATGCTTTCTCACAATCGGCGAAGGAAGCTGAAACGTCTAATAAAAATGGAAAGTGGGTGTCCATTTATAATGTTATGTAATGTTAATACTGTATTTTATGCAGGCATTCAACTTTCCAGTCTGCTGCTAATGATGCGTTTTAGACTCCTCAGTGACACGTGTCCATCCGCAGGCAGTGAGGATGTTGGGAGGCTTGTTGTTCTCCACGTGTGATCAGCCTCTCTCTTCTTCTTTTTCTTCTTCATAGTTCCCGCCACCTGTCGGCCTCTGGAAGAACTGGAGCATGGGACAAAGTTTGGATCCAAACACCTGGCCGGACATGAGGTGCATTTTGCTTGCTCGCAGGGCTACCATCTCGTGGGTTCAGCTACACGTGTGTGTCAAGACAATGGCACATGGAGCGGTGTGGACGCCGTCTGTAAAGGTGAGGTGTTCGGCCCTTAACCTGCTACTAAATGGAAAAAGTATAGTGTGAGACTAAAATGCCGGTCCGTTCCAGTTCGAAGTGCCATTCAATTCCACTTTTGATGTCAATTGAATTCCAAGATAATTTCATTCATCTTTTATTTATTTATATGTTTTCTTCATTTTGTAACAACACACCCAGACTGCATGGAGGTCATGCAAGTGAACCACTACACTATCAGGCACACTCATTTCATTGCAGTTCACTTTTCATTTAGCTACGTTGTATTTCAAATTCAATTATTTTCAATATTCAATTCAAATCTGATTCTAGTTTTACTACAATGCCATTTCAAATTCAAGTTCGATCCCATTCACATACTGATTCAGATTCCAAATTCAAATCCACTTTTTATTCCATTTCAGAATACATTTGAAATTCACAAGTTTATTTGTCCACAGAGGGTTAATAAAGTGCACAATGTCTCAGTAAATAAACATCTACCAGCCCCCCCAAAAAATCCAGAATGCAGGTAAAGGTAGCCTTCTTCACAATGCTTGCAGCTTTTTCATATTCTGCCAGAAGGCCTAGTTGAATGTGGAATCTAATATCCACTATCACAATCCACTTTATTTCATTCCACTGTGGGATGCATTCCCTATAGCCAGCTTTGTGCCTCTCCTGAATAGCAGTGCATTGGGTAACTGTCAGACCCCCTCTCGTTTCACTCTTTCTTCTCCTCTCACTATCTTGCTCATGTTTCTTGACAGTGGTGTCCCGGTTGATGGGATTTGGACCTGAAATGATATCCCACCCATGGTCTGATAGCGCAGAAGTATGCTAAGCATGCTCTTCATAGCCCCATCAACCTGCAGTGGCAGCACTTTTCCTCCCCCAAAAGGCCACATTTTTTAACATGTGTTTATTGATATTCACCTTTAGAGCAACACGAGACGGCATGACCCTGTAACAGTATTATCTCTGTTCATGTTTTTATTTTCAAAACCTAGCATCAGCATTCTAATTTTAGCCACACTTAACAAACAATATTGACAGTGCGTTGATTTGAATTGAAATGAGTTTAAAAATATCTTGTTTAAGGTCTTCAATTGAAAATCTTGTTTTCTATTGTGTGCAATCTTTTAACACTGAAGTAATGAAAAGAAAATATTAATAAGGATTCATCATGAGGCTACATAAAGGGTACACAGACATCTACTGTACGTAAATAAACCCAGACTGCCAACATCCCAATTACAGTTAATATTTTATGGAGTGTCCTGCGATTGGCTGGCAACAATTTTACTGTTAGGCTCCATCGCACCCGCAACTCTACTGAGGGTAAGGAGTCCAGACGGTTTTATAGGGATCTGTGCCATATGGTTCTTTGTAGCTCTTGCCTCTATGTGTATTTATTCCCCCTTTCACTAGCCTTATTATTATCTTGTCATTTTCTTATATGCGGTGCTTCAGTTTATGTAGTTTGTGCACATTTAAGCGGAAATAATCACGTGTCAGGAGAATTCACAGATATGGATGAGTCCATTTGCAGACAGTGATGAGTTAGACAGTGTCAATGCCCAGAGAACTCTTGAAATAACAGTTTTAACATCATAGTCATTGTTTCCATTGTATCAAACTTTTAAGGTTGCTGTTTTCAAGATTTACTTTTGGAATATTCGAGTCAGCACGAGAAGTAAAGGCAGCAAGTAGCAGTACCAAGCAAAATGGCAGAATGGATTTATTTTTCTGCTTAATTTATATTTCAGACATGCAAATAGGAAATACTTTTTAAAAGAAAAACATTGACTTGACTTCAGCTCCCATCAACACTCGTAGGACAAGTATAATCAGAAATAGATTGCTGTGTCATTATTGTAACGTAACTCACCAGAATGTTTATTTGTGTCACCCTCTGTCTCCTGCTACTTCAGATGTCAGTGAATGTGCAAGTAACCCCTGCCAAAATGGAGGTACCTGCGTGGAAGGTGTCAATCAATACAAATGCACCTGCTCACAAAGCTGGAGTGGCTCTCACTGCCAGCACCACACTCAGACCGGTAGGATGTAACTCAATACAAACCACACTGCTTTTTATTAAGTCCGATTCTATTTCCTTTATTTCAGCTCCTCCCGAGTGGAGCGTAATGAATGATCCAGCGTTCAGCCGAAAACCTCGCTGTGCCCAGGTGAACCGGGCCCAACACTGCAGTTGTGATGCAGGCTTCCACATGAGTGGAACATCTGATAACAGCATCTGCCAAGGTGAGCTCCTGTTCACTGTAATGTGTTACTTCATTCCTGTCAAGAACTTTAGATTGTGCTGACACTTCGCCATCTTAGCAACTGCATGTGATAAACGGTGCAAGAAAACATCCACTAAATAACTGAATCTTCGAGTGCTAATCAGTGGAGGCCAGTTTGTAACAAACAAAATAATCCTATCGAGAGGTCACAAGCTGATTAGCATCCATTTAGGTCACAGTTCAGGTGCTCTGATGTGCAGTAATTGTGCGAATGGTTAAGAGACAAGCAATGTTAAATGATGCAAGTGCATCTTAATATTTCGAAACACTTCATTTGTGTCTTTACAATGTACACAATAGGCAGCAGCACACTCAGACGGGTAGGTACTAAATAAACCACACAGGCAAGCTGGTAGACAGAAACAGTCTTCCCATATGTTTGTTCCAGAATGTGCTTTTAATATGGTGAATTTCCTCCATCCCAAACATTCCTGCCGTCCTGTGTACAGCAGCCCTGCACGGTCCTGAGATGCCTGCCTTTTCCTGTTTTTAACAGATGTCAACGAGTGTGAAGTCTACCGTCTGGACCAAGGAGGGACTTTATGCGTCCATGAATGTGTCAACGTCCCAGGCTCATACCACTGCTCCTGTCCCAGTGGCTATAAGTTGCTCCCAGATGGGCGGAGCTGTGAAGGTGAGCGACAGGAGGGCACAGGGGACAAAGGCTCATTCACAAGGCTTTAACAGCTGCAGATCTGACTTTGTGTGTGTGTGTGGTTACCTGTGATTTTATTTACCACAGTGCAAAAGCTGTCAAACTCCTCGATTCTCCTTATGACCAATTTTTGGGGCAAAATGTTTGGCCCTGGGATGAATGAGCTCAGCATTTCCCAGCAGGAATGATCTTTAGAACATGAAGCATTTAAGTGAGACTGACCCGAAAAACCAAATAAACAAATGGAGCTCAGCACCCGGTGCTCAGACTGAGGACGGTCTGGCTGCAAGCCCCTCCACTCTACTTACGTGCCTCTACTGTTTTGTCTTCCAGATGTGGACGAATGTTTAAACCAGCAGCACAACTGTAGCCGAGGAACAACATGTATCAACACTGGGGGAGGCTTTCAGTGCGTCAACCCAGACTGTCCTCGTTCCCATGGCAACATCAGCTACGTTAAAACATCACCCCTGTACGTGTACCTTTTGAACTTTTTGGCCCTTTTATCTTTTAAGTAGTGCTACTGGGCTCCTGGTGTGACATTTTGACTAATGGCAGGAAAAAGGAGAGTAAAATGTCAAGTTTGCATTCACATTTATTTATGACTCTCAAAACATTTCCAAATTTCCCTTGTAAATCAGGTCTGAATGTGGAGGGTAGCTCACTCAAGAAGAAGGTAGTAGTAGTTACTTAAAACAAAGACAACTACAGATTTCATTCATGTTGACTTTTGTTCTGCTTCTTTATGTCAACACAATATTTGCTAGAAATCATAAACTCAGCTTTTTTTTTTGAACCGCTCAACGAGTTAAGGAAAGGTTAAATAAGGTCATCATCAGAACATTTGAAACAGTATTGCAGTGTGTGTTTGCTTTAACGCCACAACAAACCACAACAATTATATAAAGTTAGTATAGACAAAATTTTCGATGAACCTCTTGAATGGGATATCATCGCATGTTGTGACTGGTGAGTATATTTCATCATTATTAACCTTGGAGTGCATCTCAAAGGAGGAAGACGAGATGATTGTACGCACACACACAGAAGCCACATGAGAAGCCCAAAACTACAAAAATAAAATTTGTGGTTCAAGCTGTATAATAGTGAAGCAAACCATATGTGACAAGAGCATGCATACTCAGCAGAACCTCATTGCCAAACATTATTTTCTCTTTAATGCTGTCCAATTGCTGAGAAACATTACAACGTCTCTGTCAAGCCAAGCTGCCCGGTCGAAAGGACTGAAACATAGCACTGTGTGCTCTTACTGAACCAGCAGTGTGGTTGAACACCGATGCCAGCAGAGGAGATGACTGAAGCTTTTGGCAGACGCTTACATGGACAAAGCAAAGTATTGCTTAGCACCGTAGCTTAGCCCAATCAGATGCTACATTCCAAAACGTGCAGCCTCACCAGACTCGAAAATTCAAAATAATCATGCAAAGTTTCCATTAAGACTAAAAATGTCACAGTGTCAAAATGACACTTTGACTCTCGGCTCTCATTGTGGATAGAGTTCATCAGATGCAGATGTACTTAATAGAATGTCCATTGACTGGATGTCATTGTTCATTCTTCATAACCACGTTCATTTTCCATGCATTCTAAATGATACCGACTGAAGGGAACAATCATCTTAAAAGGAAATTGAAAATGCCACACATTTCCCATGATTTGCCAGATTTTATTGTAGCCACGATATAATTGTAACGGTTCTATTAAAGACGCAGACACACAAAAATTTGATTTTAATAAGATGGACATGATTCTAGAAATTTCCCCCCAGCTTGCATTCAGGTTCTGAGTCACTCGGAGTTTTATGTCAAGGGTCTCCACTTATGAAACATAACCGCACACGGAATGGAAATCAACAAGTATTTATCTTTCCTGTCCCCCTAACATGATTTGTTCCTTGATTTTTTTTTTTTTGTAGTCAGTGTGAGAGGAATCCCTGCCCCATGGAAAGCCGTTCCTGCCACCTCGCTCCAAAGACCGTCTCGTTCCACTACCTCTCCCTTCCCTCCAACGTACAGACCCCCGCCACCCTTTTCCGTATGGCCACCGCCGGGGCCCCCGGGCGTGCAGGGCCCGACAGCCTGCGCTTTGGCATTGTTGGAGGAAACTCCCGAGGTACCTTTGTCATGCAACGCTCAGACAGACAAACCGGCGAGCTGATCCTGGTTCAGCAGCTGCGCGGGCCGCAGGAGATCAATGTGGACGTGGACATGTCGGAATATGCCGACCGCACTTTCCAAGCTAAGCATGTGGCCAGAGTCCATGTTCTTGTGTCACCCTACAACTTCTGAGGAGATTGAGGAGGCACCGATCGTACTGCCCACCTTCATTCCATTGCGGCCGGTCGCAGGACAGAGGGTGATTCACTCTAAGATTTTCTAGTTTAAGTACTCAAACGACTGTGCAGTAAAAATATGGCAGCAGTAAAATGTCACTCTGTGACAGAGCACAGACATCCATTGGAGCCCAAAAAACTATATTGAGGCAACATAAAATTGTACATCCACAAATATTCCCATTTGTTTTGCAGCGACTGCTCTCTCAAGACGAACAGAAAATTGAAGAACAGACCCCGAATTTAGATTTGCATTTTTAAAAACTTGTGGACACTTTCCAGAGGAACATTTTTTTTTTAAATATTCATTTGGAAAAGCAGGACACTTTCCATGGCACTAAATGCAAATTGGGTATCAACCGGAAAATTTGGGTAATTCTTCTTTCAAACGTTAACACATGCAGGAATATATTTGCTGGAGTGGAGCGGAATTCTTTTACCTCCAAAACTATCACTGTTCAGGAGTAAAAATTACACAATTTGGAAAATTGTGACATGGAAAATATCAAATTCCTTAACCAGAGAGCATTACTTTTGACAATAACACCACTGTCCTGTCCCCCCTGTTTTAACGATGATTTACTCACTACTAGACACATGGACACCTATAAAGTTAGTGTATATTTTGGATATTTTATTACTGGTTCTTGCATTAACTTCCATGACATACTGTATATACACACTATTCAATCTTTCTTTTTTTTTTGTGGCGAGTGGAAAGTGGATAATCAACAGTAGCAGGAGATTTCATATACCACACTTGATACATCATGTATTTTAAGGATGATAACAACTGGATGAGTTTAAATATTGTCTCTACATAAATAAAATAAACTCAGTATAACATCTCAGCTTTTTACCTCACTCAATGCCGAACAGTGTGCCACTGCTTGTTTTCAAGTTAGAGTTAGGTAGTGAAACCAAAGCACAGGGGATTAATAAATCCTGGATAATGATCAAATGTTCTCTGAATAGATGACGAGGAAGGTTTCAGCAAACTTTCAAAGCAGTTTGGATCTCATCCGAGACGCGGAAACTGTCAAATATGTAAAAACACATCTCACGGTGTCTATTTTTTTTTTTTTTTTTTTAATAAGACACTAATGTTCAACATGTGTGCTGTCTTCCTTCCCTCTGTCCTCTCACATCTCCATCCATGGCTTCACATTTGCACTGAAATCCAGAGGGCAGGGGGTGCATGCTCTTTATTTTATTTTTTTGCCGTCTTGTATGATGTCATGGGAAATCTTTGCAAACGTTGCTCAACATTACCGTATAAGCCTCAAGAGCTCAGTTCAGTGAGCATCACGCTAACTGTAGGAGTGAGTTTTTGCCTTTACTTGAACTGTTTATTTTCTTAATCTCAGAAGATCAACCAGTCCAAACAAGGGGTGTCAAGAGAAGACGAAAGTCAGGAGAGAAGAAAAATACACACAGGAAGTTTTTAATAGCGCAGCGTAACCAAACACATGACTATTTATTGACGTTAAGGCAGTGGTGTTTGTATTGTTTTAACATTTTACAAACTTATTTTGTGCAATGAATAAGAATTTTGGAAAAAGAAAAAGCTTTCTGTCATGAAAGCTGACATTTAAAGTGCCTCTAATTAACTCCAAATAGGGTTAGCTGCTCATTTTTGTAGTCACAACTTACTGAGCAATTCACAGTGCGCAAAGAACTTCCTCAGAATCACGTCGCTCTCAATGTTCAAAGATATTAATCAAAAGAATGGTCCAAAAGAATTTCCAAAGCATTTAATATTCCACGGAACACAGTGCACACAATCATCATCAAGCAGAGAAAACATGGCACAATAGTGACATTACCAGGAACTATTAGAGTGTACAACCCCATTATTTATTTATCCCCCCCCCCCCCCTCAAAAGAATTTATTTGATTTGATTTATTTTTCAATGGAGGTACTGGTCCCAAAACTTGTGTCTCTTTGCCTCTACAGTTAATAAAGAATCCAAATCAAAGTTTGGGAAGCATCCCATAACCAGCTGTGTTCAACCTCAAAGGTTCCACACTCCTCGTACTGGAGCGTTTAGTTTGTCCTCAGACTTGTCCTCAGCTAGGCACATGTTGCATCCATTTTGACGAGGAGGAAGGATGTTGCCAGAGACAATTGGAGAATGTCTGGCTTGCTAACGCAAGCCATTTGCTGGGGGGGGAGGAAGAGAGAGAGAGAGAGAGAGAGAGAGAGAGAGAGAGAGAGAGAGAGAGAGAGAGAGAGACAGAGAGAGAGAGAAGGAAGGCCTTGAGACAGGTCCAGGTTCCAGTGTGTTTTGGCCCGTGGGTCTCAAACCTGCGGTGGCTTGAGTCCTCGCAGCAGTCCAAACTTGCAGGGGAGGATGATATGAGTAAGTTAGAAGCTACTAAATGCTCAACTAAAAAGTTGATGCAGTTTACACTTTTGGGGATTCAACGCACCGTTTTTCCTAATGATTAAATGTGTTAATTGTGAAATTTATTTTAATTGAATTTTGCCCATGAAAAAATCTTATTTTTGTTGAGAAAAAAGAATTAACAGATGTGAGCTTGGCAATTTATTTATTTCAACAGATTTTCACATTTTACTACAAAGAGAAGAGCCATCTCTGATGAGATATTACAAACCAAGGAACACAGGAGCATCTTGTCCCATGATTTGGCAATTTACAGGCACATCATAATGATCCACTGAAGGAGTTGTAATGTTTTTGTTCACCTTTGCAAAGATAATGCTCAGTTCATATTAAATCCATCATAGAAATAGAACGAATATTTTCATTTTCTCGTTCGCATTTCACATCTTTGAAATGCATTTCTATAGGTAAAGGGATGCTGCTGTATCTTAATGTTTGATACGCTCTAGTAAAACTGGAAGAAAGCAGAAGCAACATGTTCAACTCTGAATAACATCATCAACACCAAATGACAGCCCGAATTTCAAAGTAACTTCTGTGTTCCAAAATTGAGTTTAAGTAGGCAAAAGTATATGTCAGAATTTGTAGTGATATGCCAAATAAATTAGATTGAAGTGGCAAGGCCTTCAAGATCAAACAGCTTTTGTGAAGTTTCAATTTTCACTCAGTGTTCTTCTTTCAAACTCTTCCTCTGTGTTTCATTAGCATTTGTCAAATACTGCAGCGCTTGTATCTGATTTCTCTTTGAAGCCACTTTAGAAAGAAACACATTAAGGGATGACACATCCTAACGACCACTGTAAAATACTTCCTTTTATTGCAGTAATAACAGAGAAGATTATAGTCCAGGAAAGCAACATATTCCTGTATATAATTATTTAAACACTTCCCAACATGGAAAAGGTAAGAAAAAAAATGCATGAAAAACAATCTTATTAAAAAGAAAACAAACAAAAATGACATGCAAAACCCCTCACAACTCAGGCTTTGATCAAATCAGGCAACTGTAAAAATATTCAAGGTGCAGATGATTGTAATTTATATCACTTGCCATCATAGACACAAACTGTTTCCAACAACCCCTGAAACAGAAACTATTGTCAACATTGACAGAACAGTCTAACGATCCTGTTGAGGTGATCCACCTTGTGCTTTTGCTAACCACTCAAAGCATCCCACAAAGCATGACAACAGTGCTGCTCCTCTAAATTACAATGACAGCAGACATTTTCAGACAATAACTGAAAAAAAGAGGAAAATTAACACAGAAAGAAAAGTTGGTCATGGAAAAGAAACAAATTGCCATTTGCCCAGAACATTGAGATTGGTCCAGCTCTGAAGAAGACAGTGTAAACAAAATACGGGTAAACTTGGCCGACACATTACTTATAAGTACACTTTCATTGCAAATAAATAAGAATGACACCACACAATTCCTTTTTGACATACAGTATATATTGCTCCAAAGACACGCACATGAGGACCCTGCTAGGACTTAACTACTGAACTTGTGATTTAATTGTAGATGTGACAGTGTTCAATCTTCTCACGCAAACACTGAATGATGCATCAAAACTGAGGTGATTGGAATATCAATCAGGCCTCATAGAAGAACAACGTATAGGCACAGTTTTGATGGTGGAATTGCATAGAAGCAAAATCTCATCACCACATGACACATGCATGTTTCTAGTTCAATTAATTCCTGATCCGGGACGTAACTATCTCCAATTTTATAAATAAGCATTTCGTTTGAAACCCCCACAACACAGTGTGTGTCTGTCTGTGAGGACGTTCATGCATGAGGCCCTCTGTTTTTACTTAAAAGAATTCTTGGATACATAATGCTAATAAATACAGCACTTAATATTAAATCATCTCATCTCTTTGGAAAGAAAGGTTCAAACTGTTTCTGTTGGGAAAAGATGAACCCATTGTTGAGGGGGAGGGGGTCGATAGTAGAAAGGCATTAGTAGGGCTCCACAATAGCCCCACCACCAGCAATAAGGTGTCATTCTGCACAAAAGACAGCTTTAGAGTCACAACTAGCCGTTTGCCCTCATCATCATCCCTTGAGAGCTTCGAAGGTTTCCTCTCATTCCAGCTTGGACATCTCATACTTGGTCGTCATGATTTCCTACACAGTAATAACAGCAGTGTGAACTGTTGTCCAACTTTTAACACAGGAATTATATAGTATAGCACAACAAGTGCATAGACTTAAAAAGCAATACCTCATCAGAGTCAAGCAAGACCGGAAGAGCTCTGAAAAGACAAAAGGACAGTTTGAATCCTTCTCATTAATTCAACTCAGGTTGCTAAACTGAATAATGATTGGTGTTAAATGACTTACATATCAGAGAGAGAGCTAGGAATGTTTTCCTCAACCCACTTCAAGTCTTCTTCCTAGATGGAGAAAAATATAGTAAACACTGCCACCTGTAGGAAAACGCTTGTGACTGCAGATCCCTACTGGCTCTATTTCACTCAGTCTTTCCCAAACATCAAAACCCAGGAATTGGCTTTCTCCCCACAGGTTAACTTATTAGAATACATTATGTATGACCAGAATATCAACATTCTTCCTAAAAAAAAGTTCTTCAACTCAACTGTGTGCCTGTTTGATGATCAAGAGCATTTTATTTTTAGGAAACCCTTTTCTAATGAAAACCATCAAGTTTAACAGATAAAACAATTACATGTGCATTACTGACCGTGTTTGATTCTGGTGATTTCACTGTACCATTTGTCTCATTTTTTGTGGTTCTCAGTTTCATGCCAGCTGTGGGGGAAAAACGAGCTGTTACCAGAGAAGAAAAGGCCGCGCGTTGCGTGATAAAACCAAGATGAGGTAGGTTATCGTACCCATGTTTGCAGAGGCAATGAATTCCTCAATTTCCTCATCATCCGAGTCATCGATAAGAGGTGTGAAGGCATACCTGTGTGTATTGAAAATCAATGAAAGGATGGAAAGAAAGGGCAGGCAACAGGGTGTGGTGGCCACAATCTATTAGAACTTGCCTTTGGTTGTTAGCAGATGGTCTCCATAGGAACATTATGACAAGTAGAATGAGGGAGAATAAAAACCTCCAGAAAGCATCTTCCACCCACAGTTCGATCCAATCCTGAGCACAAATGAGGTCCTTGTTAAAAATGTAGTTGACATCTTATGAATTCGAGTCAAGACAGATAAGCCAAGCATACTCACCGACTGGCAATCGACTAGACGGAATTTCTTTGCTGTCCAACCCATGAAAATGATGGAAGCTAAAGGATGGACCATAAATGAAAAATATGTACGATAACTGTAAGACATGCAAGTGTTGCCAAGCATTGTGTATTCCACTCACCAATGACGGCAAATATGAGTGTGTTTGTGAAGTGCCTGTAGAGGGACAACTTAACCGGGTTTTTTCTCAGCTTCAGAGTCTTGATGGTTTGAGCAAGGCTGACAAATATGTAATTGGCAGTCAAGGCAAACGCACAACTCCACTTAAATGAACCTCCATGCTTTGTATCAAATGAACATGCAAACATAAGCGGACCGTTTGAAACGTTGACATTGAAATTGGTACATTTGAACAAAAAACATTTTTTATTAACCAAAATCCATAGGGAGGTTTATTATTATTATTAAAGCCTTAAAAATCATGCTGAGACTATAAGAATCTGAGTAAAACACAATTTTCATAATAATTTGGAAAGTGGCGTTTGAGACACTATCGTTTAGTTGCATAACTCGAGGTATGAAGTGCAGCTGCACAAGCACAATAATGAACAACTGAATACCTCTAAGACAATGTCAGTAAAACTGAGTGCTATTTTTGTAATATTGTAGAATTCTTAATGCAGGTGTGTGTGAGCCAGAGCCAGGTTTATGGTGAGTGAGTGTCATGGCATGCAGAAGCAGAAGAATGCATGCAAATCCTCTTAGACCAAGAGATGTCATTCGTGGCAACAAGGCATGACAATTGTGCATATTCTACTCTTGGTCTAAGAGCTTCGAAAGCAAGGGAGACAGAGGGAAAGGAAGGATATCCACCAGCATAGAGAGGAGTCAAGCAGAGCCAGGGGAATGTTGGCCAGCAGGGCCAGGTCTGAGTCTTTAGCCTGGAAAGAAGGACACATCGGGACAATCACATGTGGACACGAAGAAGAGGAGTAAAAAGAACAGAAGCTCACAGAAGTGCGCAAAGGGAATCCAGTAACCCGACCCATTAAGGCCACAGTTTTGGCAGAGAGGAGTTGACTTTTGAGAGTAAAACGCTGAAAGGATATGAACCAGATGATGAATGAGTCTAATACAGCCAGAACAATTGCTGTAATGAGAGCAGGGCCATTGTCTCGACCCTTAAATACATACAAGCACAAAAAATATACTTTTGGATTCTTGTTGTAACACTGAAGATGAGTGCTCTTTAGGTTATGTTGTTTATGCACCATCATATTTTGTTACCTTAACTGATTGTTGCCATGTGTTAAATGAAACATTGTCTTACATTACAGGGGACAAAGTCTCACCCCAGTTATCCTCAGTACACCTTCAATTGCAGCAAAGACAAAGTAGAGAACCCCGAGACCAACCACTCGATGCATCACCGTGCCTAATCGAGGCCTGTGAGGACAAAATATTGTAAGTATTCTTAATAAACTGACATGTCACTCCCTTTGAAATTAGTTCTTGTGTGTGCATATAGGTTGACATACTTGACAATGCCATAGCCCAGGCTGACGATGATGACGAGCAGACGGGCGATAGTTCTCTTGAGGGCCGAAATCAGCTCGGCAAAAATCAGCAACCCAGAAGCTGAAGAACCCAAACAGCGGGACCATTAGCAACAATGGTGGGAAATGTTTCGTTCAATTAAGCATGTCAGCAGATACTCACAAGCAGAGCCGACAATATTGGTGTTTTCGTATTCAGCGCAGAAGACCGCCTTCTCCACCATCCCCAGGAAGATGACCCCTGCGATCCAAAACTGGATCCTCAATATATCTTTCCAGTAGCAGGCAGCCCAGATGAACCACAACAGGGCGAAGAGGATGTACACCACACACATGACCATGTAGAACTGTTGACAAATTGGAGCAAAAGTGTTTTGAGAAACAGCAAATTGATCATAATTACAAGATGTTGTCTACTTACGATCATGAGAGGGTATTCTGTAATGGAAATGAACCCATGCCTGCCTTTCATCACCACACTCACTGAAATGATATTTTGTTTATTACATCAGCATTATGTGAGGAAAAATGACTTGTGAAAGTAATAATGTAAAAAATAACTCCTCACTCGTTAAATTCCAGTTAGCATCTTGTTTACTGGGCACAATCTTCACCACGAGTAGGTAAGGTCCATCCTTCCATGTGGAGGCTATGACATTGTCTTTGATTTTGACCACAGTGCTGCTGTTTGTCATCGTGCCGCCATCATACTCTTCAGTAATCCATCGGATGTCGCTTTCATCCTGCAGCGTTGCAAAAATAAAACACAGATTACAACGTCGGCCTCAAGTTGCTATCAAAATTTCCAATATTACTGACCAACTTTTTTCCCTCAACAGACGAATTGACAGTTCGTGGCTCTGCCTTGGTTTTCTGAAGGAAGTGGCAGAGGTGAGAGCATAAGACAATCTTAAGCACAGTATGTGACTCTCGGAATAATGCAATCAGAACTTACTTTTAACACTGGAAAGGAGCGCAGATTACTGTTACACACTATCGGTTTGTGTTTGTGCTCGATGTACTCTCCTTTTATGAGGGGATTGGGATCTAAGCTCTGCCCGCGGCTCAGCGGCGTTCGCTCGTACATTTCCTACAATGGGCAAAATAATTTATCTTGTCATCAAGCAATGACAACATCAATAAGTATTTAAATACAGTCATACTCACATCAAGATTATTGAAATCATTGTGGCAGGGGTAGTATTTCAAATACCACTGAATGGTGAATGTTATCTCATCAGGGCAACCAAATGACACAACTGCAACAACAAACAAGTCAGGGTGAACACAAAATGGGAGTCTGTTAATTGTGAAATCATCAGACTATTTTTTTCACGTCTTACCTTTCAGTTCAATGTTGGTGTCTTTGAACATGGACTTTCTTAACAGTAGCGGTCTTGAGGTCTGTTGGAAAGCAAATGATTATTTTTCTTTTATACATCAGGATCAGCTTTATTGCCAACTGTTCATCCTTCCAGGTTAATAATACCATCATACTGCAACTGGACAGTGCGGGTCAAAACTGAAACGTTCTCTGCATTTCTTGATTATTTAGCGTCAACGGAAAGGACTGATCTTTAAATAAAACAGTCAATGACGAGCTTCTGTTCTCCTTCATGTTAAAACGTACAAGCAGAGTCTAAAGAAAACACTCAAATAAATTCAAGTGTTTTGTTTTCCAACTCTTCTAGGACCTCTTTAAAAAAACAGTATAGTATAGTATAGTATAGTATAGTATAGTATAGTATAGTATAGTATAGTATAGTATAGTATAGTAGTAATAGTAGTGGTAGTAGGAGTAGTACACGGACGAGCCAATTTGGGGCTAGCTACCTGTCACGAAAACAACAGCGTTTTTCTTTCACGACAGCTATTAATATGTCCCGCGACATACATATAAAGACTAAAACGAAGCCCAATATTTTAAATTATTTTGTTATGACGTGTATCAGTTACTAGACGAAGAAGGTTAACCGCCGATTCTTCCATGACAGCAAGCTAGCATCACACAGCTAACACAGTTAGCCGTATCAACTGTTAATTTGTAACTCTTTACTTACACTTGAAGCGGTTATTTTCCATGATCCCGTCTCTGGAGCAGATGCAACTGTTTTTATGGTAACGAGTGAGAGAACATAAAGAAGTGTCCATGTATAGAAACGCTCCTTGTTCAAGCAGCTCCACGTACTCATTGGAACGACTGCCATGTTGCTGCGCTCGAACGCTTTCGTTCTCGAGGCGTCCTGAACGCACCACAGCAAAAAGCTCCTATAGGTCGTATTCAATTGCATCGTACATGGACGTTCCGGTGTTCTACGTTTTCATCCAATATGCAATTATGTATCTAGAGAAATAAAGACTAGATAGAAACTTGACTTTTCATGACACCATGATTACTTATAAATATAATGTATATGAATTTCAACGATCAATTGATTTGCATGAGACCAGCAGTCTCAAACAGATCTGTGTCTTACTTCTTTCAGAAGATTTTTTCCCACTGAAAATCTTACAAAACACATAAAACGAGTCCTTCCACACCATAGTTCTTTTTCGTTTAAAATACTTGATGAATAGTATAGCTGTCAATTAATTTTGACACCTCTACACGGAACTGTTTCCAATCATGCTCTCCACCTTTTGTTGCCCCTGCCCTAACTCTTTTGGAATGTGTCACCTTCAAAATCAGAGAATATTTGCAAAAAAAAAACAACACATCAGTTTGAACATTAAATATTTTGACTTTGTAGTGTATTCATTTGAGTATAGGTCAAAAACCATTTGTGAATAATTGTGGGTGGGTTTTATATAAAATATTTATAACCACTTTGAGGACCACAAAAACATTTTTAAAATGTTACAATGATAGGCCTAAAATACTGTATTCTATAAATTATTTATTCTTCCACTATACAATGCATTTACGTAGGTTATTTACATTACATTATCCACATCAACAGCAACAAAACACAAAAGTAAACCATTTCACAGTCTAGTGGATTCTAAATATATGTGCAAACATCAACAAGGTTGAACTCGGGTTGACAGCAACAATGCCATTAAGAGGATCAAATCATCATTTGTTTATAAAATTAAATTACACTACAGATGGTTTTAGTGGAGCATAGCAAAATGTTTAGTACTCAACCACTGTAGGGAAATTTTAATACAATTCAGTATGGTACAAAATACAATACAATACAATATCTTAGAACTTTTTGACAACCAAACTTTTACAGCAGGTGGGAAATATCACTGGAGTTGTGATCTGTCCGTGTACCATCTGGAACCATGCTGCCATTTGAGCGACTTGACGATCCACTCGACAAAAGAGGAGTGTCCAGTGTTGGAGATCTCAGTGACGTATCTGGGGAGATAACCACCACATAACGACTATCGTCATCGTCATCCTCCATGCTCCCGTGAACGTCCGCAGTAATTATTGCGTTTTCTGCTTCCTGGTGGCTGCAGGAAGGTGAGGAGCAGAGCATAGGATCTTCCGTGGCCTCTCCATCAGGGCTCTCATCCTGGAAGCTGGTGTTGATGTAGATGATATCCTCTTTGCTAAAAGACTCTGGAAACCTTTCTGTGATTTTTTCCAGCATTTCACGCAGTTGGTAAAAAAGGGGTCGGTCCAGAGGATCGGCCCTCCAACAGCTATACATGATCTCATACCTAGTCACAAGGATAAAAACGTTTAGACAAAAAAAGTCCAAATGAGTGAACTGAGCAGAAAACACTCACAGATCATCCAAACAGTCTGTTGGTTGCTTCAGCCTGTGTCCTTCAAGGAGGTAGTCATAAATCTCGTGGTTCTGAATGCCGGGATATGGTGTCATCCCTCGTGTAGCGATCTCCCACATGGTAACACCGAATGCCCACTGCCAGATGAAATGGAAGGTACAATTTGGATTTTATCTATAGCTCAGCAGTTGTTGTGATCATTAAAAATTAAAACACTTGCAGAGAGCTGTAGAAATTATATTCCATATTATTATTTATCAATTTCCCTCATTATAAATCATTATTGACAATTACGAAAATCTGTGTTTTCACCCAACAAGTCACTCTTAGTTTTAAAAGTTTGGTGACCGCCGCTTTATAGTCTCTTAAGTGTAGATTTGTACAGAATAACAACTGGGGCGCTTACCACATCGCTTTTGACAGTAAATACTCTGTCAGCCAGACTCTCAACTGCTATCCATTTGACAGGCATTTTAGCAATTCTGCCTTGCCGGTAATAATCTCCACTGTAGATCTTCTTGGATAAGCCAAAGTCAGCAACACATACCGTCATGTCATCTCGCAGCCTAAGGGGGAAACCGATCAACATATAAGTAAATATTAAACATATTAAAAAGTAGCTCAGCCAGATCAATAACTCACATGCAGTTGCGAGCGGCCAGGTCGCGATGCAGAAAGTTGCGCCCGCTGAGATACTCCATTCCAGAGGCAATGTCCACCATGAACTTTAGGAGTGTCTGTGTTGGTAAGAACTGTGGAATAACATTAATGTGGCAGATTATATATGATGAGATGTGCTTATATTATACACAATATCTGATTCCTTACAACTGGATTCTCGCCCAAGCGTGATCGCAGCAGGAAGGTGTGTAGGTCTCCGTATTTCATAAAGGGCAGGATGACCATAGGCTTGGGGAAATGTCCAGCTCCCATTTCCAGGCACACACCTAAAGAGGGTGACAATGTTACACAAACTCAAAAAGGGTAATGTGTGTGTGTTTTTTTTTCTTTTTAACAAAACACTGAAAATGTGTTGTGTTGGTCCTAACCAAGCAGCCTGATGACATTAGGATGGTGGAAATCTTTCATGCAGGCTGCCTCATTCAGGAACTCCTCTATTTCCCTCTGGGAAAAACTATCCACTGTTTCAAAAACAGGAAAAAAATAGTATTGCAATTAAATCATTGCAAAATTGCTTTAAAAAGAAAAAATGAAAGAAAAAGACTTGCATTTCATTGTCTTCACAGCAACTTTTTCTGACATTCCAACTGGTTGTCTTAAATGACCCTCCATCACTGAGCCAAATTCACCTGATGGGGAAAGAAAAATACTGTTAAATTCAGTCTGGAGTAAATATACATATTTGTCATGGTTGTCCATTCCCCCATTCACCTTCTCCAAGCACCTTTCCTATGGTTAGCAAGTTCCTCATGACCATCACATCCTGCAGTTTGGCATGGAGTTCATCGCTGACACCGAAGTTTACAACTGCTGACAAAGTTAGGTATGTTAAGATGGATCATTTTAGATTTGTTTGTGCCAAATTCAAATATCAATATAAATGAAAATTGTTCAATCACTCAAGTGCAATATATGTTGATATGACCATGATTTTAAAAGTGTTCCATTTTGTGACTGCTGTAATGATATTATAACATACGAGTTATTCCGACAGCAGACCGATTGTAGGATCTCTGAGGTTTGTACTGGACCATCGGCTGTTGCTTTTGTCCACTTCCCAACAACCGTCTGGAGGGGGAGATGGTGAGACAGAAAAGATCATCAGACACTGCGCACACTTAGGTCATTATAGTGAGTGAGATTCAGTACAATAGACAGTCAAAGCATGGACTCTCTCCGAGTTGTTTTTGGAATTCAGCTGCTGTTTTCCTAACTGTGTGTGGTGACAAAATCATATCTGCATCCTGAGAGGCAAGACTGAGTCACTGATGTCTAGTGACTTGTTGTGAACCTTTGCAAACCAGCAGCTGCACAAAAACACTCAGTTCAGGTGCATAGGGGAGTGATTAAGAGGAAGCAAAGACACTTTATGGAAGTGTCACATTTTTTTCTAGTCTCCAGAAGCTCATGCAGTAAAAAGATGAGTCAACTACTTTACGAGACGAGAAAGCAAAGCAAAGCTATTTCAAAGATAAGATTATCAAGTTTAGAGAAAGGCTTTTGATTGGATCGACTTTGAGTCCAGAAATCTCAGCATACCCAAGCCAAGAGTCAGATGTCCTGTTGTGTACACAGATAGCCACCCAGAGGACAAGCATCAAAAGACAGACTCCACACACCACACCCAGAACAACACTGACAGAATCTGGAATCTTTGTGCCGGGGCTTGTGGACGGTGATGGACCTGATTCTAAAACAGAGAAATTAAAATTTTTTAAAATTCAAATTCAATTGAAAGCCATACAGTACATGGATCATACAACAAGTCATATTGTAGGGAGGAAGCTGTTAGAAATAGAAAATGGACAAATAGAATTCATTCAGTTAATTCACTAGTCAAGATCCAATTTGTTCAAATTTAGAATTGTTTTCAAAGGAAATAATGGCAAATTGTCAATTTTACAAATCAGTTCCAGTGTCAAAACAAGTAAATGCTCTTCTGGGGGATGGCAAACAGTACATGAGTATAATGTCATTTTTCTCTTCTCACTTATGCGCAAAACAAATTTGGGGCAGTTCAAGTATGAGGAAATAAATCACGAGCGTGGCTTACTGTCTTCTGGCACAAACAGCCAGACTCGTGGGCTGACCATGCCGCTCCCAGCACGTGTGCATGCAGCCACCTCCACACTGTACGTGGTGTTGAAATCGTGCAGCGCCACAAAGGCCGTGTTGGTGTAACTGTGGATCTGAACATAAATAATGGTGCCACAATATTATAATTTGCTGAGCAATTATCTTAAAAGTTAATCATTACAAGTAGATAAGAATCCGAAAGAATAAGGTCAAAGGTTTAATGGTTTCAAAAAGACAAGAATATACAAGTGAAACATGAACACGCCGTGTAACCTCTCGTACCACAACCTTGAGTTTGTTGACATAACATCTTCCAGCCACATTGACAGGAATAAACCTCCGCTCCCACATAATTCCCCTCAAAAAAACAGTGTGCGCAGGCTACCAGTAATAATGCCTTGAAAGAAGGAAACATGGCCAGCTGCAATGGAGGTCACCATGTGACAGACAGTCTCGTATTTCACAACATTACATGGTAGCATCTATGGTTCCTCCAATATGCTGACTGACTGACAGGGGATGCAGAACCTATGATTCATTTTTGTCTGTAGTACCGATACATTGATAATGATGAGCGCATTTCCAGTTAGTGCTGATGTCGGAAGGCTTTTGTATAGCATGCGCTGTTGTGACGTCAGCAACAATGGACAACACAAAGGAGATTTAAGCCTACTATACACATCCTGTTGTATTCATATTCCGTTGACTTTGTGGTGACTCACAGCCACATGACAAATGAAGAAAAACATTGACAATTTATTTTTTCACAATCGCTTCCTTAACTTCCACACAGACAGGAAGACCAGGAAATATGCCATTGTCTTAGAAAGCACTACTGCAGGGCCACAAGAGATAAACCCATAATGGAAAAAAGAAATCACTATTATTGGTTAATATAACAACTGCCCTGGAGAGTCTATAAAATTCCTTGCATTCTTTCTTTTCCGTCTTCCTTAGTTTGTTGACAGAGAAATTTGCTGACCATAGGCTCAGTCACATTCTCGTCATATTTGTCATTCTCTGTTAGTAAGTTTTCGAATTATGTAATGCTTGGCTACTTACTGAAAATCCACAATTTGGCCACAAATGGGTTGTATTGATATATGTTTCTTGCATACACAATTACATAGTACATGATACAACTAGTAGGAGTTGGTCATCTAAGTGTCCTATATCAAAATGGGAAAAGTGAATCCCCAATTAATCAATTGGCAGTTATTTAACTAGAAGCAGAATCACTTGCTCACCTTGTTCACATGCGTTCCATGTCGGACAATTATGTCATAGCCTTGCAGGATACCGTTTATCTTATCATCCGGTGGAGGCTTCCACCTGATCACCAGCCACGTTTCATTCAGCTGCACGGTGACATTTCGAGGATAGACTGATGGCACTGGATAACAGAAGGATGATAGTAATATGGCACCATAATACTTTTTATGTGGAAAAAAAAGGCAATCATGTAAAGAATGTTCGGTTTAAACTTTGATAACAGTTTGGTATGTGGTCCTTTCCTGGCTAAAATATCCCCCACAGTGTCCCTTGAAGGGAAACTCCACCCTGTAGGAACTCTTTTGGTGAGACCGCTCCTATTTCCGAAATGTCTCGAGGAAAACTGGAGGAACTTGTCAGATGTAGAGCAGGTAGAACATTCCAATCCCAATAGCTTTTTCTGCAGGGTATTTGAAATGGATTGAAATTGTATCTCAAGACTGATAATATTTGCAGTCGTCTTTGTAGCTTTCTGTTGTTGCAGTTTTTTGCTGTGTGTAGATGGGAGTCAAAAAGTGGACCATTCAAAACTTGCTTCATATGAAAAGTACTTCAAGGTATCTTTTGCTATGATTCAAAGCAATAAAAAAAAGTACAACTATTGTACCATGATTGATGCCATGTTACTTAATGAAATAGCAAAAGACACAGAAGACATTCAACCTCAATGGAAATTATATTTTCTTGTAAACTGTTGGATGGTTCCTAAAGTAGTCACGCACCTCCCTCAGTTGTGTTGCTCTGAATCCAAGGTGAGAGCGGAGAAGCCCCCACCTCATTGCTGCAGGAAACACTCATGTTGTAAGAAGTCATGGCTTGAAGTCCAGTGATTTCACACTGGAATGGCGGCACCGTGGCATTGATGAACCTGGTTATGGTCACCTCCCCTATCCTGCGACTCACCTCTTTCAACTTGGATCACACAGAAAACATGCAGTGATATATCTGAGGAGGGTTAATGAAAATAAAGGAGCAGATGTGACACTCACCCTGATGTGACACTTGGCTAATGGAGAGAAACCGTCATGTCCGGGCACCCAGCTTAGTATCAATTTATTGGACTCCCTTGCAATCACAGTCAAGTTAGACACAGTCTTTGGAAGCACTGAAAAACACAATCAAATCTAACATTGGCAAAAACACAATCCATTAAAACCTCAGTTAATAGTAATATTTCCAAAAAAATGTTCATTCAAGGACAAGAGAAAATATTTTGACACTTCCAAAAACAAGTTGCTATTTTTTGTTGTCATCAGCATTTGTGGCATACCTTTAATGTTGATGTTTGCTTCTCTGGATGTACTGACCCCCTTCTGGTTGTAAGCTTCGCAGTTGAACTGAGTGTACTTGTTGACACCTTTAGTAAACACATTAGAGAGGATGACTCAGTGTTAAGTATGTGCTGATTATTTGGTGGAAACACTGAATGTCTAATAACACTAATTTTGACCATAACTAGGTATTCTCTTTGTGCAGACGAAAGACGGAACAGGTCTCGTCTCTTCTTCAGAAGTGAGAATGTCATCAAACTATAAAATGACACATTCTTATTTTTAATTTCTTCTTCACTATACTCAACGGTTAGAAAAACTGCCTGGCTTTCTGTCAGTCAAAAGGCTGAAACTTTTCTCCGTTTGAAAAATACTGGAAAAAATGCCGCTTTTGTGCTCAATTTCGGAAGCCGAGCTAAGCAAACAGCAGCCAGAGAGAAAGAACTGGATGTTTTGTTTATATTTTTAAGAGTGTCTTGACCTTCCCCGGAGCACTAGTGTAAACAGTGCCATGCTTTTTACACAAACACAAACTGCACCACATGTTTCTGCTTTTAACTCTAAATGACAGTGACTCTCAAAGTCTGATGTGCAAATAACTGAGGACTTGAAGAATTCAGCGAAGCTTTTGGGAGTAATGGGCAAATACCTTAGCAAATTTCTGGGCAAGTTGCAAAAGTGCCATGACTACAAGCCTTAGCCTTTGAGTACACAGCCAACAGATGTTGGAAGCAAAATGGAGAGTGAGCAGGTTTGACTCAAGTTGCAACTGGAATAAGTCATTCTTGTTAAATGTGGAAAAACAGAAAGGGAAGCTTCAATCATGACTGTTTTTTGGAGAAGAGTGTCACACCAAAATCTGTGCTATACATGATTAATATTTTTTGTAAAATTAAGATGCTTGAAAAATATTATTTACATGCAAAAGGTTGTTTAAAGGTTTTAATCCAATAATTGAGAATTTAAGTCTGCCCCAGCATTTCATGAACTAATGGTCCACCCAAAATATAATTACAGAAAACCAGTTTCTATTCTAAGGTGTTTATGTGTAAAAAAGGAATAGCTCAAAAAATATATATTTGGCACTAAAAATACACAAAGATGAGGCATTTGTATTCTGGTTTTATGGTAAGCACGGGTAAATTGATGACTGAGATGGAAACAACCAGTTCAGAGTAGCAAGTGGGTTGGCTGAGAGTACAGTAGAAGGAAGTTTTGCAGCATAGGTCGAGCAACCTATAATTTTGAGGTTGTTGTAAAACTGCCAGAAATGTTAGCTTTCCATTTATAAAGCCAATGAGAGAGACTTTGTTTTCTTGCTGTGTACCACCACATTTCAGTGAACCCAACTGGATTTTACTTCATGTGAAGTAAACTATACAATCATTTTACGAAGCACCGTTGCCATGACTCAGACTGTAAAACTGATTAATATTGCAAACGTGTACAGAAATTTTAAGCCATTCCAGATGACAAATATGATTAAATGTTTTCATGGTTTACAACTTGAGGAACATTAGTGTCTCTCACTACAGCTCAGTGAACATCAGAGGATTGACATTTTGGTGTAGTTTCAGACTTTTTTTTTTTTTTTTAAGATGATAAGTAAAGAAGAAGAATACAAAAGATAATTGCATGCACTGATACAAATGGAGAGCTGTAGAACTTTTGTGTGTGTCTAAATACTAACATTATCAATGGCCTCAATGACACCAGCCTTGGTGGTACAAATCTCTTTGGATCAGCACAGTGGAGATGCTTAGGCAGCGAAGATGAAGCAGAATAGAAACCACTTGCAGACCAAAACACACAAGCTCGTGATAGCCGCTCACGAGCTACCCACTGACTGGCAAGCTTCTATATGGGTCATCACTTATTCTCAAAGGCGGAGTAAATTTACCATTTGATTTATAAATTATATATTTTACATTTATGTAAGATATACTGAAAGATGTGTGAGGTGAAATTGTGATATTTAACAACAAATAGGGGGTCAAACAGATTGTGTAGTGTTCTTTAACACTTGATATGAACTCTTGCAGATGCCTTATGTGGAAATAGGAGCACTTGCTGCATAAAACAAGTGCAACGTGTGTAGTGAAAGTACTGAGTTCTGGTAGCTTGCAGCTTCCAGCCCCTCCTTGCTTGGGAAGTGGGCTGTCCTATGAATGAGGTCTTTGTCTCTGGAGCCAACCCCCGAACGGAATGCATGTATAACCCCCCACTCCAGCCCTTCCTGCCCGGGCCCTTGTACACACTGGACCAAAAAGCACAGCTCTGAACATTTAACCCATTGCGCAACTGGATGTTTTGCCCCATAGGAGGAGCCTTGAGCCTGAAGGACACACTGAGTCAAAAATGTATCCTTGTCATAACAAATGTGTTTCATCCAATATTAAAATCAAGTTGGGTTTTATTATGTTAACAGGTTCACCTCAGAATTTTCAAGGGACTTTAGTTTGTCCATCCTAAAAAATAAAAAAAAAATAAAGGCAATAATGGCCCAAATAATAGCCCTCTAATATAGTGTACGTTAGAGTTTAAAAAGATTAAATGTTGTAGAAGAATAGCGCCAATGAGACCAAATATGATTGCAAAAAAAATCTCATTGTATAAGCACAAGGACATGCTGAGGTAGTGAAGATGAAACAGAACAGAAACCACCAACAAACAAATGCAACTTGAGTTCACGCCAGCTCAATTTGTCTCTATTATAAGAAATCATTTTCTTTCTATTTGTCGATTTGATAATAATACTCAAGAGTTTCTCCACTGAGCTACTTTAAGAGTCATGCATTTGTGCAAGACAGTTACAATGTGCAAATTTGACAACAACAAGGTTTGCTCACCTTCCACATGGTAAGTACTGGGTGAGCTATCATAGTCACTATCGGGTATTCCATCACGCAGCCAGCGAATCTTAACGGGGTCTGGAGGTCCGACCGCCTCACATGACAGAGTGAAAGGAGTGTCCTTTGTTGTGTTTCTGTCTCCAGGTTGCTGAATAAAGGTTGGAAGACCTACAAAAAAGAAATAATTGCGGTAAGTGCGTAGCTCTAAACAAGTGCCTGATCCCACTTTGGACTTACCTTCTACCTTGATGGTGATAGGTTGAGACTCCACTATCATGTTGCCGATGTTGAGCCTGCAGCGGTACTCGCCAGCGTCTGCCCTTTGCACCTGGGTAATGCTGTGACACATTTTAAAATGTCAAAGTTCAATTCAGAAATAAATGCAGGTCCTAGACAAACTCTTCCCTCACTCCCTCACCTTCTAAGTGTGGATTTTACCAAGTGCTCTTTGCCTTTTGTATGTGGACTTGTTACACTTTTGCAAAAGTATCAGTATGATGAGTTAAAGAGGAAAATAACAATGACACAATAGAACACTGATCATTTATGGTAAGTCAAAGCACCCTTCTTTTTTAGCTACAAGCCCGCTCCCATTTTTAGTTGTGATTAAAAATCTCATCAGACGCATTTTTTGAAATCAAATTGTGGCTATACTTTCATTGTCATTTTAAAATAAGTTATTTTCATAACTTTAAAGTATATGAATTACTATGGCAGTAACTATACTATTGCATTACAAAAAGTAAAAGAAGGCTAAAGAGAACTTTAGGGCTACATACGTACCTGACAGTATAAAGAAGAGTTGTTGCCTTGTCTGTGATGGTCTGCAGTTCACTAATCATTACTTGTGTGTTCGTAGCCAGGTCCTGGCCGTTCTTCATCCACAAGATGGTGGGTTCAAGCTGGGGATCAGGAATGTCAATCGAGCAGCTGAACTTTGCCTCATGTCCTTCCGACAACTGGATGAAATCTGTGGTGGTCTTAAAATTGAGCCGTTTTAGCTCATCCGGGCTGAGGTACATCTTGGAAGCATTGCCTGACACAACGAGGGGCTCAGAGGTCCTGATGGGCCGATGGAGATGCTTGCTGGATTCTTGGGCTGTTTACACAGTCACATTAGGTTTGAATGAAATTGGGTTTTATAAACAGTGTAATAGGTTCACTAATGTTGCATTATTTTGTACAATACAACTTTTATTCTTTTTTTAAACCTTATAAACACACAAACTAAATTTGTTGGGATAATCAATCCAATGAAAACATGTCAATATTTACCTATCACAAGGCTGTTGAGTTATAGTATTTATTCTGTTCAAAAGTTGGAAAGTCAGACACTATTGACACAAAGTCCAAGATCCAAAATACCAGTTAGTTTGCTTCGAAATTGTGCCCAATAATTATTTATTAGTTTAGCGCGGCATTAGTTGAATTAATCGAATAGGGGGAAAAAACAAAGTTAAGAAGTAGTCGTTACACAATAAATGCCAATATGCTTTAAATGATTGGGAGTTGCAAGTCAGTGTGATAAACATATGGCCTTAAGTTTATTCTAACATGACGAGTAAGCCAAAACGTAAACTTTTTTTTCCAAAATATGTTTCACAAAGAAACAATCAAGATTTGATGACATTAGTGAGATAAGACGCACAGACAGATCAACCCAAAGGAGACCGCTTTGCTCTCTTCAGGTCTTCAAAGTGCGCTCACAGGTTCAGGTTGGCACTTTGAAAGCGTTTAATTTCGTCTGAGCTGCAATTACGGACAATTATTCTTGCATCGAGTCAAATTTACTTGCGTAGAGACGTGAAATTAATTAAACACATTACCACTGCTGGAATTCCACACAGTCAGTGCCATGGTTGCGGTGCAGAGTATAAATCCCAACCAGGCATCTGAAGTGAGCTTCTTTGCCATTTTTCCTCTGCACTTCTCAATCCAAGCAGGCGGAAAATACCCACAACAATGATGCCAGCGCAGACTCGATTGCACGACGACTGACCTACATCACCCAGGAGAGCTTAGGCGCTGTGTGTGGAGACTTGTTGTTACCAAATTACGTTGGCCTCTGGGTAGAAAAAGTTTACTTACCGCAACGTCACAGGAGGCGGGCCGGGTAGGAGAAAATAATTTAAATATGAAGAAAAAAAACTAACAAAACAATTACTGGCATGTTAAATATATGGAAGTCCATTTCTACTTAGTCAAAATGTGCATAATAAAAAATGACTGAAATAAAACCCCATTAAAATCGCGTCTGTTTTTCTTCCCTTTTGTTTTTTTCGACACATAATTAGGTCCATACTCTAAACCTGTACGGACCTGAAATTAATAACCAAGTTAATATTCATTATTTGTCTCTAATTAATTTTTTCCCACCATAAATAAACAATTTAGGTTATCTGCGCAACTTCGTCACCATGTGGTCAAGACTAGACACTGCAGTGCCATAAAAGCCGTCTGTTTCGTTTCTGCG
Source organism: Syngnathus floridae (assembly GCF_059516105.1). Classification (NCBI taxonomy): domain Eukaryota; kingdom Metazoa; phylum Chordata; class Actinopteri; order Syngnathiformes; family Syngnathidae; genus Syngnathus; species Syngnathus floridae. The sequence continues at coordinate 8,420,920 of NC_142421.1, read as the reverse complement.
TTTGAGAATAAAGAGGCCCTTCTAGTAACCTTCCCAATGATTGTTAAAAGTTCCATTTTCATCTGATTGTCGACGAATGCATATCCGTCCGTGACAAAAGAACGTCTACAACTCTCCATAGATGATGAATCACACTTTTCTGCCTCGCTGCATATGTGAAGCTTTGTCAAAAATGTTATTTCCCAAATATCCATTTAATCGTGCACACAATGCATTGGTCGTAGAGACAAATTCTAATTAGTTTTAAAAACTCACAAAGTAGGGGCGAATTGTCAAGAGCGCGTATATTTTAAGCTGTGCCGCCGCCTTAATACACTAGGTGGGGTCAAAAAGCAAATCGTGCTAGGTAAGGGATCGACTCTAGCCGTATCATGTGACTGATCATTTTATTTAACAATATAAATTGAAATCAGTAAGTAAATAATCAACGATCAAATCAATATTGGTGTCATCAAAACAACACCCAAAACCCAATATTACATTTTCAAACAATTCGTGCGGACGTTTCACAGGAAGTGGAAGAGGCGATAAAGGAAGACGACACCCCGGGCAGAGCGATACTGACCTGGAGTCAGTTGTTTAGACCATGAAACGCGCTCAGCTAATGTAACTTTCAGCATCATATTTGACCTCAAGTCAGTTTATAAGAGTGGGTCGATTCGGGGAGTCAGGAAGTCCACAGTGCTCGAACTTCTGACAATATTCTCCCAATGCACACAAGTAATTATAGAAATTGGGGTTGTATTACGTCTAATTAATTTGTCATCTTCCCGAGACCATGGACAAACTTCGTCGTGTGCTAAACGGCCGAGAAGAGAACGAAGAACTTGGTCTCACGACTCAGGTAGCGCATGATTGCAGTAAACTGCAGTATACGATGCTAATGGGCGCAACAGTTTCAAGTAACAAGCTTTATCTTGATAGAACTGCACTAAACGTACTGATCCGCCAATAATTGATGATAATTACTTTTTATATTCCCTATAATGTTAATCGATGGTTGTCGTTGCTGTGAAGTGTACTGGAGTTTTTCAGTTCAGTCAATAATGTCCATTAAACTTTACACTTCTCTGCTTTATATACATTTCTATATTTTTGTGTTTATGCGTTTATGCCTTGATGCTTGTTACATGCTATCCAAAGGATGCTAAAATAAGGTAAGAATCTGACGTTACACTCCATCTTGTCAGCCGATCAGTGTATTTTTTAACTTTAGTTTAGACTCGAGTTCATCATGTGATTGACTGATGATGAAGGCAGTTATGTGAACGAGATGACACAACTATTCTATAATGTATTCTATAAATGACAACTTGGGTCTTGTACAGGACTGTCTCAGAAAATTAGAATATTGTGATAAAGTTCTTTATTTTCTGTAATGCAATTAAAAAACAAAAATGAAATTAATAAAAGGCTTGCAATATTTCAGTGGATTTGTAATGAATCCAGAATGTATGACATTTTTTTTTAATTGCATTACAGAAAATAAAAAACTTTATCACAATATCCTAATTTTCTGAGACAGTCCTGTACATATCCACGCCAGTGCATCATCTCAGCATGTCAGAGGTTGCAGAATCTGGTTAATTGTGTCTTCTAATTGGCAACTATAGTGTCTTTTGTGATGTAGTATTTGAAATTTCAGCAAGTATAAAATGCTATCAGGAAGTGTGCAGCCCTCAGTGTGGATGACATAAGCTTTTTGTATGACTTCCTCCTTTTGTTGTCACTAGGTCCTCGATGCTTCCTCGCTCAGCTACAGCACCAGGGTGAAATGGTTTGTCATATGCTTCGCCTCAGGCATCTTGTGCTCAATACTTGTGAGTGCTCCCGCCTTGCTTTCATATTTCATTAGCTGTCTGGTGTGTATTTATTAATACCCTGGGGATACAGCACAAAAGTAAATCAATGATATCAAGAAAACAGTCCTTGTGTGTTTGCAGTGAATTTGTCCTATATCATGTGGTCAAGACCCAAAATGGGCCATGGGTTTATTATTTATACCGTTGCCAACTGTCGATTAATGCTCAAACCAATTTTATAATCAATATACACACAAAATCATGACAAAAAGCCTGTTTTTGGTATCAAATGAAATCATATTTTGTCCTTGTCATTATCCTTATTTTTTGTATAGTTGCAAATAAAAAAAATAATCCCCCCCTTATTTTCACTCGCTAACAGAAATGATTTATTTTTTTTACATTTCAGGGCTCAGCTCTGCTGTTCCTTCCAAATGGAATCAAACTCTTTGCCGTTTTCTACACATTGGGCAATCTTGCCGCTCTTGCCAGGTGAGACTTAATCATAGCGAGACATATAGTGAGGGGTACTAAGATTGCTAACATTGACAGCTTGTCATTATTTTCCATGTTTACTCTTTAGGAAACTAGGTCATAGCCCAGGTTCTAATCCCGAGCAAGACAGGATCACAAAAAGCAATTTTAACGTTCCTATTATGATACATGACAGTTAATGACTTTCTCAATGCAGTATAATGTGTGTGTATCAGCCTTCTGAGCGTCAGCGTAGTGTCGACAGAGTCTCATCTAGCAGATGTGACGCTCCACAGGCACCATCCTCCCACTCATAGCTCAGCTGAGCATAGAGCTGTGCTTTGTCATTGGGGGAAGCTTCCGTCAGGATGCAATCACTGACGTCATCGAAGTATCAGGAAACTTTGATTGTGTTCTCCTGGCGTGGTGTTTTAAATATTGAAACGATATGTTATGTTGGCCAGTGGCCACATTTTTAATTATTTGGAAATAAATGAATGAATGCTGCCTTAAATTTGATTTTTTTGTTTGTTTATAGCTTAAAAATTGTGAATGAAATTCACCTGTAATGTTTGATTTATTCTTGAAGATACTGTGTAACTAGCCTACCTTGTCTCCAATAGTACCTGCTTCCTTATGGGACCAGTAAAGCAGTTAAAGCGCATGTTTGAGCCAACTCGACTAATAGCGACCATTGTTATGCTGGTAAGAACATTGTTACTGGCACCGCTATCTTAATGTTTTCACAAAGTCTTAATTCTGTAAAACACATTTTCAAGGACTAGACCGAATAATGTGAATGTTACAGAGAGACTAATAACATTTCTTTCATTTTCCCAACAAGCTCTGCCTGGTCTTAACACTTTGCGCAGTGTTTTGGGTAAGTTGACAAGAGGCAAAGCGCTTTTCAGTGTTTTGATGGAGTCTTTACAATGCTTAAAATACATATTTGTTTTTTTTACAGTGGCACAAAAAGGGATTGGCCATCATCTTTTGTATTCTCCAGTTTCTCGCAATGACGTGGTAAGTGCGAACAATAAATGCCAAAAGTGTTTTCTTTAACATTGACCAAATTGCTGAAATTGTGGTTGACCTGGGATTTGTTGCATTTTGTGCTTGACTTGTAGAATTAGTTGAAACATTGGCTACAGCAAAAAGGACAGTCTTTGCAGCGGTCCGATTCTGACTGTTGGTAAAAAACAAGGAGTTGGGAGCATTTAAGAGCTGAGAAAGCTGTGAGATGCATAGATTTGCAAGATTTGACATTTTCCCCTGTCCTTACATATTATTTCCAGTGTGAATTGATACACTGTTGGCACTTATGTTATCATATAGCACCCTAGTGAGAGAAACTGCTGAGGCAGAGCCAAGGGGATTTTACATTGTGCCCTGTGGTCAGTTTGCATTTTAAAGGAGATTAGTTCAAGTGACAACATTCTAACTATTGTTACGCTTGCAAAAAGCTTTATGGCAACCTGAGTGGAGAAAATGCTGATGCACGTCATTGATGAGCATTTTCATTCTGGCTTGTGGTCAGGGACAGACAAGCATGCTAACAGTTGCTATGCAAACATGATGTAACAATATAGTATATCTGTCAGAATAATTAAACTACCACGGAAAACGCAAGGTATGTGTCTGAAAAGCAAGTTTAAGCTGTGTTTTTTAAAAAAAGTGTTTGTTGATTCAATCTTTCCGCTGATATTGTACTTTACATTGATCTTCGTAAGGTGTCCGTATAGTTAAGCTGTTATGTTATCTTACCCAGATATGGCGCAATGTTCAAAACTGCGGTGAAACCTGCACCAATTCCTGCAGATGGAATGCAGTAGGCTTAGTTTAAGTCTTGTCTGATTGTTTGCCAGCTAGGTCAGCGTGGTTTTGGCCGGGTGGTGCCTGACTTGGCGTGGACCTACTTTCGTCTTACTCAGACAGTATGTGGTCCTGGCAGGTGGAAGATAGACAGTTTTTATTGAACTGCTTTGTCTGTTTATACTCAGGACAAAGCCTCTGTACTTGGCCATCATAATTTATAATACACATCATCTCATTCCATTTCCATTTACTTTTTCAACTGAATGGGTGGTGTAATTGATATATCAACATTCTTAACTGCCAAAATAATGTTAATAGCTTTTTAGCAGAAGAATGGAGTAATATCAGTTGGCATAATAGTAGTTAGTTAGATTCTTTGGTTGAGGACTTGTGGGTGTCAGTGAAAGACCTTGGAAAGCTCTGTGGGTGGAAGAAAAGAAAAAAGAAAAGCATTTTGTCAGCATGACTGTCCATGTCGCAACAACCGTCAATTTCACCTACGTCTGGAACATGCATTTCCGCTTTTGCCAGCATTCCTCAAGGCATCACCACGGAAACCACTAGTCACACATCCCAGGCTCATTCTGCACAGACACTATGGTAGAGTACACGCCCACGTGAGAGCTGAGCCGTCTGCGTGAAACATAGCCACTGACCCACACACTAGACTGGGCAAAGTCCAGATTTCAGGCTGAATGCTGCAAACCTAAGACAGGATCACATGACCTAAAACAGAGTGTGTCTATAGTAATACTAGATAGTCTTTGGTGGAGGACAAATAAGAAACTTTGTTTTTTGTTATTTTATTTTATTAGATTAATTTAGCACAAATGTGCACATAATAGCACCCATCGATGTTAACAGCTAAAAGCTGGTGTTAATGGCTTGGCTAGCTCAAGCTATTGTTAATCATCCAACTGCTGTAGATTCCTCTCATGTTTGACATATGTTACCAGGGAGCTTTATAAAATAGTCACTAACTACACTCTTTAGCCCACAGTCTTTGGTCTTGTTTTGAAATCTCTTCATTGGCACAAGGATTGATGTCCTGTACTCATGATAGTACTGATCCTAATCTAGTTCAGTTACAAATGCAGTCCTCTGTTTTGTGTTTTTCTTTTCTGCCACGTTTTAACCTTTACAACCCCACCACATGCCGAATATGTAAATCAAGCATATAGTAAAATGTCAAATTCTGCTGAGAGATCATGTGTGTAAAGGGCATTTTTATAGAAATTGTATCTTACTCTATATTGTCTTCTCTGTTTTCTTTTTTTTGTCATTCAGGTACAGCATCTCCTACATTCCTTTTGCCAGGTAAGACAATCATGATGAAAAGTGATGAGGGATTCTCCCATCTGCAGTCCGTCCTCAATGTTTTTTAAGTTTTTTCCTTGCCCTTCTAAGCGTGACGCAAGAAAGAGTTATCTTTGAGACCAGTGAAAAACATGTTTTTATTTACTTCTAAATGTACCACTGTTTGCTTTCCCCATTTGGAGGTAATCCTCCCCCCTCCCTCCCTGTACTACTCATTCACCCCTCTTAAAAGTCAAACAAATTGATGCTTGTTGTTTCACAGGCGCTTTGTTGCGTTGTGACGTTTTCTTTTGTCATGATATAATTTTTTTTTCTCTAATACAATAATACCACTCCCTTGGCCAGAGCTAGGTCTGACGTAGCTCTAATTAGTTTATCCCTCGGCAAAGGGATGCTCTAAGGAACATTTTCCTGAGATCTGGACATGAAAATGAATATTAATCTCATAAGCACAGGAGCTTGTTGCCACCGTTTTAGATGTGAACAATGGAGAGTGTAAATGCCTCGAAAACATACTGACAGTGAATACATCTTTGGTATTCCCCTAGTCGTGACAGTTAAGGCAGACATTACTACCCGTCACATTCCTCCATATGGCCATCCTCCAAGCACAAGCACGAGGTGTGATGTTGTTTTGCCAATCCAGATGCGGGCAGGATTATGTCCAATTTGTAGAGTGGATCCCTCCACCCAACAAAGCCTGGGTACTGTGTGTGTTTTGGTGACCCCATAATCCCTCCCAACAGCTGAGAAACCTGCTATAACCTCCCCATAGTCCCCCTCCCCCCTTGTCCAAACGCTGACAACAAAACAAAGACGGTCTTGCATGCTGCCCTTCCCTTCCACAAGCCAAATTCCTGAGAATAAAAGTTTGACATTCTAATGCTCATTTATTGTTCATTTTGCTCCTTGTTTAAATATGTTGGTCAGCCCATTAGTGTCCTTCGTTGACAAGCTTTTAAAAGCGAGGTTACTTTTTATAACACGCTCAAACTGAATTAGGGCCACCCACGACACCTTATGGCAAGAGGACTTGATCCTTTAATGTGTTTTACCTGTCTTCCTGTTTATAAGCTTCCTCACCGAAAGTAGGTGAAGAACAGAATCATGCCATATGTGCAATTCCCACAGTGCTTTGAGGCTAACATTGCTCTACATTTTCAGACGAAACGGGGGAGGTCTCAGATGTGTGTTATTTATTCATGGAGTTGTGAAGTGATGCAAAAAATAGCATCAAGAGAAACAAAAAAATAAAAAACCTGAGGCAGATGGAAAAGGATGCTGGCGTACATAGCCAAAGCTTGAGAAGGAGCAAGGCTCCTTTCTCGCAAACTGACCTCCCCTCCCCCCAAGCCAGGCTATGATTCACCCCCCTTCTCCTTTTAACCTTGACGGGCTTCACACCTCCTCCACTGAAATGTAACTGAGGCTGCAGGCGAAGTCTGCATAGCAACGCTCTCATGGCAAGAACAGAATGTGGCGAGGGGAACGGAGATGGCAATGGTTTGTGGTTGCCATGGCGATGACTCCTCTTGCATCATTGCTCAACACTGAGCACCTGGCAAAACGGGGCCCCACCACTACCATGAACATACGGAGCTTCCCCGCCAAAACATTCTCACTTATTTATGAGATGCCCCACCCGAATTATAGTAAGATAGCCCGGAAGAGCTCTTTTGTCACTTTGCATTTTACATGCATGACAGCATTCTGTCCTCTGGGATGTCAGCCCATTTATCCCTGGATGATTTGGGGGGTTCGTACGTTCCATAAGATTTTTCCGTTACATGGCTGTTCATCATAAATTGTATTTGTGTGCTTGATCTAATTAGACCATTTGCCTCCTCCTACAGAGACGCTGTGATGAAATGCTTCACTACCTGTCTGAGCTAAGATTCTGGAATACACTCTTTCATGTGGAGACTGGTCCTCATATGCAACTGCAATATACATATAGTTTTTGTTTATTTCAATTTTTTTTTTTTACTGCTTATTATAGTGGCCTTTTTGAGTTAACTGAAGGTCTATTCCTTGGATCAGATTTTACTTTTGTACTTTATGCTGTGAGTGCATTTAATGCTTAATATATTTAAAGATAAGATAGATATTTCAGGTTGTTTGAGGCTGCTTGAGTGCTCATAAAGTAATTGAAATTTCCTGTGCTTCGCAATCCACTGTACAAGTGCAGGGGGGGGGATATCCTTAAATACGGCTAATCTATTTATAAATTAAATCTTGCTTGACGTGTGCTTTCTTAAACTCTATTCAAATTAGAACACGGACACTGCTGCCAAAACACATTTCGGTTTTTGTCTTCATATGAGCGTCTGCCTTCTATGTTTTAATAGAAATAAAAAAAAAAAAATTGCCCTCGAGCTCATGAGGCACTGCTTCAGCGATTTTTGCACTGGCATGTTTGAACTCCACAGCTCTTGAGTTTTCCCAGTTAAACAGTGTAAAATTAGGCGCACATGTTGGTAGACTTTGTGTATATTAGCCCCCTCCCCCACTCAGTAAATGACATTAAAATTGAGCATTTTAAAATTTGATTCTCAGCCAGACGCAACAATGACCCATTTAGTTACGCTTTTCTGAGCAATGTGGTTTTCGTGACCTAATAACCCAATATAGCTTCCAACAGGATCCTTGTGTGCTCCAGCATGATGGCATCATAGCCTTTGAGAATTGAGTTGTCATGACAACCTCTGCCGGAAGATTCATTACTTTAGCTACCCCCATCATAGGTGCAGATTGTTCGTATTATGGTGACAGAAAGACATACGCTTTTGTATGAAAATACAACAAAACACGTTTTTCATACACAAAACCTGACATTTTACAGGTGCTTAGTTCTTTTTTTTTAAGAAGTCACGTTGTGCTCTTTCCGTAACCCAAACAACTGCATTGCAATGAGTGTTGCGCAAAGACCTCCCCTCATCATTTTGTTAGGCTTTTGCAAAGAAGGATTATGGACAAAGTCTCCCTTCAGTACAATTTATTCAAGTAACAAGCAAATCTCTGAAATCTGAGGGGTCAAATATTGCTGCAGAATGAAGGCATTCCTTCATTCATTCATTCCTAACCCAAACCCATTTGGTCTTTTTGGATCCCAAACAAGTTGTAAAGAGGAATACAAAGGTATACAACAGCACAAGCAGTTTAGGGGGATATTAAAATCATGGAGAACTATTATTGTAGTCTTAATACATATTATGTTTGTCTTTCCTTATGTAGTCCTGTTTATAATGTGATCATCTCTACACTGAAACATTGTAAATGACATCTGAGGCTCTCATTCCATGATGAGGTAACCAATTATGTGCAAAATGCCTTAAATTGTAAAAATAAAATGATCAAGCAATTTTTAATGAATACAGATTGAATGATTCCTCTCACGCGAAGCCCTTAAATTTTTAATCCACTTTCAAGACTGTCAGAAGTTGTGAAATCTGAGAGTGTGAGGAATAGAAATCAATGTTTAGATAATTGTTTTTATTATTATTATTATTTCTCCCCTGGCCGAACCCTTCATGGTGCCACAATAGACCCTCGATTCACATGAGTAAAATGACATTATTTATTGACTGAAGGGTTCCAATCAAAAGTATGCGCGAGACATGCTTTTTTTTTCTTTTAATATTTAATGTCCAGCTTGTCAAGGGACCTATATAATAGGCCACAATATTAGAAACGTGTAGCCATAATTTTAAAATAGGTGGTGACAAATAGAGGAGCAATCCAACTTTAGGAGGAAATTATCATCCTCTCTTTTCCATCGTGGCAAAAGAACTGAATGTACTGAGTGTATTCCCGTTAAAAGTTTTGATCACACATTTCTACGACGCATGATGAGACTGGGATCAATAGTTCCCAAAGACTTTTAAAATCCGTTTTACGTGTGGTGTTGCTGAACGTTTTGAGAGTAGTACACGTTCTTTCATGTGATATGATGACAGCACCAGGACTGAAGCAGACCCCACTCATCTCACACTTTAGTGTGTATGATTCATATTTCGTTGCGTGTGATATGTCTCTCATCGGAAGTTAGTAGCTTCATGACATCAGCGCCTCCTCGCAGTGTCTTTGTTTGGCGTTTCTCCTGACCACGCCCCCTCGGTTTTGCTACCATAAAGGCGTGGGGGCATGAGTGCTCGCAGCGGAATTCCACGCTCACTTGTGTGGACAACAGGTGCACCCACTCCGGATGATGCCCTTAGAGTGCTGGTGTCGATTTGCACTTTGAAGCATTTTTTTGCACATTTTTATAACGCAATTTGCGTTCTGAAAATGCCTTTCCCACCTATTAGTCTCCAACAGAAGATCCCTTCTCCTGCAAGGGATCTATTCAGCAAAAAGAAAAGCAGTGGTGAGAAGAGAGACTCCGGGAAGGAGAAGCAGACCACATCATGGACAACAGCTAATTTAAGGAATTTGGGGCGCAAGACACAGCAAGAGAAGTCTCAAAACCCATCGCAGAAGGAGGTCCAGGGAAAATGCTCGTGGCTGACCTCGACTAAAGCTCAGGACTCGACCGCAGAAGTGAGGCGCTCCTCCTCCGCGCACTCCGGCAGACCCCTCGCAAGCAAAGAGGACGCAACAAAGAAGGAGCTCCAGTTCACGCTCAGCCTCACACCGGAGGCTATCCTTGTCATTCAGAAGAGAAATCTGGAGAAGCAGATGCTGGCGAAGCAACAAAAATGCTGCGCTTCCGCGGACTTCCGCCACAGGCGCGTCTTCCCGTCCAAAAAAGCATCGCAGGGGAGCTCCAAAGGCGCGCAGGTGACCAAGCTGGAGGATGGAGAACAGGACATCACAGCCATCGTTAAGATCTCGCTTTTGAACGACCAGCATAAATATGATGATGTTGAGTATGAGGAAGAGGACGGAGACGTAGACGAGACTGTGATGAGGAAATGTAAAGAGTGGCTCAAGGGGGTCGAAAGTGCAGCAGCTTTGGGAAAGGTTGACAAACTTTCTGCACTCCCTCATCTTAAAGGCTGCTGATAGCTGGACACAAGCCATGAAATAACTTCATCTTAATTCATCTCCAATAATGCAATGAAAACTCAAAAAGTCTTCAGGTTGTTTGGAATGAAAGATTACGGAGGAATGTCTGCTGGCCCTAGAATACTTCCCCTAATGACTTGAAAGTGCTGCGTTTCAAGCTTCTTACTTTTTTTTTTTTTTGAACAATTGGTGGAAGTTTGAATTCAGTGATTTGCACATACAATTTTTATTTCCACCGGGGGCGCCTCTTGTGGTTTAAAGCAGGGATTTTCGCTGAAGAAGCCCTTTGTGTGAGAGAACAAAACGCTGTCAACAATTAGGTTTTATGCCCTGCTGCTAAAACCAAACAACGGTCTTATTTCCTATCAAAAGAGGCTTCTATATTCTGATGTACAGTATTTATTAATATTTGTACCTTGAAATTGATAGTGTGTGCCATTTAAAGTGAAGGATTTTGTACTATCCACACAACTTCTGAATATGATTGTGCCTCATGTTTTGTATGATGTTGATTTACTCACTTTGACTTTAGTTGGATATCAGAGGCTCTTTGTTGCCATTGTAGCTACCTGCGGCCATGTGGGCATTAGTGTACTAAGCCTCTTAGATTTCCTACTAAGCAGGGTTGACCAGTGTACTGTCGGGGCCAGGTACTGGAGCTCCATCAGGAAATTGCCTCTCATTTTTGTATTACCTAAGTAAACAATGCACATCACCATGAGACAGTGTCTTGAGACTTTTATTTTCTTTAATACTGAAGTGTACAATTCCAAGCAAGTGATTGATGCAAATGTATTTATTGTTCAAGCCCAACTCTGTCTCCTTAACATGAATCCATGTGTCCGTTGAATAGACGACAGTGTCTTGCAACAATAACGGATGTTTGAAGTGGGATGCAGTCAAGATTGAAACCATTTCTGTATTCACATGCAACTGAAATATCTACTGTAATTTGCAAATCCAAATTGTGCATCAACATTTTTATTCTATTCTTTGTAACTTGGAAACGACAATACACTCATTAATTGTACTTTATTGCCTTTCTAACATTGATACATTTCTGTGATTCTCTTAATTCCTCCAGACTGCTCCTACATGGTGACATTTTGCTCCTAAAATTTGGTGCAGCTAAAAATTTGGCGCCTGAGCAACCAGTGAATTTGCGAAATTGTGTAATGTCCTAAGTATGTCACTAAGTGGGAGTGTAAGGCCAAAATTCCAAGAAATTGTAAGTCATTTGTATTTGTCCATTGTTTGTGTGATACTTTGATTCATGGATGAAGGGCAGTGCTATTGTTATTCTGGCTGAAGAATGTAGTCCATTGACGCCACAATATCCCAGTGGTGAAAATAAATTCTTCTAACTCATATTTTACAGATTTTAATCATTAATGTACATTTCTATGAACCTTCCCTGCTTTTTTAAATTATTTTAGCTTAATGAGCAAAATGGTCCAATTGTCTCTGGTTTGAATGGTGCTTTTCCAGAAGACTCAAAGAAGGACACTTGAGAATAGTCCAATGTTTTGCTCCTTGGATATTTTTAGCTGTGTTTTAGGTCATTATCCTGTTGCAAGACTGATGGCCTGTGACTGAGACACAAGGCAGCATATACTTAGTAACATGTCAAGAACAACAGCCAGTGCTGTAGATTTGCAGGTGGTGAACAAACAAGTGAATGAATGTCCGAGCTATTGCAGATATCACTGTGTACAGACACACAAAGTGCATGTATTGTAACAGCATGCAGCAGGCTGAGATCATGGCTGAGAGCTCGTACCAGGACTTAACTGCCCCTTATCCCCATGATGCCCTGCTGCTGATGATACTATCATCTGACTCGGTGACGCAAAATTGTGTAATCCTTTACATTGAATTAGCCTTGTTTAAAGGCCTCAGAGCCTCCCCTATACTAACAATACTAGTATTCAATGTTTGCTGGGGGCTTGAAGTTGGCCTATTCATTGAACTGTGCATTAGGTCTGATAACAATACACTGCTCAATATCTTTGTCATCAATTTCTTATCATACTCAGCATCTTGGACAATTTTTGAATTAGCCTTGTTTAAAGGCCTCAGAGCCTCCCCTATACTAACAATACTAGTATTCAATGTTTGCTGGGGGCTTGAAGTTGGCCTATTCATTGAACTGTGCATTAGGTCTGATAACAATACACTGCTCAATATCTTTGTCATCAATTTCTTATCATACTCAGCATCTTGGACAATTTTTTTCCTGTGCACTTTTGGGGTCTTCTTTTTTTCATGGCCACCTTAATGTGCCATTCATCTTAAGCTGCCAGCATGACACACTAGACTAGACCCTTATTCCTCAAGTGATAGCTGGTAGCATTGGATTGTAGATACGTGCTGCCTCTGGATCCTCGATGACACAGCAGACATTGTGCAACCGGTTTGATAAATACTGTGCCTCAAACAGCTACCGTGGATACAAATAATAATAAAAAAAAACTAATAAAAACACCTCAGGGACAAACATGGGTCTTAAAATGCAATCAGCTCATTGAGGGACACAGAACTTGGAAAAAATACACCACGCGAGAATAGTTAGAATCATAAAGCTCAGTGTTGCATCTTCAATTTAAATATTTACGTTTGTTCAGGGATTTTATTAAGTGCATACTATTGAACGCACTTGTATTATATATTATTAAAATGTCCTGCAGCGCCACTGCGTGGCTTCTTGGTTCATGTATTGCCTCAGAGACGCTCTTCCTCACCATCATACTGCTTTGCGAGAACAAAAGCTCCATTAACAAATTTTCGCTGTGCAGCACGGAGACAAACCGACAATAAACCACACAATGATGGCAACCAGATAAAAGACATTGTCACATTAGATCCAGATATAGTTGAACGTTAAATGACTTTTTAACAATTGACAATTGAAAGTACAAAAGAAGGCATTTTAAACAATGCGATAATTACAATAAATCAACATTTAAGTATTTTTTTAAAAACATGTAATCAGGAAACACGCAATAACACTGAATAACATGATTGAGGCTAAAGTTGCAAGGGTGATCTTGCCTTACTGGGTATACGTCATTATCTCGGTAACTACATTCAATAATAATAGCAATAATAATAATAATAATAATAATAATAATAATAATAATAATAATAAATGAACGAATGAATTAGTAAAAATGACGACACATTGTGCATGTCTATATTGAAAGATTATTAAAATTTTGGGCGTGACACCTTTTCAGAAAAAAATGAAAATAACAGAGAAAAAAAATCAACATGTCCAATCCCCCAACAAATCCGTTCATCCATCCATTTTTTTTCTTCACCATTTAGCCTCACTCGGGTTGTGACTCGTGGGTGTGCTAGAACCTATCCCAGCTGACTTTGGGCAAGAGGCAAGTTGACCTTGAACCCAATCACAGTCATTGTCAAACAATGATCATATTTATAAATTTTAAAATATGATTGTGGTGTCTTAATAACTGCGGGAAAATCCAAGATGAATAAAACTACCAAATAAAACAGAACATTAACACACAGTGCATTATGGGTATTTAGGTCACTAAACTTCCTGACTGATGAGCCAGACTTATTACCTTTCTCCTAGTGACACTTTCACTGGGCTCAAATACACAAAACTCCAAATCAAAGCGCATCTGTTCTAACTGTGATTCCGACACGTTCCCCTTTAAGTCCTCAAGTGGCATGAATATTCATGAAAACTATCACATCAGTACATCTGCAACTTTGTATCTCTTAGGAAAGAGAAGTAAATGATTCCATAAACCTGTTGTAACTTTTTTGGGGACCAAATTAAGTTTTTGGAGTGATATTTGAGCTTGCTCGGGAAGGACTCTACTGGGTTTGACTTTGATTTTGACTCTCTTGCAGTTGTGACGAGGTGTGAAGAGAGCAATAAGCTTCAGAGAGCGTCCACTTTGGAGGGGGGCGCGGGGGTCAAACATGAGAGAGATCCTGTCTTATCTAGCCCTCCTGTAAAAGCAAGTCTTCTATACAGAGGATGTAATTGTCCTCTCTAATGACTTGCACTTGGCGGGGAGGAGACAAAGAGAATGCCATAAAGAACTTTAGAGGCCTTTCAGTACAAAAACCTTTGCCTTGAACTGCTCAGCAAATGAAACTGACTGTTGTTTCCTTACCTCAGATGGAGAGGCTCCATCATACAAACTTCACTGAAGTGAAGCAGGACCAAACAAGACGAACGCAAGGACACCTGCGGAGGCCTAATTGGTCCTCGCTGCCATTAATGGCTTCCTGTGGCTGCGTGTTTACTTCTCATTTGTTCTGTGTGTTCTGTTTCCCAGCCACTGACACAAGGGAGACTCACTTTAAATCTCTGTTTCCCACCATCGTCTGACTGGCTGTCTTCTCTCCGTCCACTGACCGTCTGGCATCTTTGGATAGAAATGATACGTTGGCTTTCAATGGCTCATACTATTTATTTTGCTATTTAATCTTCATTTAACCAGTTGAGACGAAGGTGTAATTGACGATGGTGACTCGGCCCAGTGGTCAGCAGTAGCTATTTGTCTCACAAATATTACGACATTAGTATTATATAGTATTGTTGAACTTTTAATGCTACTCAATAAGAGTAGACTGTGGCAATGAAGTCCAGATTTTGTTTGCTTTTTGGTGAGACTATACAGTAAGTGTGGAGTTTGATGTTCGGAAGATATAGCCAGAGCAAGCAATGGGCATACAGCATGACTTTAGAAGGTATGTAACCAAGAGGCCATAACCACCAGCCCCTCTGGCTCAGTGTTTGGCCTGTCTTGAAGAGCAAACACAGTCTCCAGTGGATGCTTGTTTGGCGTGGACCCTCCTGAAAGAGAGATCTGATTACTCACATAGAAGTGAGATGGCCAAACACCATCTTGACCCTTCGTCCTTTTCTGGAAATGCATTTCTTTGGAAACTTTTACCAGCATCATACTGGTAGGAATATGTTGTGATTATATCCACCACAAATGTTTTTTGTGCTGGTGGTGTAATGTCATCCCAACACTGTCTGCTGCCCTACTGTAGATATTAAAATGTTTATTCTCTTTATAGCTATTATGAACTTTACGAGAAAGAGGCTCAAATCAGGACTCAGAGAATCGGCAATGTATAGCTGTGTGTTATCAGCATAACTATGAAAATTGATGCCATGCCTCCTTGTGACAACACCATGGGGAAGCGTACATAGATTAAACAGAAATGAACCTACAATAGACCCTTGGGGTACCCCTCCTTTAATAACATGATTTCCAGAAGAATATGTATCCATACTTACAGAGAAACTTTGCTGAAATCCAGAAAGACGAGGACGTGGAGTTGATGTGAGTCTGCATTAAACTATACCCGATGTAATTTACAATCTTTTATCAGTTTTTTTTCTTGTACTGTTTTATTTTACCATTTTATTTAAGAAACAATTTAATTGGTTAACACATTTTCAAAGATTTTACTTTAAAACAGTAAGCTGCATACAGGACGGTAACTATTTAAAATGTTGGCGTCTAAAAGAGTTCTTCCTCAGAAAAAGCTTGCACAGCCCTTTGCATTTAAAATTTGTTTCTCAAAGAAGCGCTAAAATGTTCATAAATGCGAAGTGGGAATTTAACCTAGGGTAGTTTTGCACCACTCTAATTCATAATAATAAATAAACTGAAAAAATTGTGCTTAAATGGAATAATATCATTTTTGAAAAGTCTTTTTTTTAACAGCGTGCTAGTATTGCATTTTATTTTAATATACAGATGTATCTAATATGACAATAGGATTTTTAACATGCTGACTTGTGTTTTTTTAATCATCATTTGCATAGTGTCAAGAAGATGGAAAGGACCTCCCTGTGTGACTGCACCAGTGTTTGTTAAAAACATACAGTACACGGCATGACGTTCGGATGAGGCCCCCGCTGTGACCACCACATTGGCTCCGAGACATCGGGAGTTCGCTCAGAAGGCGAGTGAGGTCTTGACGCTGACAAGTCTTCTAGCGGTGTGAAATCCCACCACTGCACAGACAAACATGGCGAGACAGCAGCTACCGGGGGCTCCACCTCAACCCCCTCAATCCTTCCATAAAAGTACATTCCGCACATGCATGAGAAATACCCAAAATAAAAGCAATTAGAGCGCAAGCCAAAACATGTCGACAACTGGCATCTCAGATATGTTTTTCATTCGATTCATACAATCAATGTCTCTAATGGTCTATTAATAAACATTATTGTTTGCACCTCACGATTTATTCATATCTCAATAGCATTATTTGCTGCGTCTGTGGCCATCTTGTCATCATCTCTTCAGCATGTTGAATTTCACAAGTATGTCTCACTGGCCTGCAAAATTAGATTGACCTGAACATACACCGTACACACATGTACTGGATATTACTAAATGTATCTCTGGTAGGACATAATTTATACCTAACGAGTGGGTTAGGTTTCTAGAGAACCGCCAAATATGTATTCTGGCATATGTCAGCATAGAGTTCCTTCTAGTTTGTATACATACTTGCAACATGTGACATGCAAGATCTTCTAGCTAATCATGCAAAGAATGCTCCAATGGTAAAGTTTTTTAAAAATACTTTTGTATTGATCTAATCAGATTGTTCATGTGTACTTAATAAAGTAGATTGTTTGAGGTCCAGTTCCAGTGCAGGTGGGGTTTGTAAAAGTCTGTGAGCTGCTTCACAGTCCCGTGAGTAAACGCTGCCTTGCTCAGGAGTCTACTTAGGAGCCAGTTTGCACCCACCAGACAAAGTGTGCTGTCACCCGAGTGTGCAGTGTTATCGGTGTGAGATGCACCACGCTCGGGCTTCTCTTGAGAAGTCGCACACCATTAGGAATATATTAACAAGTTGACATTTTGTGTACAGGTCACACATCACAGTAGGAAGCGATAGTCAGCCAGTTGACAAGGATGTTTTTACATGTTTTAAAATATTTTATTGCTTTCACTCTGTCATTATTCATTGGCAATGTGGATTAACTCAAATGTGTCTTTTTGCAATATGTTAGAAGCATCTTCATGTGAGAGTTCAGCACAGCGGATATTTGAAGACAGGGTGACATTTTGATGATGCTGTCATTTGCGCAAAACTAGTAATACCCCAACGTACTCAGAAAAAAGTATTTTCATCGCGTCATCACCGTGTAAACGTACTGTCAAGCAAATTATCGATCATTGACATGTAATCAGAATTGACATGAACATTCTTCTGTGCAATGTTAAAGTGAAACATTGACTCAGGTGGCTTTGTTTGACATTTTCATATAATGTCAGCAGGGCTTGGGGAGAGTGAGGAAAGTGCAAACAGTTGGAGGTGAGGTGAAGCTATTGTACTGACACACACACAGACACACACACGCACACACACAAGCAGGACTCATCCTTCTCTCACTCCTGTGACAAAATGGGCCAGGAGGGGATGAGGCTGTCTAGAGGGAGGGAGCACAAACATTGGTCAGATGAGACATAGCCACTCAGCTCGGCTCTTTGGTGACAAGGCAAATCCTCCATAGCCATTCACACATAAAATTTGTCCTCAGTTTGTGGTATCATTCTCACAAATTTGCACAAAGTTATCATTTTCTGTCTGACTCATTTCATTCTCGATTGGAGAGCATTTGTTTCTTTTGCAATTAATAAAATAAACAATGGAAATGACAATGGAAATGATTAAATTCCGTTACACCAGCTACCCTTTACCAAACATGACATTATAAATCATAAATGAATCTCAAACTTGTTGACTGATCCTTAAAACGAAACACAAGAAAGGATGACTGACTGCAGACTTGAAAGGTGTTTTTTTGGGGTTTTTTTTTTAGTTCCACCTGCATTGTCCTGTGTGGGGCCATATAGCGCCATACAGACCAATAACGTTAATTCACAGTGCTGCAGCCCCACACAGGAAGTGGCCTAGTGTGACACTTAGCGCTGTCCGGGGTGTTGGAGGAGGAGAGCGAGGCTCCAAATGGAACACTGGGACTGTGGGAAATGACACTGGCTATTACACCTCCGACTTTTACATCTCACTCACCTAAGCTCCTGTAGAAAAAAAAAAGGCAGGGGGTGCTTTTTTCCACTCACAGTATTCATTGAGAAGGAAATGATAAATAAATGTCCTGTGCCACCCACGGATGAAAGTGCCCTCATTTACAAACCTACAGCCCAACTTTATAAGGAACCTGTAAAATAAGATATGATATTTGGTAGGTCATTTAATTAGTGATGTATGACTTAATGCTTTGGCTTGAACCATATTATTCCCACAGAAAAGCTAGAAAGCAAAATTTACCTGGGAGGGTTCAAGAAAATGTGCTATATTTGCCTGAGCATCATGGTGTTTTCCCAAAGGTTAGTGAGCTGCGTGAAATACTCCAAGATGGATGATTCGACCCATTTAAATGGAACCTTATATAACATTTAGAGCAACTGCGGACACACTGAAGAAGTCTTTTTAACTGCCCCTTAAACGGACTTGGTTTGTTTTTCTCTGCTTGCTGTGAACTCGGTTCCAGACTTCTGGACATGCAGACAGACTCTCATTGCTGGCTGCAGCAGGAACGAGGCGTCCAAGATTTGGTTAGTAACACAAACCAGCCACAACACAACACCACAGAGCTACGGAAGCTTGCATGTATCTGTTACACACTTCAGCCTTTAATGTTTATTTTTGTTTTGTTGCGTAACTGTAGAAACGGGTTACCCGAAATGGAATTAGCAAAAATCACTCACCTATTTAAATGCACTGCAGTACTTCAAGGTAGGCAACCACAATAGGGACATTTGAGATACCTAGAATCTAATTAACATATGAAATGCAGTGTAAAAGTGCTAAACACCGGTTACATTATGCATTTAAGAAGAGTGTCAACAACAAAAAGAGGACTCTCTGAATTGCTTGAATAATTTTATATCTTGTTATTTTGAATTCTAGGCAGCAGATAAAGCCAATTAAACCAAACAAATACACAGTATTTTCATCCGTGTACTGGAAGCCTGAAATATTATTGGTCTTATTAATTATTATTTTTTAGTTATTTTGACTGCTTTGCTTTTATGAGCTTCGTGATTTTATAGCTAATACACTCAGCTAATATTGCTAGCAATCTTTATTCAGACATGCATTCTAACTACTATAAGGTCTGTCATTAAAATTTGCAGGCAAAACTGCAACCAGAAAAGATTATTTTTAGAATGGGATAAAATGTTTGTGTTCACCCAAGTGTAAAATAAATATTAAGTCAAGTGAATTGAAGAAATTTGCGACAAAGAATGGCATCATGTTGTAAAATTTTGGAATTTCGCCCATCATACCAGTTCAAAATTAAATAAGTGAAACCCAATATCTCTTGACTCTCACAAAATAAAATTGTGTGAGGTAAATTGGTTTATGTTTTGAGTGCAATTTGACTAATAAAAGTTAACCTTCTCCTTGAAAATCTGGAGGGCAAACAATGGAATAAAATGTAAATGTGTGCAGGCGATCGGGCAGTGTGGCTTGTGCAGGTGAGCTTTGATCTAAGTGTCAATATTTACTAGTTCTTGTAATCAAGTGGGTCAGGCTGCTTCTTTCAGGACCCTGGGTTCCTGTGGATTCAATGGACTTCTTTTAGCCAATCGGTGCCAAGCTGCCAAAGATCAAAGTAAGGATGAGCCAACCAGTTTTGTTCCAAGCAGCCATCCTTCCATGCACCTTCTCCTCTGTCTATATAGTTGAGCTTCTTACCCCCGAGAGAGGACCCGGAAAAGTGGCTATTTGAGATTCATTCATATTTTTGGGGAGGTAGTAATTCCACCTTACTCAGCCCCGCAGTTGCAGGAAAGGATGTCCATAGCGGGGGTGAGCGAATGTCCGGGGAAGGCCGGCCAATACCGGGTGGATCACCTCTTGAGCGCCGTGCAAAGTGAGCTGCAGGCCGGCAGTGAGAAGGGTGACCCCACGGAGAGGGAGCTGAAACTATCTCTGGATGAGAGCGAACTTTGGGGCAAATTTAAGGATCTTACGAACGAGATGATTGTGACAAAAAATGGCAGGTGAGCCCAAATGCTTTGTGCGTAATTTCCCCACATATATACTTGAAAGTAATATTTTGGTTGTTTTCTTGAAGACGCATGTTTCCCGTGATGAAAGTCAACGTGTCAGGACTGGACCCGAACGCCATGTATTCTTTCTTGCTGGACTTTGTATCTGCGGACAACCACAGGTGGAAGTACGTGAGCGGGGAGTGGGTCCCCGGGGGGAAACCCGAACCTCAGACCCCTAGCTGCGTCTATATCCACCCGGACTCACCAAACTTCGGCGCACACTGGATGAAAGCTCCAGTCTCTTTTAGCAAAGTCAAACTCACCAATAAACTAAATGGTGGTGGTCAAGTAAGAACAGGACTACTCGTGCACTATTTTTGGTTGCTTTTTGCATTCAAACAATTTTCTCCCCTCATTTTTATTGTCTCTTTAGATCATGTTAAACTCCTTACACAAGTACGAGCCACGCATCCACATCGTGCGTGTTGGAGGCCCACGCAGGATGGTCACAAGTCATTCTTTCCCAGAGACGCAATTTATTGCCGTGACAGCATATCAAAATGAAGAGGTTGGTAATATTTAAAGATAATAAATTATAACTTGTTTGTACGTGTGGTGGTTGTGCGTAAATACGCGTGGCGTTTGCGCACTGTTTGTTTGTTGCGTGTCATATATCCTATTTTAATTGTTGTATTTTAGATAACTGCTTTAAAAATAAAGCACAACCCCTTTGCCAAGGCCTTCCTGGATGCAAAGGAAAGGTAAGGACATTTTAATATAATTCAAATGGCAATTGCAAAATTGTGAATCCCAAGAGGATTTTTGTAGTGTTTATTTTTACTTTATTGAATGTTTTCCAAAAAAATGAATTAAATTCATTGCATTTATAAATATGTCATATCAATATAATAATAAACATTTATTTATAATATATTTGTTGTTAAGTTACATTTTTATGTTGTTATCATTATATGATGTTGTTATCAAATTTATAGCTATTTAAAATATTAGTATCGCTTTTGTTGTAACGTGTAAGTTACCGAGTATGGTTTCTTTCATTTTATATTTTGTTTAATAGATATTGAAGGGAAAACTTTTTTTAAATTTCTACAGATGTGATGACAAAGATATTAAGGATGAAACAATTGAACACCAGCAGTCAACGTACTCACCGTGTAAGTGTCTTTATGCCTTTAAATTCATTCTAATTAAATTTCCTTTTATTCAAATGAATTTAAATGTATAGACATGGCTGATGAATTCTTTATGCATCACTCCCAACCTGTGTCTTCCTTCTTTGGAGCCAGTAGGTGGTTGGTTTCTGCCTGCATCAGGCTCCCTCTGCCCTCCTGCAACTGCAAGTCCCCACAGTCAATTTGGAAGCCCCATCGCCCTCTCGCCGTCCCACGGATGCGAGCGCTATTCCACGCTCAGGACCCACCGCTCAGCACCCTACAGCGCCTCTTCTTACAGCCATCGGACTAACTCGCCCAGTGAGTCAACGCTCCCCTTCATCCTCTCCAACTCTTAACAAGAAAGTGAAACAAATGTTACGGGTTGAGGCATAGTCTGCATTCCACTTGCTTTTGTTCGAGTGGAGCCCCAAAGTTGTAAACTCTCTCAGACGAGGAATGTTTACACCTTCATTTGAAGGGGCAAAGGCCGGGTGGGTCATGGCACAGAAGCTCGCTGAAGTGACTGAATGCTTTGCATCAATAATATCTGCATTAAATCCAGTGTAAAACCGGGCTGCTTCTGTTTATGTTCCAGCAGGTTACACAGATAACTCCTCAGCATGTCTACCAATGCTGTCAAGTCAAGATAACTGGTGTGGTCTCCAGATGCCAACACACTCCAGCATGATGTCCATGACCCACAATTCAACCTCAGCTACCAACTCCAGGTCAGTTCTATCAAAAACAACACATATTTGTGGGGACGTTTTATTTATTTAAATTCAATTTCATTTGCAACACCAATCAAGTCAATCTTTACAAAAGATCAGTTACCAGACTATTAATGATTGTTGTTGTAGTTTGTATAGATAATTATTTTTTATATAAATTTAAAGGAATAAACACAAATCGCTACTTAATGCACATCTCGTAATTTAAATACAGGTTAATACATTATCGCTGTTAAAATCAGCTAAATTAATGGTTGATTCTTTTTTAAAATATTCACATTTCAATTTCATTTTTTCTAAATTCTTCAACAAACTTTTTTTTTATTGCTCATAGCCAAATCATTAGAAACATCTTTTGCACAATAATAAATGCTTACATTAGAGTGGCAATAAAAGAAAAAACATCCTTGTCATTCAGAACTGCTATCAGCTTGCATGAGTGCTCCTAATACTATGGTTGGTTAGTATTGATGTCACTGAAGTTCATCCTAACTGCTTGGTAATTGATTTGGTGGAGGTGTCATCAACCTGTCTTGTCCATCCATGTCTTCATAAAGTCAGTACACCAGCCTGTGGTCTATGAGCAATACACCGCTGACCCCAGTCACCCCGGTGTCCCACCATTCTGGGGGAATCATGAACAACAACAACAACAATCTGAGCTCCCAGTTCCTGAGAGGGTCCGGCAGTCACTATCCCAACCTTGCTCACTCGGTCCCAGCGCCCTCCACTGGCTCGCCAATGTACGACAGCAGCACCACCACTACGGAGGGGCACGATTCAGCTCAGTATGATGCCTCTCTGCAGCGACATTCTCCAGCCTGGACTCCTGTCACGCTCCCCTCCATGTGATGGAGTACCTACAGTTCAATGTTTTCTTTTCTTCATGCCAAGACTTTTTTTAAATGACATTTCTCAGGCTCAAGGAGATGAATTCGACATCTTCAGATGCTAACATCTGATTTTGTTTGTTACTAAGAGAAATCAGCAGGTGAGGTTCTGTGCTTTTAAATTGGAAACAAGATCTGTAATTAATATATTTATGATCATTAGCAGAACTGAATGTTTATCATATTGTTGGAAGTACAATTCAATTTTCAATGCGCTTATATTAAGCGCAATTCCATGATGAAGTAATATTACTTACATACATTTCTAAAAGGGTTCAAAATTTGATTATAGCGCAAATAAGCGAGTGACTCTTGCATACTTTAAGCAGCTTTTTACGCAAATACTAAAACATAACAGAGAAATTCTTCAAATGTCAAAATGTATGGAAAACTGCGTCCAATGTCAGGTGGGGGTTGGCATTTCAAATTTCGCCCTGAATTTTCCTTAGATATTAACATCACAATATGAAGCACCTCTTTAGGCAAACCAACTCCACTCATGAAAAACACACTTGGAAACTACCCAATACTTAAACACTACCTGCTATATGACAACACCAAACCTGTAACCTAAGTTTTCTGATTGTAAATGCGTCAGAAATTTAATATTTGGGATAAAACTGTCAACATGTGTAAAAAAAAAAAAAAAAAAGTGTGCCATCAGTGATTACTGATTTGCAGAAAATTCATTAACTTTGCTACAAAATGTTAGAATGAGGATACATCTGTCAAAATCATGCAGGGTCATGGTTTACCCAGGAAAATATATTAACTATGATACGCTTATTGACAATCTGACTTGTGATTTTCACATTTGTATATAACTGACAGGTCGGTGTGATATGCTTGTTTTTTCACAATGTTTTCATGGAAATATTTTTTGTCTTTTTAAGTAGTGTCACTGATTGGTTTGGGAAAACTGCATGGTTCCACTGTATGATGACCATTTTGGAAAATAATTTTGGACATGTCATATGAAAATGATGATGGACACATTATTAGGTCTGCATAGTTACTGTTCATTGATGTTGAACTGCGCTCCATCATACAGGCATCTAATATTTTAGTAACAGGGAAACGTATTTAAAAATATTTGTTTGCAATACCGCAGTGCATTTCTACACCATAGCAATAATTCTCACAGTGTCAATCAAAATGGAGAATAAAGATGTCTTGTATTGTATTTTTGCATAAGCAGGATTGTTGTTGCTGCTTTTGTGCAGAAGTATCTAATAAGACGGCTCATTTCGATTGTACATGTTGTGTTGACAGTGGCGATTTCTAGCATGTGCATTATGTATGGCCTCACATGGCACCAGCACTGGGAGGGGGGCAACGTGCGCCAAAAAAAAAAAAAAACCTTGTCAAATGGTTTCTATTGTGTATTCCATGACATGTCATCATTGGCATTTTTTTAAGAGAAGCATGCACCCCCTTGTGGCCTCAGTATTAATTAGAATCAAAAGGGGGCTTGCCTAAGGTCACATTCAAGCTAGGGCCGCCCCTGCATGATGTTTACTGACCTAAGCAGTTCAAAACTAAATATGGTATTGCTTTCTTTTATTGTTTGTGAATAATATCACTAAGCCATCTATGCTCTGATATTTTTTGCAAACGCTGTAGAAAAAAAACTCAGATTACTGCTGAGGTGGAGAATTTAATACACGCATATTTGAACATGCTGGCAGCCAATGACTCAAAGTGTGCATGTAAGTCGAGTTAAGCCACTGTAGCCAGTATGCGAGGTAAATCAAGGCTGACCGACGGGAAGCCGAGTACATTCGTTGCAGAAGGTCAGCGCTTAAGGACATCATAACATCCTCCTGCATATCACACATCCACACTGACATAGACAGTCGTTTTTTTTGTGACCATCTCTTACGGAAATGTTATCTATGCATGCTTGGAAATTATGCAGCGACTGCCACTTCCTTGTTTTGATATTTGTGCATGTTCTTTTGATTTTTCTTTCAACTCTAAAAAGATTGTTTGAAAGAGATAAAGAGATCATAAGCCCTCTTTGATCATAATCATAAGAAGAAGGAAGGAAAGAAAAAGATGGGTCGTTGATCATGTTTTTGAGAAATGTATGTAGAAAAAAAACGTGAAGGCAGGGTATTTCTCTAAATCTAATAATCCCATTATGATCACAATGAAAAAAGCCTCTCTGCCAAAGCAGGCAGCATTGACGCAAGCATGTGTTGACGTCAGCAGCTGCAGCAGAAGAGGGAGGTAGGGTGGGAGAGAAAGAGAGCGAGAGAGAGAAATAGAGAGAGGGGTGTTTGCATATAGAAAATACCACCAAACACTGGCGTCAGCGAATAAAAGCCCTTACAATTAAAGTGAGCGTGCAAAGAAGCAGCAACAATTGAATTTGTTATTAGAAATAATAAAACACAAAGTCCCCCTGAGCTCAAATGTGCAGCTTTGGGCGTTACACTGTAAATGTAATCCAGATGTGAGGAAAGGAATATGATCTAGTGACCCTCATGATGTGTTCATGAATAAATCAGGATGTGGGAGAATTGAGAGGAGGAGGGGGGGGGGGTGCGTGCGTGTGTTTGTGTGCTCAACTGGTGGCACCCATCTGTGACTTTTTGGGAAGGGAGAGACAATGTGTAGTGTTTGGTTGTCACTGCCTGTCTTTTAAACAATTGGAACAGCCACACATGCGCAGAAACCTTTCTTGGATGTTATTGTTATCATTATTTTTAATCATTTGTATTCCCAGGCTTTCAAAGCTGAGACATGCAGGTAATTTTGATTTTGCGCTATATCAAGGTTGCAGTTTCATGTTATTGTTGTATTAGTTGCTGTGTAGCCCGCAAGTGAAACAAAGGCTATTCCTAGATGGTTTTCATTACACAATGCATGCTGGGTCCATTAATGTTATTCTTCGTCGACCACAAAGCTTGGTGGGAATTATGGATCCCTAAAAGAGAAGGTAGAGTACCCGCGCGCACTACACACTATGAGTTCACCAAATGTACGCACACGCGTTCACCAATACACATGTGGACAAGTGCAATTGACAGGAATCGCCTGTTTCATGCATGTCAAGGGTCAATTATATTATGTTTAGCGAAAACTCCAGCGAGATATCCAAGAGTTGTCAGCTGTGCGTCATACACGCACGATTAGATAGATGGTCTGACGTCGCCGTGAGCCATTCGCTCAAAAATAAATCAATCCGTGGAACGTTTTCAAATGGGAATCGATCGTTTCAAAGCTAGAGCGGGCACCAGTGAAGAAATCCAGGTTTACGCGTACGTGGCGAAATAAGGCACCATGCCAACCTCGTGCGTAAATTCACATTTGATCGTCCCACAGTGTAATCCGCCGCACACGTGAGGGACAAATCGCTTCATATTTTTCGTTCGCGTGGACCTACGCGGCCACACACTGAACCCGATCGCGACAAAGTGAGCAGGCTGGCTGGATTACGTGCACAGAGGACTCTTGGAAGGACGCACGCACGCACACGCGTCTGAATGAGCGCGCGTCACCCCTCTTGTCACCCCACGCAGACTGTTCCACGTGTTGTGTATCCCGCCGGTTGACAAAGGCGCCCCAAATTGCCCAACACACATCAGCGGGGGGATTCTGTCACGTCCAGCAAATGTCGAAGAAACGGAAAAGTCTTGACGATTTGGGATTCGAGGAGTCTTCCCTGCAAGGATGCAGTGATCAAGGTAGGAAACACAATTTCTTCAGGCTTTGTTCACTTGTGTTAGAAGAGTGAATCGCGCATTTAATCATGCCTCTCGCTATTTTTTAATCTCAATCTTGTGTGTGGCTGCGGATTATTTTCCATAATCTCTTGTCTGTCAAGTCACATTTGATGTGTTTGGAGTGTTGTAGATTTGGAGAGTAGGCGTTGTGTGAATGCATAAACAAGGAAGTAGTTAAATGACTTTCACAAAGTGGGGAACAATTTATTCTGTCCTTTCTGGTTGACTTTTAAATTGTTCGGATCTATAACGTTTGAGAGAAATAAAGTGAATGACTTTGTCCTGGACATAAAACTGTCCATCTTAAAACCTTTATTGAGTGTACAGACAATGGTCTAAATCAGTGTTTCTCAACTGGTGGGTTGGGAGCCAAAAGTGGGTCGAAGACTCATGGATGGGCCGTGAGCAGGAAGTAAAAGTTCAGAGGGTTTATGGTTGGTTGGTTTATGACGGTGACGACAGACAACATTAATATTTTTTTAAATTTCATACCTACTGTAATTATGACTACCATGTTAAGTGTAGGTTAGTGATTGACTTGACATTTATGTACGTATTTGTAGAGGCATGCAGTAGACTTTCCTAATCAAAGTTGGCCATGTGAAAGATTTGTTTTGGCTATATATGCTCTGTGATTGACTGACAAGTAAAAAAAAAGTTGGACTGAGCAGCCAGACATTTTCCTACGTCACAAGGTCACTTATCAATTCTGTTGTTGTAATGATGTTTTCCCCTCTGCCATTATTGGTGGCAGTGACAAAACACTTTAACTGCTCACTGTGCTGACAGCATTGACAGATTTGACCAAGTGTGGTATAATGTGACACATGAGAAATATTTGGTTGAATTCCAACTATGTGACCATATGAACAAGCAATAAAGAACACAGAGGAAATGTCGCTATGCATGAATCCAAATAGCCGCACCCCTTTGACAAAAATCCTATTGATGAGAAAAGGTGTTTTCTGAGGCCCATTTAAACCCTTTTTGACCCTAGATGTTCAATAAATACATTTCCACGTGCATGTTATCGTAAAGTGTGTTCCTGATAGTTTGACTATTATTTCAACACTTGCAAATCTTTAAATCTTGACAAATATTTCCCCAATTCTCGAGTTTGACTGTTGTGTGCAAGAAGTTCCCTGCTTGACAATAACATCCATTCTCCGTTTTTGTGCCCTGGAGGCATGTCATTTCCTCACAATACTAGCACACTATGCTGAATTGGGGGGGAGTGATGTCACAAGTCATGTTCGTACAGGCCAGACAGAACATTTACATCAGTGCGTGTGAAACTCATCTAGTGGTGTCAAACTGCGCAATGCAAAACAACCAACTGGAGGATGTTGATGTAGTACTCGAGTATTATTATTGTACACTTGCCGGCACTTGTTTATCCAAACAATTGGATTAAAATTACACCATTGCAAAGATGTCACTCAGTTGAAAACAAATGCTGTTGTGCCCTCTATTTGTCATTTATTTCTTAGCATTCTACTTCCTGGTTCATGGATGACAATAATTGACGTAATGAACAACTCAATCAGGACCAAAACGTCATTAAATATTCGTCAGTATCTGGGATTTTTTTTTCTTCTCCTGGGACTGAAGAGGCTTGACCAATTGAAGGCTGAGAAAAAAATAGATAAATATATTTTAAAATATCAAATGAAATGCTGGAGGTGCTTTGCTGTGGCTACACAGTTAGTCTATCACATGTTCTGTGGCATTTGCGTCACAAATTTTGGGTTTTCTGGGCCCACACCCAAGTGAGAGTTTCCTCTGGCTAACACAGACGGAGAATACGGGCACTTCCTTACCACGACTGTGCCTGACATCTGTGACCACTCAGGGGGTGCACGCCTACTCAATATGTTACTATCTTGCGTTTCACGGTGATGGAATCAGAAGCCTGCACATTGGCCACAATGGTACTTTGTCGTCTGCTTTAATTTTGACTAATGGCATTAGAGTGTGTGAAGTCATTCATCATCATTTTCAGTCCACATTGACCCCTGTGGCACCTATGGCTGCTTATCAGTAATTATCAGTGAGACACTTAACATTAGCAGATACTATCCATTTGTACTCTTTCATTTTCAGTGATTTATTGACAAAAACAATTTCAAACAAGAATGTGCAATTTCAAACTGACTTCAATTCAAGTAGTCAAGCATAAAAAAGTGTCTCCTGTTTCTCCTGTCTCCGGAACGAGTTTTGCTACTTTCGTAGTATGTATTTGGAAATTGATTGGCTTGGAATGATAGGTTAAAAAATTTATGTCATCAACTTATGTGTAATGCTGAGCTGTGCAGGTGTACTTGTATCTAGTTTCTCCCTTTGCATGTTCATCTTGAGACTGCCTACTAGTGGTCTTGGTGTAACTTGCTGGTTATTATTGAGCTGTTGGAAAACAGAGAGGTTGCTCAAATGTCTTTTCTGTATCATACCTGTCACATTTAATGAAACTGCTGACCTTTCATAACCTGTCATCTTATCGAATGCCTCCATCACGAAGTTTAAACTTAATCCATGACAGACACTAGATGGTGCCAGAGTATAAAAAAGAGCAACATAAGGGAAAGACGCCACTAATATTTGAGGAGGGAGCCAGTCCTACTCCTGAAAAATGCCACAAAACAAGATCATTTATAATAAAAGCATCTTGTAAATAAATAAATAAATAAATAAATAAATAAATAAATAAATAAATAAATAACTTTATTTCTGTATGAGAGAGTGAGCATTTTAACACACCATGGTCAATGATTTACAATTTTAAAGTAGAAGGCGTCTTGTCAACAAAACATTGTCTTGAATTACTGCCAGCAAGTGTCTCAAATTATAGTACGTCTGTCTGTCTGTCTGTCTGTCTGTCTGTCTGTCTGTCTGTCTGTCTGTCTATCGCTCTACTCTACATACATATGTAATTTGAGAATAAAGAAGACATATGCTTTTCATCAGACAAATAATACGGCATGAGATGCATGGCGAGTGTGTGTATCCATGTGTTATCGGTAAACATGCGGAGCTGACGTCTGGCTGTTCCTCTTATTTGGCCGACACACTGACAAGCCGAGACGTCAGCACCCATATTTCTCACCTATGATTCATACTCACTTTATTTGGCTTGTGATGAGGGCCACGGCAGGCAGCCGACTTGCACTCGTCTTCTCAACCACTCCCTCAGTTCTTGGCACTTGACATCCTAAAGGTCTCCCTATCTTTTCTCTTCAAGGCCTCTGATGAACTTTTATCACTGCGCTGAGATTAGTGGTCCTTTTCAGTCTCTCTAATAAATTCTGTACGTCACTCTCTGGGCTTCTCCCACAGAGCAACACAAACATTTGGTAGGCTACAATAATACTAGCTATCAGATATCAATCTGTTCATGTTTTAATTTCATTCAACTCAACTCGTAACTCATTGATTGTAAAATTGAAGGCAAATTCTTGAAGCAAAATTCTTCATTGAAAGAGAAAGTGATTTAAGTAGAATTAGAATAAGCGTGTGGAAAAATGAACAATTGTATAAAAAAACCTCATGATCGTCGCAGTAAATGGCAAATAAGTGATAGTCTCATTGCATTATCTTGGATGGATGGTCGGACGGACGGATAGATGGATATTTTATTGTATCCACACCCAAGAGTGGGCACACACGAGAGGTTAAAGAACAGATATGCAGTAGTTACATAAATTGTAAAAGATGCAAAATATTCTGAATTAAAAGAATAAGAGTAAAGTTAATTTTAGTCTCAGTGTCTCCATATGTGAGTTAAGCAGACACCTGACGCAATCACTTGACATACTACATACACGACCTCTTTGTCAGACTAAACCCTTGACATCACATCTCCTGTCATGGGGTCATTTCTTTAATTTTGGCTAGTTTGAACAATAAAAATGATGGGACGAGCTCCTTTCGACCCCATTAGACTGGGAGCGTGCGTGTGAGTGTGGTGTGTGTGTCTGCGTGCGAATGTGTCTGTGTGTGTGGTTAGTGGTTTGAAGAGGGCTGCCACATGTCTCGCGTGTTTGCGTCATCACGTTTATAAAAAAGAAAAGAAAATGGTTTTTCATCTCACAAGCCACTTCAAGTTATATTGTGTTAGCAGCACAAATCTACACATAGGCTAATGAGCACCGGTGGGCACTTGTGTTTGTTCTTATTGAAGACACACACACGCACACACTTCATATTGCAGTTTTACAAGATTGGACAGTGAAGCGTTTGCTGTGGCCTAGTGACGTCAGCAAACCAAAGTGAACCACATGCTCGTCATCTTTGTAGTCTTCCTCTCCAATTACACATGCAAAAATCTAGGTCACAATTGAGCACCAATAGAAATGGGCAGGATTTGTTATAGCGGGAGACGCATGAGTGTGTGTATGAAATTAATTTTGTACATTGGTGTATTACAATCAGAATTAGGGATGGGATTTTAATAAGAGAATCTCCCTCTGAATATTCGGAACTCCCGTTTCCTTACACGTGTTGTATGGAGCAGATTAATGCAGTGTAATCAAGATCAAATTTCAATAGCTCATGTCATGTTGTTCATCATTTGAGACTGCAAAATGTCTTAGACCATCAGAACCTCTGCTGGTTGAAGCATTTCAACGATCACTTCCAAACAACTAATCCAATTATTGACAAAATATGGAACGATTATTCAGAATTACCCAATTAGCTCATTTAAATAGTACAAATACAATAGTTAATGACGTACTGACGTAAGAAAAGATTTGCCATGCGTTCATTATTAGTTTACTGTAACTGGTTGCAGATGCATAATACATATGGATTGCATCTAAAGTTCCCAAGTAAAATTGCTTCCCTCTAGTCTAATAGTCTTAATAGATCATAATGCATCATCATCATGGAGTGTACAGGACTGCACATCGACATTGTCGGCCATTGGACATCAACATCATTCAATTAGATAAATGAATTCAATAAAAAATTGTGTTTGCTACCATATCAAATAAAGTGCTCATAGCTTGAACACTATTTAGATGAAAAAAACTCGGACCTGCAAATTATTATCATGATTTCATCATGTTGAAACAATTTGCTCAGTCAAAATATGTTCAATAAAAGATTATTAGTGTCTTGACATCATTCTCAAGCCAGCGAGCTGCATCTTGAGGGTCGGCAAAAAAGCTTGCAATAAATTACAATTTTGTACATTTCATACCTACCAGCGCACCAGGCCAACAATAAAGCTAAACCTAATATTCCAATCTACCTTGATTTACCTACCTTCCTTGACAAATCGCATAAATCTGACACCCCTGCATGAGTGAGTATGCAAGTTGCTTTTTGAAAAATAGGCCATGACAGGGGTTGGAAAAGTCACTAAATATAGCGACCAAATGACTGTGGTTTTGTACATTAGCTCTTCTCTGTTTGCACTCGCAGCCATGTTGTTAGTGGAAGTGTTGCACGTGAGCTAGTGATAAAAAATAAATTATGACCACACCACATTTATCAATATCCACAGTTTAAAATACTGAACATTATTGTAAAATGTCAGCTTCTGTCATTTAAAAAAAAAACAAAAAAATTAATTAACTACACTGCTTATATTTTACTAAGCAGCCAGGACAGATATGTGGATATTGCTTTTAGTACCGTTGGAAATGCTGATATAACCTTTTCCTCTATTTGAAACAAACCATTCCCCTATATGGAAGCACCGCAAAACACACAAAAAAAAGCCACACACATCTGTGGAGTTAATCGATGCTCACTGAACTCTCCCGAAACTTGCTGAAGCCTTGTATGACATCACACATTTATATATGGCCTAGTTTACCCTATTTTTTTTTTTTTTTTTTTTTACTAAATGACAGGAGTAATTAAAATTTAGATTGTCATATGAAAATATATACAGTACTAGGGAAAAAAGCTACTCTGTACTGAGGTCATTAAAAAGTCTAGTGTAATACGCATATATTCCATTCTACATAATGTGTGCGACACAGTGAAGCGGGCATAATTAGTGCCAGCTCTGTGACGTAGACAACGTGTGGCCCAAATGGCCGCTGTGAGTGGCGGTAACAGCATCTCCTGCTCCAGCCCGCCAGCCTCCGTCTCTGACTTCATTTCCTCCCGCTCTGACGCAGATGCCCTCCACCACCACCACCCCTCCGCCTAACTTAACACACACACATGCACAACCCTGCCTCCCCCACCCCCAGCATCCATCTCTCATCATGTTTTTTTTTCTCACTCAGTTAAACGTCCTTTTTTTTTATTTTATTCATACGCTAAGCCTCGCGCTGCAGTGCTCCACATACCTGTGTGATGTATTCTGTCTATGCAAGCTTTGACTCATGCTTTCAAATTGCAACCACATTCTCATCTCTAATTGTGTTCGTAGAATAGTGGACGAGCCATCGTTTTGAGTTTAAAAAAAAAAAAAAGAATCGGAATACTTCACAAACATATTTGAGCTCTTCACAAATTTAAGGAAGCTTTTCTTCTGTCTAACCTGAGTATGTTTTTATGCGTCACATTGTGTTAGTGTACATTAAGTTAGTTTTACAGAACAAGACTTTGATTAAGCCACAAAGTTAAAGGAGATACAAACGGCAGAAGATGATGCCCAACTAATGCAGTACGACACCACTAAATTTATCCCGGACGCAGAATCCAACGTATGGCATAATGCGTCATGATACAGGAAATAGTATTTGAGAGAGGATGTATCAACCCTACACCAAAGTTAGCCACCCTTATCCTCCTCAGGTTGCCATAAAAGGCAACCCTTCACTTGATCAGCCCGTTTCCTCTTGACGTGTCTGCACTGCCTGCACCTCTTCTTCAAGTCATGTTAGTTCGATGCATCATGAACAGCAATCTGAGTAGCGCCCACAATTTAAATGTCAAGCTTCTTGCAACGACAACACAAATACAAATAATGAAATTCTTTGGGTTAAAAGTAATTTCAAATTCATTTTTTTCTTCTTCAAAATTGACCTTGAAATAAACTTTTGTAAATGATAACAAACTGTTTTGTCTTGAATTCATCCTTAATGAAGCCCAACTGAGAAAACACAGAGAACGTGCAAACAGCGTACCTCACAACAGTCAGACAGTCGACCGCTGTTGCTACTGTTTTGTAATATACGTCATTGTAAAATAAACATAAACCAAATTCTCTGCATTATGATTCCAAGTAATTCTCACTGTTTTCTTCATATTTGTCACTCTCAAGCTTGTTCAATTTTTAAATTCTAGCAACATCATAGGCTAAATTGCTGTGCTCATGTGTGCATTCTGGCTCGAGGAGAGCCAGGAAAACATTGACTGTTACGTAATGTCAGGCTGTAAATGACAGCAGGGTGAAGTGCAAAATGAATGCCTCTCAAGTCCTAATGGCGACTTCGCTGTAAAATCCAAACAAAGATGTTGAGAACTCCGAAATATAAACAAAGATGTCATCTTTTCTCCGGGGCCTATGCATCTCCTTTGGGTGTGTTCATTTACTCCACTCTCTTACAAGGCACCTACTTTAATGATGTGCTCTGATTTGTATTTCCATTAACCCAAATTATGTACTTATCTCACATTTGTCCTAATGGATCACGGTGCACGGTGACGTCCATTGACGTCACAGTGAGATGATCCGCAATGCAGTCGCATGCAAATGTATCCATGCTGGGCTTCTCCTTCATCTCCTTCTTCTTCTTCTTCTTCGTCTTTAATGAATGCATTTTCAGACAAATAAAGGAGCGAGCGTAAGCGTGATCTGCCGCTTGGTTGTGGAAGCTAGTTACGAGCCAAGCTGTGAAGATGTGCATAGCTCCCTCAGCCCCCCAGGGACCCTGTATTTTCATGGGCCTGCCTCTGACGTCAATGCGCCGGCTGTCCTGTGGATTGTCAGAACAGACTATTCAGTTGGGGGGGAGGGGACTGCAAGTCACTGTGCTGTGTGTGCATGTGTGTTCTGCATGTGATGTGTGAGAGTGTGCCTGTGTGCCTCTGTAAATGTGACCATGCACCTCTGTGTGTGTGTTCATGTTTCTATACCGGCATGTGTTCTGTAAATGTTTCACTCGCACCTCAAGCCTGTGTGCATCCGTCCGTCTATGCAGTGCACAAAACAAACGCCTAGATTTCCTTGAATTGGAAATGTACTCAAGTGGATAAGGTCGGTAATAAAGGGGTCGGGGGCAAATGTGAGTGTGTGAACAAGCGCTCATGTTGCGGATGCCGGGAGACAGAGGTTGCCGTTATCAGGAGGATGCTTGTTCAAAAACAGCCAAGAGGGCAGAATGTTTCATCATGGCCGCCAACCGCTTTGAGTCAGATGGTGATCCCGCTGTGGACACGAGCGCCGCTATGATCTTAGGAGCTACTCTAGACATGTGACAGACAGACAAACGAACATACTGTGGCTACATGATGTACACATACAATATATTACTGTATAACACCACACTCGTGTACTAATTTGCTCGTATGAGAATCGTGGATAAAAACGGCTTTACTAGGAGGCCAGATGAAGAGTTGCGGCCTTCCTTGTGATCACCCGCATTTCCCTTCAGGTTGTTTATCCAGAACCAGTCACGAACGTTTCACTTTAAAGCATTTGTTTTCTATTTTAATAATTCTATGGCTGTTTTTAATGTGCTCTCTGAATAACCTTTTCATTAAGTTTTAATTTTTTGAATTGATCACTTCTACAACAATCCCAGAAAATTAGAATTTCCCCATCACAAGTGAGCGACATTTAGAACAATGCAGCTGGCTACTCTTGTGGCCCTTACGGGGACTGTTGGTGACCCCTGGTTTACGTAATCCATTATTAAATCATGCAATACTTTTATTGTATGATTCACTATTATTGCAGCATTCAGCCAACTATCATGATGATGTCACAAAAGGTTTCTGCAGTAATCGATATTAACTGTCGGTAGAAAATGGGCGGCTTCAGAATGTCAAACAGGTGCTGTGGAACTCAATGCTGTCTTTATATATATATATATATATATATATATATATATATATATATATATATATATATATATATATATATATATATATATATATATATATATATCCCCAGCAAGGAGGACATCTTCTACACAACTGTACTACGCTTACCGTGTGCTTGCAAACTAAAGAAAATTAGTGTTTTGGGGGTTTTTTGTTTTTGTTTGCATGGCACATCAGAATTTTCATGCCCAGGAGGAAACTAATATCATCGAGGTACCAGAATAGAAATGGGTATAATAATCAATTAATCCATTTTAGAGGTCCTGCATATATTGAAAGACCAACTTGAGGTGAACTGTAGCTCGTCTCTGTTTCCATTGGAATAATCAGTGGAGGTCCTGGCCTGGCGTCCAAAATGAAAAGCGCTCCCTATCTGCTCGGCATTCAAAGATGTGCACTTGACTTATTAGCACTGAGCGCGCCACCTCAGCAGCTCGCCAGAGTGGTCAGGCAACATGATCCAGCATAAACCCTCTGTGCCGCAGCGCTATATTCTGATCATATCGAGAGTCAGTGAGGAAGGTGTGGGAGTGGCGGTGGGTTACGTCAGCCTGTGCGCTATCAATCACTGGCATTCCTACACTCTCCAGCAGCTGGTCCATTCAGAGGTCACGTACTGTAGAACATAATGAATTCTCTCTGACGCATTCTGTCGCTTTTCTCTTCTACTGGGTGAAGAAGTGTATAAAGGTACAAACATCTGGCTGGGACTTTTTTATTTAAGTGTGACCAACAAAAATAAGACATGCAAACATCAAATATTAATTGTATGTGTTCAATATGGGGAGAAGGTAAAAAAAAAAGCCTAAGACAGCGTGAACGCTGACCTGGGTGGCGCAAAAATCCTGGATGAAGGTGCGTGACGGATAAGATGAGTGCGCATGTGCACAAGTGGTGAAAAGTCATTGTGAAAAAGGTCCACAAGTTTCTATAGCAAGGGCGACTATCGTCTGTGTGCTGCTGAAGGATGGAATAAAGCCTTCAGTTTAATGAGCGTGACAACATTTGCCCTGTACTACAGAGTTGAAGGTTATGACAGAGAAGATAACAACTAGCAAATTGGGAAAGCGTAATATTTATGAGTTCATAGAAACAAAATAGCTTTTGAAGGGCAATTTTGGTTGCCGTAAAATACACAGGTAGGTGTTGTTCTCGATAAAGTTTGTGTGTGGTCAGGGAAAATGAACTAAATTACCCAAAAAATTTGATTAGCCACAGTCAATGACTTAGCATGTGGGGCAAGTACTTTTTTCGCACTTGGCCAAGTCTGTTTGTTCTGTAATAACAAAAAAATCACAATCTTAAAAAATGCATTTTTTTAAAGTTAACTTGGGAGCTATATTTACATTTGTTTGATGAGCTCAAACATCAAAGTGGGAAAACGATTTTAAAGCGTATGAATTTCAGAAGAGGGAAAATACTTTTTCACCACACTTAAATGACTTGATCTTTAAGTTCAGTTTGTGGTCGTGGGCAACTGGATTCTATTCATGTACACTAAATGAAAGTACAACAGTGATGGGAGTTGCACAAGTCTTTTAGTGACGCTGTAAGAGACAAACAAATGATATTCACGTCACACAAGAGAACTTTACGTAATCTCTTGGTAGATAAGAGACAAAAAAGACCTTGGTATATTGAATATTTAGTCTAATGCGCCACACACTCTCATGCCAACCACTAAATGTCTCATACAGCCAAAAACTGGATTTACACTGCAAGTGGTCAAATTTTTGATCATACCGTTTGGTTGATCTGGACTGACGCTCACCTGTTGGTCTAAATGAGTGTTACCTGGCACCTTTTATTTATTATGTTTAGAGATTTCACTGTAATCTACATGTAGAGCAGATATTTTTAATATGATTATTGGTGTTGTTTGGATATATCTCGCTGATTGCTGTATTTTGATGGCATTAGGCTTGCACTGACAGGGTATCTGACATCTGTCCATTTATGCGCCAGAACATGGAAACTCCACACAGGCGGGCCCTACTAGTCAAATTCAAACCCCAAATCTCTCGGCTGTGAGGCAGATGCGCAAAGCATTTGGCAACCGTGTTGCTCTGGGCTAGAGGTGCATGTGTCCAATAATTTATACAATTATTCATTATTTATAATTAATAATAAAAAATGGTAACCATCATCTCAACCACCAATTTTGCACCGTCAAGTCTCAATGTGTGTCACTTATTCTCTGTATTTAATTAGCCAACATAATGTGATCAGTGATCAGCAACACCAACAAAATGTTGCTTTGTCAGTAACTCTCACCACGTCCAAAGAAATGCGCACATATCGTTTTATTGTGAAACCAAATAATCGGAAAACGTTCGCTTGTGGCTGACTTGACACCGCACGCTCTTTCTCTCTTTCCCTTCTCCGCGTGCGCGAGTGTGTGTGAGCGCTTCTGCGTGCGTGTGCGCGTATTTGACTGCGCTCGCTTCCTCCGCCGTCGCCCCTGCTTGCCCAGTCTTCTGCTGCACATCCACGGCGGAACTAGACGCCGAGGAGGCGGACGGACTGGAGCTACACCTCGGCCAGCGGTGCTGGGTGGAGGTGCGGTGGCGGCGGTGGTGGGGGGCAGCACACGACCCTCCTCGCCCTTCCCAAAATTGAGGACCCATCGTGTCCTGGAGTAGTTTTATTTTTCCCCCTTTTTCCCTTAAAAAAAAAAAAATCACAATATATGTTCTTGTTGTTGGGTTAGCGCACTTTTCTCCGCGGCTCATCTCTCAGTTTGCGCTCACTGTCCGTCATGGAAGATGGTCCGTCTTCGACAAGCTGTTTCAGAAGGTTAACGGACTGCTTCCTGGGTGCAAGTAGGTACACTTTTATATATGTAAGATATCTTCTGTCAAATTATAACGATGATGCCCAATACTTGGAGCATAGCGCGCAGCAACAGTTCCGTGCGAACGCTTCGGCATTTGACGTCTTGTCTCCTCATGTGAGCCCACTTAAGTTTATGAATGACACATTGATGGCTCCTCCACGGGTGGGGACCTGGAAGCAGCCTCATTCGCTGCTTGTATAGCGTGTGCGGTCCGGTTTAATAAAACATGCAGCGTGTTGGTTGTGAGTCACGCTGAGGACCAAGCATGGCTCCAACCAAGCAATCAACAAATGCAACCATCCCGTTTGGATATTATTTACAACCCATTTCGGGATGTGCCTTAATTATCACATTTCGTGTACAATATTGAAAGAAATTTAGCCTTTAAATTCAAAGCTGGCCCACAGACCCCTTGGGACATAAGAAATATGCAATTTCGGGGGCCCGTCAATAATAATTATTACTGAACGTTCATACATGTAGTAGACTGTAAATGTGTTATCGGGTTTATTATGTTTGGTTTAGAAAAAAAGCCACACGCAACAATTCAGTACAAGAACAGAAATGATCATTCCTGTTCTTGCACTGAAGTGTTGCCTTCGAAGGCTTACAAAAAAGGTCAATTGTTTAGATTCGTAAAATAACTCAACACCCATAAAAAATGTATTAAATACTGTAATACAATGTCAAGCAAATACCTAATAAAAATACCCATAAAGAAGTATTAAATACGGTAATACAATGTCAAGCAAATACCTAAATAATGATGTAAAAGAGAAAAGTGGAACAAAGTGGGGGACAGGAAGGGGATGAAAATGCTTTTAAAAATATAATAATATAACGTTGAATTATTACTTCTTAAAATTATGCAAAAACGCACCAAAGCTTTAGTAAATAATAAAATAAAATACCTGATTACAAAAAATATTTTTTATTACTTCTTCAGTACTTTAGCCTGTTTTTACTGTTGATTGTTCCTGAGTGGCCACAGAACCCACCTAACAGGTGTTTAAATCGCTCTTTATAAATTATTACTGATAATAATGCATTTAATTTACATAAAGCTTTTATGGACACTCAAAAAGATGCTTTAAAAATGGATGTAACCTTTTATATATAAACTAAATATAGCAACTATAAATATGTTATTTAACAACCCCAGAATGTGACAGGAAAATGTTTTCCTGATAAAATTAGTGCCATTTGGCTATTATATTGTGTAACTTTAAAAAGTTTCTTAAAAGTCACCAGTTCCCCTGCTCAGACACACACTGTCATTTACACAGTGAATGAAATGAAATAGAATGAAAGCCACTGTCTGAGCTTCTATTATATGTCGTTCTGCAGTTCAGTCTCACGCAAGGATAATGTTGTGTTTGAGTATTTGCGATTATCTTGCACGCATTCTGTCACGCCACTTGAGATATTGCGTCAGTGAGTCCGGTGACCTTTTAGGGAATGTGCATTTCTTGGAATATGAGTGGTGTCAAACCACACATGCGAAAACGTAATATTCAAGTATTGAATACTATATGTATGTATGTATGTATGTACGTATATATGTCTATATATGTATATATATATGTATATATATTTTTTTTCTAATATATATATATA
This sequence comes from Syngnathus floridae, assembly GCF_059516105.1. NCBI lineage: Eukaryota > Metazoa > Chordata > Actinopteri > Syngnathiformes > Syngnathidae > Syngnathus > Syngnathus floridae. The sequence goes on along the minus strand of NC_142421.1, from coordinate 8,380,470 downwards.
TATATATATACGTATATATTTATTTATTTATTTATTTATAATATATATATATATATATATATATATATATATATATATATATATATATATATATATATATATATATATATATATATATATATATATATATAAGACAATATGAAGAATGAAGCTAGAATGCTTCCTCAAAAACAACTAAAAGACATTAGGGAAGAGTCGGAAAAAAAATGTCTACAAAGAGTAGGCAAATATACTAGCGCTACTAATAAGTTGAGAGGAAGTGCTATCCAAATAGCGAAGAAAGAGTAGAGCAAGGAGGATTACCAGGAAATCAACAGAACGTTCTGGGGAGAACAAAGTACACCCAAAAAATAAATAATGGAAGGATAATACAAGATGGGAGTGAAACAGAATGAGGAACAATCTGGCATCTTCCTGGTATGGCTGCACAGTTTAAAATTGGAAGTTTATCTCCTAGGTACCCATCTTCTGGCTCGCTTTTGCGCGACTGAGGGGGAACCATGAAAAAACACATTTTGTTTTATTTACTGCCACCTTCTCATTGGTCAGTCACTGCACTTTTTTGAATGTCTACACTTTGTTCATCATAGTAGTCCATATAGTCAGATAGCTTGAAGAGTAGTTGCATGTGAAGTCACATACAAAGATTTGAATTAATAAATATTCTAAATTGTTCGTCCGGTGACTAAAATGTTGACCAATGACAGATCACACCGGGTGGAAACCCAGAAAGAAACCCACGTCACTGAGAGAGGAATAGTATGTGCTGATGGGATTGATCGGGATCAGATTATTTTATCTTCTCTGGACAATGTTTTAGAGCTCCAAATTCTTGACATCATCTGGCCTGAACAAGGTTAAATTGCATTGTAACGTCACTTCCAAAATCTCATTAGCAGTGCCTTACACTGCTGCTATGAGGTCATCCTGTGGCATGCTGGTATAAATGCAAAGTCACTGTTAGCTCAAATGGAAAAACTTAAAAATCTTTGGCCAAGATTTTCTCTGCTCGTATATCACATTATAAAAATATATAAACATGTAGGAAAGGTAAAGCTATTAGGAGTGATGTTACATGGTGTCCCATTTCTGTCAAGCAACCTATTTTGTGTCTTTTTATTTTCCCAATTGTTCCTACTGGTGAAGACGTGTCTATAATCATTATAGCATTTACAAAACAACAAATCTAGTAGTTGTGACATGGGTCTTGCACAGTAGCAAGTGTACACCAAATGGGACTTGATGCAAGAGTGGCGAGCTAATGCTGACTTGGGTGTGATATCACTGCTCATCTGATTGTAAACCGCGCGATTCATGGACGACTAGAAAATCAGACATGATTACATGTGAGTTGCTGAAATTAAAGGAGTTTGATTTATTTTATTGTGTTTAAATTTTTTTTTGCATCACTGCCATGCTTTACTGAATTTCTAGCCATTGGACATTTAGTTCTTCGGCCTCTTCAAAGAGGAGCAGTTGATTTCAAGATGATCATTTGAGATTTAATGACTTTGTCAGCATGCCAAGTTATTGAATTTTCCTCTTTATCCAATATGTCTTTGCTTGATTTAAAAAAAAAAAAACATACAACGTAAAAGATGTATTTCCAAATCTTCTTTGTTGTTGTTTTGTTTTTACTTGTAACGTAAAGGACTTTTATTTTTGAGTAGGCGAGTAAAAATATACATATTTTACATTTGACAATGACTAAAAGGATGCTTCTTTGAGTATTTGCCATAGTGTTATGAGTTTGTTTACATTTAATACCTTTAGGGGGAGCCCTGGAGCAAGACCTTTTTAAATACACAAGAAGCCAAAGCAAATAAGCCTGAGATGCAGTTTGATACCTTTTATGTCCAAATCTTTGGCGCACTGGATCAGCGCCAGGGCACAGTGTGTGATACAGTATTAGTGACAAAACAGATGACATTCTCCTCAAGGCATTCTCCATCCATTGACCCCTCTATCAGCTGGTGGAAGTTTTGGTATCTGAGGGGATGGGAAAAGGCCACAGACGGATAGATTCCCTTCCAACTTGTCCTCTTGTTGGAGCTCATTGAAAAACGTGATACAGGAGAAGACACGGGATCTGAGTTCTGTGGTTCTCATTAGCAGCTTCCCATCAGTTCAACATCAGTCCAGATGTGCGATGACGAACGTGACCCCATCGTTGATGGAGCTCTGGGAAGCGGTGGAGGTAGTGGGAGGGGGGTTGTGGTGCAGCAGCATTTACATCATTTGGACAAGAGGCACACTCTGAAGCATAATGATTGGTGCCATACTCAGAAATCTCATCAAATGAAGCAAGTTGATATGTAATTATCTTGCTTAACACTCATTTTCATGCAGCCAGTGCAGGCTTGACTCTCGCTCATTGCCACGTTGGTAATCACCTGTGGTTGACAGGCGATCAGTCCAGGAGGGTGTCCGCTGTCAGCTGGCTTTGACTTAACTTTTTCTGTAACCCTGAACAGGATGAGAGGTATAGAACAAGGATGCATTGCAGTGCAATCACAGAGTTGAAAGGTGAGGTACCTCTTGATATGTGTCTGTAGCGTGTCACTGCTTGCCCGTGAGCACACACCAAGATGTCTTATCTACATCTCAGTTTGCCATTTACAGCCCTCACCCTTTACATGCAATGACCTCGGCCAAAGAAGTGGAAATAATGCAAATTACATTTCCATGGAGATGTAATTTCTCTCTCTCTCTCTCTCTCTCTCTCTCTCTCTCTCTCTCTCTCTCTCTCTCTCTCTCTCTCTCTCTCTCTCTCTCTCTCTCTCTCTCTCTCTCTCTCTCTCTCTCTCTCTCTCTCTCTCTCTCTCTCTCATTTATTTTTATTTATTTTTTATTTTTATCAATGAGAAATTTCACCTTTTCCCTTTCTTTCAACCTCTCCAACTTCAACCTTTTTTTGTTTTGGATAATCTAGCTTCTAGGAGACATGTCTATGTGTACAAATACCAAGGATGTTGTCTGAGTGCTTACACAACCCTATATAATTCATGAAAAGACAACACAAATTTGTATACATCGACGTTTTGTCCCACCCCTAATCAAAAAGCGTGATGTTCATCTATTTAATCTGCCACCTTTGAACTGACTCGTATTGATTTAGCAGTGTAGGTCAGGACACACTGCAGAGGAGGACAAGAAGTATGTGTGTGCACTCACCTGTATTTGCCCACACATGCACACACTCTCCTCCCGCCTTGATGAATAAATGAGGTGAAAAGTGGGAGAGTGGAATCAAAGCTTATTCATCGTCACTCTCGGTGCCCACTGAATGGCTGTGTTGGCCGCTGTGCTGCGCCCCTCTCACACAGGAGATAAGATAAGAACCACATGCTCTTCAAACCTCCTGGCAAGGGAGTCCCAGGCGGAGCTGCTGACGCACGCACCCTACATCGAGCCCGCCATTCCCCACCCCTCACACATCCTCTCCCTTCCTGCCTCAGACTCTTGTCATGAAAAGTGAAAAGTAGTACCCTGGCAGCTTGCCCTTGACTCTGTGCCAGGCAGAGTAAGCTTTAATAGAAGCAGTCCTTTCCCCTTTTCGCTCATTTTTCACGAGTGTGTCATAGAGGAGAAACATGTTGCTCACTAAAAATCTGCTAGACTTATGACATGACCACTTGACATCATCTGACCCAAGCATTAAATGCACAAGCTCACTTAACATGCTTCTGCATGGCTCACTAAGGTCATGTCCAGGTCACCTCTACTCATATTTAAAAAAATAACATCTATAGATAGCAGCATTTGATTACTATGGTCAATAAAAGAAACCCAATTTGTTGTGGGTGTTGTTTTGTCAAACAGCAGAATTGGCTTGTGAGTGACATATCTGACGTAGCTGCCACATTGCTGTTCATGCCACAGTTTCATATTGTTCCCGTGTCCAATTGTTCTCCTCCGTGTCATGTAATTCTCAACAGATTCAATGGGAATTTGTGTGTCTAGCGAGTAATAGTTTAGCATTATTATGACTTCTTCACGTCATTGAAGGACTTTCCCATCTTAACCATGGATAATTTTGCAAAAGAGAAAGTCATTTACTGTGGATTCATTAGTTGGCATGTCATGCAATTAATTACAGATCAACCTTGGCTTTTGTCACCTATGTAGTCTTTGCTTGTCATGGCTGGAACGTCCATCTGCATGATCCTAGCTGCCCTCAATGGAAGCACATTAACAGTGTGTCAAGCAGTGCCAAGTTGAGCAGGCACTGTGCAGCTGAAAAGAAAATTCAAGTTACTAGAGGTTATAGTGCCACCTGTTGCTTCGGCATTCTATCGACATGTGGGCAGAGATTTGGAAAAGGCTTTGGTGTGCCATTTTCCATGATCCTCCACTGGATAGATTACATTCTGTGACCTTCTTACCAACATGGATTCTTTCACTTCCTTCCTCATTTTCTCCATTCCGTCACCGAGCCAGGCAGTGTGTGCACCGGCACCACCATTGCTGGGAAGGGTCCCACGCAAGCTCCAGCTGAGCTGAGAAGCTTCCCGCACTAAAATCTCCACATAACAGGACGTTCTATACCTAACAATATTTTTCACCTCATTGGCAGTGCAACAGTAGACTGAACTGAGCTTTTTAACTCGGAGTCAACAACCTAAAAGTTTGTTTAGACGTCTGAGCGGGAATTGTTGTGTCTATGTTTTACTAAGATTTTTAGATCCTTTGCCTCGTGAGTAATTTGATGTTTAGGCTTGCTAATATACAAACAGTTCCTGAATGCGAAGAGGACATTTCTTTTTAATGTAATCGTAGAGTTGGGTTTAGGGTGGAGGGGGCTTTGTCTCATCCCGTATCTTGCCAGGAATTATACAGCAAAAACCCAGCCCAATGTGGATGTAGTCATAGCACCAAGATGGACATCTTCTGCATCGTGTATCAGTTTGAAGCTTTGCCATCTTAAGTTTGTGACTGAGATTTCATTCCTTTTATTCTAATGAATCTAGCAGCCTTGCAACAGTAATAAAAACACAGAAAGTCAAATATGTTGCTCAAGAGTACAGTAGAGAACATTCCCATGCAATCCCAATTATTGTTCTTCACAAAGGCTGTGTGGCTAGAGAAATAAGGCCTTGCTTCATAGCACTTTCTTTTTTTCCAGCAAGTCTCTAAAGGAGCTTCATATAAAAGAAATGTGGCGTCAAATAGACCCTGGGGCTTTGTCTTCTTGTGTGAAAGTGTAACAGGTCAGATGTCATCAAGCAGTTCGCCATTTTCCAGTCCTGATTGAGAAGAGGGAGGGGGGGTAATATAGCAGAAGGATGTTGGATTTATTAATAAATTATATTGCTGTTAGGTGTCTTGCTTTAGAATCACTATAGAAGAGAAAGTCTGCAAAATACTTAATGAAAACACTTCCCTGTCCTCTCGTATAACGCCAGCCCTTACCTAATTGAGTAAAAATCCTCAAGACTGGGATTGTACCTGGCAAGAATCCACTGTTTCGCCAAATCTCTGCACACAATTTTCACCCACTACACAATGAAGCCAAATATTGTTGATTGATTGCAAGACTTTTCATGCTTAGTTTTTGAAATCCAGACAGACTGTGACTCGTTTGGCCTTCCCTTTCCCAGTGTCAGGGTGTGGCGTGTTGTCGTCCAGATAAGTATTACGTAACAATACCTCACTGCATGAACTCAGGCTTCAGCTTTTACACAGGAAGCACAAGTCTGAGTCAAGCACCACATCTCTGCCAAATGGGCTCGACTCACCCGTGAACATGCAGCGCAACAAGCTGCTGACCGCCAAAACATGACTCGAAGGGTACTGCAAATCAGTCAAAATACTTCAGAACTCAGGGTTTTTTTTTTTGGTGAATGTTATAGTCATTATACTTAAAAATCAGGGAAGGGTCTGCTCTGGAACGTTCTTGGTTCATGGTGTAATGGTGAACAGTTAGATATCGTGAATGCATAATCATGCCTTAATCAATTTGGTTTTAATAATAGCCATATGCTTGCTCTGTCCTTTTTTCATCGCTCATTTTAGTGCTTCTCTCCTGGGAAGTCTGGAAGCTGTTGATTGTTGTCACAATCGAGTCCAATTTTGAAAACAATAGAAGTGCAATTCGAAGGAGTCCCCTCACTTAGTGGCTGTCACTGTAGGCATTTTTGCAAATGTCACAATCTGAAAAGATGGTCAGCAAGATTATTCCTATAGTTCTAAATCAGTCGTTCTTAACCTTGTTAGAGGTATTGAACCCCACCAGTTTCATATGCGCATTCACCGAACCCCTCGTTAATGAAAAATTATTATTTTTTAAATTCAAGACATAGATGTTTTTTACGGGTGCACAAAATGAGCCGTGCATGAACATCAACTTGTTCAAAGAACAAAACAATGCATGAACTCACAACAAATTACATACTGGATTTTACACAATAAATCAGATTTGTTCAGACCTCCTCAGTGGAGGCTCTGTCGAACCCCTGAGACCGACTCACCGAACCCCTAGGATTCGATCGAACCCAGGTTGAGAACCACTGTTCTAAATCAATACTGCTGCGTTGGATTGGTAGGCCGACTCCAGAATTGTTACATTTCTCTATCCAGCGTCAGATAATTTGGCAGCACATGCAACCGGCCTGAACTGCAGGCCAAGTGTGCCACACCAGTTCATGACCTCCAAACCCAGCATCTTCACAGCACACCACATAGCATAATGCATCACAAAAAGTGGATATGCAGGTTAATTATTAATTATTTTAGTTATCAGTAGTATTAAGAGACCGCTTTCATTATATTGAAGATTATGTCGACAAGCTTTTCTTCAGACAGATTTGACTTGTTGCTCATGTTGAAAAAATCAAAACACATCGATTAGCCTTACTTTGTCATCATACTGCTTGACCTGCACACATCCCCCCAAAATACACCGTCACGTTGAAGTAAACACTCTCTAGAGGATCAGTTCCACAGCTGAACGTCCTCCAAAAGAAACATCCCGTTCTCATCCTGTTAACATTTGCTAAAAACGACAGAGCTTAGCTATTTTTTAGGGAAATGAAAGCATGTACGCGTCATCACGTTTTAAAGTGCAAGATCACTCATGACATGGTTGTCATTGAGTCTTGCGGAAATATGTTTTGTTCATTTGAATATCTATCATCTATCGACCGATTATAAAGATGTCTGGATAAATTCAAAGACCATCTTTGGTTTTCTTAATTTTAAATACATCTTAAAGTGCTGCTTATGACTTTTACTTGTGTTCCAAATTGCCCAAATGTTTCAGCAATGCTGTGCTCCTGTTTCTGTCTACAGCAGCTGTCCCCCCCCCCCGCCCCCCTCCCAAGTTGCTCTGATTTATTAAGCCATATTCCGTCGATTTGCGTCAGAGCTGGCCAGGAGTTTCATGAGGCCTTGCACTTCTGAAACCCGGTGTCTCATGTCTGGACAGTGTCAGACTGCAAAGCAACATCCTGCACCCTCCGAAGCCTCCTTACCTCTACCTTCCATTTCCTTATTTGCCTGCTAATGCACGACCCGCGTGTCCTTAACACACACGTATGTTTATTTCTGTGATTGAGCTAATATTTTGTTCTTATTGAAATATATGTAGGGGTACAGTCACGTGACTTTGGTGCGTCCTGTGTGGGGTCTGTTCCCACTCAGTGATGGTATGACCAACCAACCAAAAGGGTAGATAAAAAAAACACCTGACCTTAATCTGTCTTTTTAATGTAATGAGAGCAAGACTTTGTGGTTTTCTGTTTTAGACTGATTTTCCTCAGTTTGATAAAATATTAGGTCCATGTCATGAAGCGCATTTTTACAAATACTATAATATATAGTACAATATACATTTCATTACTACACAATCATTTCCGAGGGTATAAGAACTTGAAGTTGAAAATGTGTTTTCTTCTATGTATTACAGGTAAAATATTGCACATCCTGTGATTTATTGTAGATCTTTTGGTGTCTGTAAAGATGCTTCTTATATCTTTGAAAAACAAAACTAAAACATGAATCCGTTATTGGCAAATAACTTTTATCATTTCTCACAGTTGAATGCTATTTTCGATGTAGTGTCCTGTCCAGCACTCGGATGACCTAAACACATTGGTTTCTCTCATGAACAGAATCAGCGAGCAGACGCCAGTGGCGCATACAAAACAAATTCCCCTCACCAATAATCTGGCAAAAGGCTTTTTCCCTGACAACAAAGAGTAAACAGCAGCACTTAGCGACATCTCAAGAACCTAATTGCCTATTAAGCACTATCGAGTCCTACTTTATTCTGCTGCCTCTGTTGGGGGCTCCCATCCCTCGAGACGCAGCTTGACTGTAAACATAAGATGAGCATGAGCCCGCTTAAGGTGCTCCCATGCTTACCTAACAGCATGTCACATGTTGTCACACAACTTATTTTGTCCTCCTATATCTTTTTTTCCTCAGAGCTTCCCGAAAACCTTTTTTTCCCCCCACATCTCCCTGCATTAGTTATTCATGAACAAAGCTGTGCTGTAATTGAGTTAAAACAGTCTTTTGCTTCTGTGCTTCTCAGGCTTGACAGATGAGAAAGTGAAGGCCTACCTCTCTCTGCACCCGCAGATGCTGGATGACTTTGTGCTGGAGAGTGTGAGCGCCGAGACGTTGGACAGATGGTTGAAGAGGAAGACCAGCAGCAGGCCTGCAGGTACAACCACTGACACACACGCACATTCAAACTTTTCGGCATTACTCTGACATCATGACTGGATCTGCTCATTTCAATTTATTATAACTTCTGTCATGTGTTCCTTTGGTTTCATGTTTTTGAGCATACATGCTCCAGAATAAGTCAAGCATAAATCGGGCTGTCTTAAAATTCCATGTAACTTTTAGTTTGCTTAACCCCTCCCTCCTTAAAGGACACATTTTAATGTATTCACACTTGTTCTTACTCTCTGTAACGTACAACTAACTGACTGATACAACCAAAAAAAATCAAAGAGGAACTCAACCCCAGATGTTAAAACTTCCTGTTATAACGTAAATGCACAAATCTTTTTACTTGATGCTGCTTAATTAAATACACAAAATATTTATTCTAAAAATACCATTAAAATACTGCATCTACCCGCCCTTTTTTAAACGGACGAATGGAGTTGTGGCCATCAGTGTCTGTTGTGGCGGCAAGTCCTGAACTTGTTTGTGGAAAACTGGAGGCTGCCCTTTGTCACTTATTCTGTTCATAACCTATATGGATAGAATATCTAGGCATAGCCGAGGCATTTAAAAACCCATCAAAAAATCAGAATACAGAACTATGACGTCTGTAGTAAATGTTTCTCATGATCATAGTGCGTCTTCAGAGTAATTTCTGGAGTGTGTCTTTCTGTTTTTCTGTTCCTCTTTTCTACTCAAACGGTCTTGTGGGTGGGGCTAGAATATTTCCTTTTTTTCATTGGGTTCTTTTACTTAGCAGCAAGGGGCTGGACAAACATTGACGTTAACAGAAACAATTGTGTAGGCTATATTATAGCTTTGTGTTCATTTAAACTCGCCCAGATTTCTCACCGACTAAGTCACTTTGTAAATAAATTGAGATGAGATCATCATTATTTCAGTAATTATTCGTTTTGTGTTTTGTCTAGTGTTGTGACATGGGGTTATGTAAAATGGGTGCCTTGGCGCAATACATGGTGTACTTTTGAGAGGACTGTTGTCTGCTTGGTATGTTAGCGGTTGGAGCCCCACCAGTTTTCTCTTCATATAAAAAATGCCACTGCACCAAAACACTTTTCCTGGAGTGAACCCGTGTGCACTTTTTGGGAGCCATTACTTTATTATTTAGGTCTTTTTGTTCTGTAAAAATTCCTCACCTTCACATATTCTCCTTTTCCAAAGTGTATGATAGATAGAAGAAAGAGAGGGAACGGCCCTGTCGATTGTTTACAGGTTGTTGGATGTGTTTGAGCGGACCATGTTGAGTGTGTACCGCTCCGCACTCAGTGAGCTGTTTCCCAGACCAACGGCATCCATCAAGGGCCAACAGCGCTGGCGCACAGCCCAGTTGAGCTGCTGACGTCAGAGGCGTCCTCCAGAGACATGCAGCTTGGCTGAAGGGGGCCCAGGGGAGGAGGGGGGTGGGGGGCAGTAGGGGTTTGGGTTGTCGGCGGTGACAGCGAGGGCCCTGGCACTGGGTGTGTTGTCGCTAAAGAGGAAACTGGCATATGATAGATTTGTCACATTTTGTAGCAACTCTCTCTATACAAATAGAAGTGTGTCCGTTTCTTTAGGCCCATGGTGGTAATCAAATCCTCTGGCGCCAAATAGGAATAACTCACTGGAGTCATTCAGCTTGGGTCAGCGCAGCGGAATCAGAGCAGAACTTTATCACAGAGCAGTGAGGGAGAAGATGTGAGATCATTTTATGGAGGGATTTAGCCTGTTTAGTGCAAAAACATGAAGAGTACCAAACACCCTTTACACGTTCTGGCACTCAAAACACTGGAAGTTACTGCAATGGTAGTTGATGATGAGGCAGAAAGACTTTGGCAAAATCTGAATTTGGGCCCCCCTAACCCTAAATTGTACATTGAAATAGTGATTGCTTTCTTAAAATTGGACCCTGAAGCAAATTATTCAAAATAGTTCAATTTGGATTGAAATCCCAACAAATTGGAGTTCCACCAACTCTGGATTTGTGTCACAGCTATTGCCAATCCGAATTTTACAGTGTTTTTCTCTTTTTCCATCTGCTTTTTTCTCAGATAAAACCTACCACGATTAAATACTCTTCCTGTTGCTCCTTAACATATTGAAAACATATTGTTAATTGTGGCACATGTTAGTTTTTACGAAAAACAAATACAGTAGGAAAAATCTGCTGTGTTTGTGTTGTAATCCTCCGAGTGATTGTGAGGCCTTGACCTGAAATACCAGAGACAGTGTTAGGTAAAACTAGATCTTAAAGATTTGAAGGCAGCAGAGCATTTAATAAAATGCCTAAGAAGAATTGATAATACATATATATGTTAGGTTTGCCGAAGTCGATGCATTGTCAGGGTCGTTGTCCGAGCCAAACCTTATTTGATGGCTTCTCCTTAGATTAAATACGCAGTATAATGAACATCATTGTGTTTGCTCCACATGCCTATTTAGTTCCCAAAGAATCAAGTTTCTGCAAGCAGTGCTGGCTTTAATGAAGTTGAATCTAATGTTAGGTTGGGCAGTACCAGTATAATTACTCTGACGTTTCTTTTTTGGTAAGCCATTTGGTGGTGCTGGGTTAGCCTTGAGAACAGGTCCATAAATTTAACGGGTGTAGCCTGTGCCTCAGCAAAGATTTTTATTTTTATTTTTTAGAGTTAGAGCATCCACACTTCATATCTTGGATATGTATTTTTCAAAATGAAATCAAATTGCACTTTTTGAAATAGTCTCTCTGATAGGGACTTAACTTCCTTCAAGCTTCCTTCACAGAACCTAGTAGAACTATTTGTTATCCTACCAACAGTTCACATGAACATTTTGTCCAGTCCCATGAGGTTCTTAAAATAGTACCTGAATACTCTCAGCTGTTAATTGATTTTAAGGTCCAAAAATTTTACTTCTTTTGCAGCCTTTGTCCTTCAAAAAAAAGAGGAACAATGTTTTATTCAAAATAGACTGAAAGTGACTGTCATGTGACAACTTTTTCTTTTGTTCTCTTTGCACATTTGTGGTAATTAAAGCAGCTGTTTTTCCATTTCGATGTCTCCATTTGTCATATTTTGGTGACACCTTTAAGAGCTGATGAGTTTTTTATATTGTTTCTAAGCTCCGCCAGCCTTGTCATCATGTGATCAATATTGAGTTAACCGCTTCCTGGAAGCAGTCCCTGCAGCGTGTCCCGTTCTTTTGGCTCATGTGATGGACAACATTGGATTACATCTGATTTACCCACAAGTGTGTGTGAGTGTGTATGAGAGAAGGGAGAGAGAGAGAGACAGAGAGAAAGAGAGAGAGAGCGCGAGAGAGAGAGAAATACTAATGCAGATTCTATTTTGTACGTAGTAACACAAATGCATGATTTCCTGTTTAAGCATACAAATTTGTTGCTTAGTATTGACCATTGTATTCATCTCATAGGTTTTTATTTTGTTTTGTTGCGTGTTAATTTTATTATTCACAGATATTTATTATTAGTGATCGTGCCCGGTCCCTATCCCCAACGGATAGCAGGGGTTCACTGTGGTTCTGTATAACTGTGATAATTTAAATCAGGACGGTTATCTGTCCATCCCAATCCTCCTTTGAAAAAGTGCTTGAAAAATGTGTATTCTGTTTCGGATTAGACTGTTTCAACTGAGCCTAAAGGGCAAGCGTGTTAAGCAGCTGATTCCCCATTTTAGTTCAGAGTGTGGATGGCAGTGACACAGAGACAAAGATGTGTTTGTGTGGCATGCCCCAATTCCACATACCCCCCACTGGTGGGATAAGAGCTCCGTCTCACCTGCAGGGCTTGTGATCAGGGAGAGGGAGGAGATGCGGGTGCTCATGCCAGCATAACACAACACCCTTTTGGTTCTTCAAATGCTGGAAAAGATTACACAAAAACATTATCAACGAGATGTGAGGCTCTGTTCGAAATGAAGCCTGTTGTCTAATTAGCTAATAATTAAGTGAGGCATAAATGTGTGGCGTGAAATGTGCTGCAGTTTTAAAAATATGGAAAGCATAATTAATTGTTGCCAATTTTTGCCATAACAAATTAATCTATTCAAGAGGCTGGACTTTCAGAATTACAAAACCTTTAAAAACCGTTAAAGACACATTGTAACTTACAATAAAATGTGTACAAAATGTTAACTTTGTTGCATAAAACGTTGATGAATACCCATCACCAATGTCCCCATCGGTTTATCATCCCCGATCCCTTGTGAAAGCGAGCAAACATAGCGATTGTATAGCCAATGAATACAGATAAATGTGGTTTCTATTGTGTGTTAGTTGATGATTAACAAATATTGTGTGACAGCAACAGTTTGTGAGGTCAAGGGAGGTCGATTTGCTCCACCTTTGCTAGTCGGAACTCCAACTCATGGGTGGCATTCTTTTGCATTTTTCAAAGATGGAGTTCTGTGATTTCCAATTTGCCAGATTCCTGAAATGCAGCAGGACATCATCTAGAGTTAGTATGTCCTCCATAAACGAGATCAATTAAAGACCACCACTTGGCTGACACATAGAGCGCTGAGTCAGTCTGGCCGGTTTGTGTCCTGTGGGGGATTTTATGTAACCGTGGCAGCAGATCAATAAAGCTCCCGTCAATGATCCTGCAAGTTAGACTCAGCCGACTGAGGGATTATGCAGAGTTAAAAGGTCTCCGTCCAGAGTAGTGGACACACACCTTCTCATTCATGTTAGTGTCTCATCGATACTTCACCAGCTTTTACCATACCGAATGTAATTTTGGATGGACGGATTTGGACAAATTTCTAAGAAAAGGCCTGCCGTCAGTTTAGTGTTTACTGAAAGCATGGACGATTCTTGAAAATAGGGGTTGCCATTAGAATGGTCTAGTTGTCATCAGTGTTGGGAACGTGGACGCTCGGGACTCTATTTTTGTAGCCGGCACATGCGGATATGCTGGCGTATCCTGATTTTCATGCAGGCACAACCCTCATTGTGCCCTGGGAATTTTTGCTTGACCATTCTGGACTGAGGTTCATGTTACAGCATAGTGTGGGTGTGTGCTTTGCCATGCGCTAAATTGCTAATAATTTGGTGGTTGAAAGTTGTCGAAGAGTCTGCTGGAATTCCATCTAAGTCCGGTGCAGTGGGGAGACCAATGGCCTAACGCAATTTTGGTGAATTTGATCGGAGAAGATGCAGACAGATTCTGAGGTACATGGATTTCATTATATTTTGTTCATAAATATGAAAGCAAACAGACTGCCTGAAAGAAAGATTTTTTTTCTTAATTTTCTCAAAGGCTTTGCATTCTTTAAGTGGACCCCCTCCTCCCGTCTTCTGTTTGACGTCACACATGGCCAGGAGTTCACTCTAAAATAGCTCTCACGGCTAAGTTAGGAAACTAAGAGAGGCATGTTTAAAACAGCAAACAATGTGGCCGGCTGTAATTCTTTCTTCACATGCACAGAGGGTTGTTTCAAAGCTTGCACCAGCTTGAGTCAGTAAGATTTCGTCTCTCCAGTGCACCCGAGGCTTTTCATGGTTGGATCACATGAACCGTTATCAAAGAGATCGGAGCCGTTTCTGCTCTCGTGCTCTGTTGACTCATGTGCACTGAAAACTGTTCAAACTGTGTGAATGATTTTATTTTCATCCCAAGTAGCTCTCCCAGAGTATAAATCCAGTAACTGTTATCATTGGCTATCATTAAATATCGTCAATGTCCAAAGTCAATTTTCATGTGTTTGACTGTCTACTCAATAGCCTCAAATCCCTTCTGGAATTTGCTGTAGAGCTCTCGGAATTTTGTACTTGTCAAGTAAAATGATTTCTCTCTGGATTTTACTTTTAATAGCAACATAATTGCAACAAATGTCTCCCTGAGTAAAAGAAGAGGAAATATAAATCCACAATTTATGTGCAATTTGTAGTCCTTCTTTTAATTTACTCATTCACTTGTAATTTTGCATCCGGCACTGATAATTCACCCAGCCTTCAAACGGCAATTTCCTGTGGAGCCTTCTGTTATTTGCATTAATGCTGGAGAAAAAAAAAAAGAATGTATAGACTAACATCTGAGGATTGAGTTTTAGACCAACAAGTGCTTTGCCTTTTTGGCCTTAGTGCAGTTTGGGTCACGACTTGGCCTGGTCAGTGGAACACAACACTGAATGAGTTCATCGGTGAAATTACAAGTTGATTGTGACTCGTGAGTGACTGTTCACCAAGTTGCTCACATCAAGTGTTTCCAGACATTACGTTCAATAGCCAACCAATTACTCACACATGTAGCAGTGGCAAGGAAAGTCCACCAGATTTATGACCAATACTAGCATACAAATTTCTAATTAAAGACAACTTTTGTAGATGAAGACATAACCTTGCTCCCAAAAATCATTTTTCAGTTCACATTGCCCCGATATAATTCTTTGGCGGGAGTGGCGACTACAGGGTGGTCACATGTGAGTCATTTGCTCCTAAAATGTGTCTAACCAGTGGTTGACTTGCATAACAAAGCAGTTGACTAAAAATAAAAGTTGTTGTTAAGTGCAGCTTGATTGTATAACTGGATCTCCTTTATTCCTGTAAATTATTACCATGGAATTATTATTATTGATAACACCTACAGTTTTGCTACACACATTATATTCTTGGTTCTGTTCTGTACATGTGGAAATATAATCTAGCTCTAATCTAGTCCATAATTGTGCTCTGGCTGTTTGGTTTCTCCAAATGTCCAGTATGACTTGACCTTGTAGTGAGCTAGTTTCTCCCTGGGGGTGTTGCTCGGTTTAATGTCTAGTTGGTGAAATGTTTCGAGGGTCAAGTTTTTCTATATGACACCCCAAAGAAGTCCAGTTGCTCCAGATTCAATACTTCAAGAATGTCCTTTGCGCAAGTATTGAGTTCTCTTCACTATCGGGTCCTAAAAATATTTACTAGCATTTTACTTACCAGTTGAAATGTACTACTTTAACCAAATTGTTGTGGAGCCTAAATGTTTTTTGCGGCGTTAAGGGGTGACTTATAGCGTAGAAAATGATTACTTGAACAATGACACACCCAATAAGCCCCTCAATAGTCAGACAATGAAACATTCAGACTAAGATCATGAAAGACCAACTGGGTTAGCGGCTCGGTAATCTTATACAAAAAGCGAATTTGCTTTTCATGGATGTATTGTCATTTTGTGTAATGTGTTTGTTTTCTCTTTACAGATGACACATCATCTAAAGAGGTCAGCAGGGTATGTTTTGTCTCATTGTAAACATATACTTTCATATATTGAGTGTTTAGTAAGTAAAATGGCAAAAGTTTGCAGATTTTGTGTGATTTCTCACAAAGGGTTTAAAGGCAGTTAAGAGGGTTATATTTATTGGTACACACCTGTGTCGGAGAAATTTCCCTTGTGCAGCCACACTGAGCTCACATTTTATTTTGACGCCTCTCTGCCCACTGGAGTCAGTATCTCAGATGGCTCAGTGGGATTCATGACCTTAATGAAAGGGACTTACAAAGTCGTATAGGCAGAAAAAAATGAGGGTCACTCAACCTTTGGATGCGTCATCCATACGTCTGTGCAAACAGGATGTGGGAGGGTGGAATGAATCCCTAGAGGGAAGCTTTCTAGTGCGGCGCTCCCCCTGCCGCGCCCCCATCCTCACCCTCCCTGTAGGCGCAGACATGACAGGTTTTTGGCCCTGCGCAAGGCAGGAGGTCTGCCTGTTACATAAGCAAACTTTTAAGACGAATGTGAGCATCAAAGCCTTTTATCCTCAATGGCCTCCTCTCGGGATGCGGGTAGGTGATCCGGGTGAGGATGCGGGTAATGTGATAAAAGGTGTTTGTGAATAGTGGGAAGATCCAAGTTCATTCAACAACATTAAAAAGCTGCCAGTTGTTTTCTGTATTGTTGTTCACGCATGTCGGATGGTACGGAAATACGTTTTTTTGTGTGTGTGTCCAGCAGTACCAGGATGCAAACATGCAGGGTGTGGTGTATGAACTCAACAGCTACATGGAGCAGCGCCTGGACACTGGAGGAGACAACAAGCTGCTGCTCTATGAACTCTGCAACATCGTTAAAACAGGTATTAGGATTATTTATCATTTTGCATTAAAAAAAAAACCAGCAAGTTTAGACAACTTGAAAAGAATTTTTGTATCTTTGTCTTCCTGCAGCAACAAAAGCTGATGGATTTGCACTTTACTTTTTGGGAGAATGCAACAATGTAAGTGCAAAGAAGTGAAGTATAGTTTTGTGTTTGAGAGTTCCTTCACACTTTGTCATTTCTCTCCCATGCTTCCAAGCAGAGTTTATTGTTGTTCACCCCAACGAGGACCAAGGACGGTCCCCCAAGCCTTGTCCCTTCTGGCCCCATCGCATTTGGGACAACCATTGCAGCTCATGTTGCCAAGACTCGCAAAACACTCCTAGTAGAAGACATCATGGGGGTAAGGTTGTTATTTGTTAATCCATATTTTGTGAAAAATTAAAAAGGAAGTTGTTTTGTATTGCTGCATCGCTGGACCATAGTGAGCTAACTTTCCGGAATGACCTTCATTGTTCCAGGACGAGCGCTTCCCAGATGGCACAGGGCAGGACTCAGGGATCCGTGTTCATTCTGTCTTGTGCCTCCCCATCCTCACTGCCATTGGGGACCTCATCGCCATCCTGGAGCTGCGTCGGCACTGGGGAAAGGAGCCCTTCAACCTCAGCCACCAAGAGGTCAATTCCACTAAGATAAAACACACCAGATATGAAAGATAGAGCCTGGCCTAGTAGTCACTCCAGGCATTCGGATTTGTTTATTTTTACATGATAGTTCTTTTTATGAAACAAATACACTGCCAAGTGTAGACTAAACCTAAATATTAAGTCTTACTCAATTTATTGATTACTTATTATTGCTTTAAAGTGCACCAATTTTCTTTTTTTTTTTTTAATTTTAGGTTGCAACAGCAAACTTAGCGTGGGCCTCAGTTGCAATTCATCAAGTACAGGTGAGCAAATGTCCACAGGGACCTGTGCAAAAAAACCAGTTGCAATTATGATGTTCGTGGCATTGCTTTTTTTTTTCTGCACTACTGTTTTTAAATGGAAAAATCCACTGTGTACTGAAACGGCGTTGCAACTGGGCCCTGTCCAATCAGCTGAACTGTACATTCAACAAACAAGGTCTCCGAGGACGTCATTATGCCCCAGCACTGTTTTTATGTGAAACCATAGCGTAACACCTAGGAGAAACAGTGTCCCACTGCAGGACTGGCCACAGTGGGACTCTGTGAGCTGCATAGGACTGCGGCGCACGGCACTCCTGGGCTGGCTGCTTGCTGCAAAACACTGTCGCGAGACAGACGTGTTGGTGTGTTTGGAGTACAAGCAGGATGCTGCAATTGTGCTATGGGAAATGCAAGAGTCCACCTATGACCTGACCTACTTCGTCTTCTTCTTCTTGTAGGTGTGCCGAGGCCTCGCCAAACAGACTGAGCTCAATGACTTCCTACTAGATGTGTCAAAGTAAGAGTCACTCTTGACAGCACTATAATTTCACCTCTGCATTAGCATAATTACAAGCTAAGAATTTTTTTTTAAATTCCCTTTCATATCTTGAATGTTTTGTCAAACAAATCTTACCTGTCCTCTCCTCACAGAACATACTTTGATAATATTGTGGCAATAGATTCTCTACTTGAACACATTATGGTAAGTCTTCTTTTCTTTCATTAATTAATAGTACAAATAGTAAAACCAAAATTGTCTATTTGTTCTAATGGATAGCTTACTCACCAACAGCTTCATTCTCCAGGCTGTTAGGATCCTGAACTCTCTTTCCCCTTCTGCTATATTCTGTATGCACACTTGCTCCATTTTTGCTCCTCTTATTTATTGTGTTATTTGTTTATTTATTATTTCTTCATCACTCTCATTTATTCATTGTTTGTGCCTTCTTGTTTTTATTTTTTTTGTGTTGTTTACTTGTATGTATATCGTGTACTATGTCTTGTCACCGTGGGATAGTGGGAACGTAATTTCGATTTCTTTGTGTGTCTTGGCATGGGAAGAAATTGACAATAAAGCAGACTTTGACTTTGTTTTCATTACAGATATATGCAAAAAACCTGGTGAATGCCGACAGATGTGCACTCTTCCAGGTAGATCAAAACAACAAAGAACTGTATTCTGACCTGTTCGATATCGGTGAGGAGAAAGAAGGCAGGCCGGTCTTTAGGAAAACCAAAGAAATTAGGTGTGTGACATCACCTTTCTGCCAGCTGCTACACATTCATCCATCTTTGACTTTTTTATATTCTCAATCTGATAAACATCTGCCATGTTAATCGAGTGATCCCCTCTCATATGTTCCTGTAGGTTTTCTATAGAGAAAGGAATAGCTGGTCAAGTGGCTCAGACAGGGGAAGTCTTAAATATCCCAGATGCCTATGCAGACCCGCGGTTTAACCGGTAAGCGGCCGAAACGTCTTTTCATTGAACAGCAACCAATGCATTAAACTGACTTTGTGATGGTTGGATCTTATTTGCCAGAGAGGTGGACCTGAAAACAGGTTACACCACGCGGAACATCCTGTGCATGCCCATCGTGAGCAGGGGGACTGTTATCGGAGTAGTGCAGATGGTGAATAAGTTAAGCGGTAGTGCCTTCACTAAAACAGATGAGAACAACTTCAAGATGTTTGCTGTCTTCTGTGCCCTGGCCTTACACTGTGCAAATGTGAGTTGGTGCACACCTACGCTCATTTACAGCCACTTATCAATGAAAAATATTTCACAGCATAGATTCATAATGGCAAGACTCCCTTACCGAAGTGTTGATTAGTTTTAGAATTTGAATGATTGTTGCTGTGAGTTAATGTGGTCTTTGATCGAAGCTATATGGACAAAAGCATTGCTACACGAGCAGGATGAGCCAGCTGGAACAATTTTAGAGTGTGTGGAACTGTTTGCTTGTTATTTGTATCAAACTCTATTAAACTCATCCAACTGTCTTTTCTGGACCATGCTGGAGTAGTGAAATTGTTCCCACAATAAAGAAAATGAGGTATTCAAAATGCGTTGCTAAGATTCTTGAAGGTGTGTTTCAATACTTTTGTCCATATGTTTTGGATTTGTCAGAAATGGATTGCCAGTACTGAATTTTCACAATTGGTTCTACTTTAATAGTTGCTATTGCTTGTGTTTTGGTTTTTTTCTTTTTTTCATGAAGACTTTTTTGTGATTTTCCCGTGTGTGTTTTCTGCATAGATGTACCATCGAATTCGCCACTCTGAATGCATTTACAGAGTGACAATGGAAAAACTGTCTTACCACAGCATCTGCACCTCAGAAGAATGGAAAACCCTCACTCAGCTCAACCTTCCCACTCCCATTTATAAAGAGATCGAAATGTGAGTCTTCAAATGCTTTATGGCCTTCACCTCATGAGGCCTGCAGAAATGTACTAGTGGTTCTGTGTACGGTGCTGAATGGATTCCAGTCCTCATTTCATCTGTGTTGCCACCAAGTTGTTTTACATACAAAACATAGAGTGAAAAATTCAAATGACATCCAGACAATTTTACAGACCAACCTGGCAAATGTGACTCCTCTTCCAGGTTTCACTTTGACATAAGTCCCTTTGAGGAGATCTGGCCTGCAGTTTTCATCTATATGGTTCACAGCTCCTGTGGAAAGACTAGGTAAAGTACTGCAGAGCTGTTAAGGTGCCGGCATCTGATTTAAGGGTCATTTTATATTTGTCTCTTTTCTGGTTGGGTCTAGCTTTGAGCTGGAGAAGCTGTGTCGATTCACTATGTCTGTACGCAAAAACTACCGGCGTGTGCCCTACCACAACTGGAAGCACGCCGTGACCGTGGCCCACTGTATGTATGCCATCCTACAGAAGACCCCTGAAACCTTCACAGAGCTTGAGGTCCGCTGCTCACTTTAAAAAAAAATCATATTTTAAAATAACATGAAATGAGTCTGTAGTGTGTGGCTGATAACTCTTATCCTTTCATTTACAGAAGAAGGGACTCTTGATAGCCTGCCTTTGTCATGATCTGGACCATCGAGGGTACAGCAACACTTATCTGCAGAAATTTGACCACCCACTGGCTGCTCTCTACTCCACCTCCACCATGGAGCAGCATCACTTCTCTCAGACTGTTTCCATTTTGCAGGTAAAGCTCTACTATGCGACATCAACTTTAAGTCGACAGACAAATTATGCATAATCCCAGTGGCACAGCTAAAGGTTTGCAGTTCTAGGATCAGACCAGACGGTGATGCTGCCAGGCATACAGTTGCAATGATTTTTATTTGGCAATTTGTTTTTTAATAGGGATATAACAATTTACCCAAGCCGCAATTCGATTCAATTTTTGGTTCCCATTTCAATTCTATATTTTGAAATATAGGTATATATTTTTTTGGTTAGGGGTTAGGGTTGGGTTTGGGACCCAGTCATGGCTCACCGCACGTCGCTGCAAGTACAGCATATACCTTCCATGTCTTACAAGCCAGGGTGCCACAGTGTAGTGGTTAGTTCGCTGGACTCTGGTCCCAGTGATGTGAGTTCAAATGGCCGCGGGATCTTTAACCTTTTCGCCTGGAAAACTTTGCAACATAGTTGCTTGGTGCTCCCCCATAAAACCATTTTGGCATTGATCTTGTAGTCTATTCGCTTGTTAAGTGCTCGATAAGACCATATATTTTGCCTTGCTTGTAAGCCAGGTTTCCATAGTGTAGTGGTTAGGTCTCTGGATCCTGAACCCAGTGACGCAAGTTCTAATCTCAGAGGGACATCAAAGTTTTTATCCTGAAAAATATTATGCCACACTATTCGCTTGTTAGCTGCTCAATAAAACCATATATCCTGCATGCAATACAAGCCATGGTTCCATAGTGCAGTGGTCAGTCCTCTGCCCTCAGAACCCAGCAGTACAATTTCAAATCTTAGTGGAACTTCAAACATTTTATCCTGGACAAATTTGCACCAAAGTTGCTCATGTGCTACCCCACAAAACTATATACATCTCTAAGAATTAGAGTTGGGAATCGGGTTAGGGTTAGGCGGTAAGGCTTAGGGGTTAAGTCCAGTCCTCGAGGGCCGTATTCCGACATGTTTTCCAAGTTTCCCTCGTTAAACACACCTGTGCAGGAGCCTGATCATTGAATCAGGTGTGTTTAACGAGGGAAACTTGGAAAACATGGAGGAATGCGGCCCTCGAGGACTGGACTTGGACACCCCTGATTTAGGGTTAGGGGTTAGGGTTAGGGGTTAGGTGGTTAGGCTTAGGGTTTAGGGTTTAGGGTTAGGGTTTGGGTAAGGGGTTAGGGTTAAGGGTTAGGGTTAGGGATTAGGGTTGGATTTGGGCCCGGCATGGAGCTCACCGCACGCCACTGCTAGTACAGCATATACCATCCATGTCTTACAAGCCAGCATGCCATAGTGTAGTGGTTAATGTTCTGGACTCTGATCCCTGTGGTGTGGGTTCAAATCTCAGTTGCAACTTGGACCTTTTAGCCTGGAAAAATTTGCTGTTCAATAAAACCATATATCTTGCATTTCTTACAAGCCAGGTTTCCATAGTGTAATGCTTCATGCTATGGACTCTGAACCCAGCACCCTGAGTTCAAATCTCAGGGGCCTTCAAACGTTTTATCCTGGAAACTTTTGCAACATAGTTGCTCGTGTGCTACCCCGTAAACCATATACCTCCGTTGGGGTTGGAATAGAGTTAAGGCAAGGGTTGGGTTTTGGCTTATGTTTAGGGTTAGGCGTTAGGGTTTAGGGTTAGGCGGTTAGGGTTAGGTTTGGGATAGGGTTAAGGGTTAGGGTTTAGGGCTAGGGTTTACATTTAGGGTTAGGGTTAGAGTTAGGCGGTTAGGGTTTAGGGTGAGAGGTTAGGGTTGGGTTTGGGCCCGGCAACTGCTAGTACAGACATACCTTCAATACCTTAGAAGCCAGGGTGCCATAGTGTAGGGGTTAGTGCTCTGGACTCTAATCCCTGTAGTGTGAGTTCAAATCTCAGTAGGAACTCTGAATTTTTAGCCTGGAAAACTTTGCAACACAGTTGCTTGGTGTTCCCCCACAAAACCATTTTGGCATTTATCCGACTATTCGCTTGTTAGCTGATCAATGAAACCACATATCTTGAATGCTGTACTAGCCAGTGTTCCATAGTGTAGTGGTTAGTACTCTGTACTCTGATGCCACTGATGTAAGTTCAAATCTCAGTGGAAAGTTAAACTTTTTAGCCTGGAAAAATTTGCAACATATCTATACTATTCGCTTGGTAGCTGATCGATAAAACCATATATCTTGCATGCTTTGTAAGCCCGGTTTCCATAGTGTAGTGCATAGTACACTGAACTCTGAAGCCATCAGACCGAGTTTAAATCTCAGAAGTACTTCTAACATTTTATCCTGAAAAATATTGCAATATACTATTTGCTTGTTAGCTGCTCAATAAAACCATATATCCTGCATGACATACAAGACAGGGTTACATAGTGTAGTGGTTAGTCCTCTGGACGCTAAACCCAGCGAACTGAGTTCAAATCTCAGAAGGACTTAAGACATTTTATCCTGGAAAAATTTGCAAAATTGTTGCTCGTCTGCCACCCCATAAAAACCTTATACCTCCCTAAGGGTTAGCGTTGGCCTTGGGAATATAGGAAGTCCCAATTTTTCCAGGATAAAATGTTTGAAGTACCTCTGAGATTTGAACTAAGGTCACTGGGATCAGAGGACTAACCACTACACCAGGGGTGTCGAACTCCAGTCCTCGGGGACTGCGTTCCAATATGTTTTCCAAGTTAACCTCGTTAAACACACCTGAGTGAAAAGATCAGTTCATTTTCAGGTTCTGCAGGAGCCTAACTTTTGACACAGGTGCACTTAACGAGGGAACCTTGGAAAACATGTTGGAATGCGGCCCCTGAGGACTGGAGTTTGACACCCCTGCCCTAAACCCTAACCGCCTAACTCTAACCCTAACCCTAAATGTAATCCCTAACCCTAACCCCTAACCTAACCCTAACCGCCTAACCCTAGACCCTAATCGCCTAACCCTAAACAAAAGCCAAAACCCAAACCTTGCCTTAACCCTATTCCAACCCCAACGGAGGTTAGGGTTAGGGTTAGGGTTTGTGTTAGGCTTAGGCTTGCTCTGGCTCTGCTTAGGGTTAGGCTTGCTCTGGCTGTGTTTAGGATTAGGGTTAGGGTTTGTGTTAGGCTTAGGCTTGCTCTGGCTGTGCTTAGGGTTAGGC